>NC_090651.1:193045626-193357293 GCF_040937935.1 Hyperolius riggenbachi | reverse complement strand
CTTAACCGTTATATGGGGCCAGATAACAATTTGTAATATATTCATTAGACAGAGGTACTTTCCACCATGGGATGTCAGGAGCAGAGTGAAGTGAGTCACAAACTGATACAGCAGCTTGGGGTATTTGAGCCTCTAGGTTCCTGCGAACAGTGGTGATAGCTTGTTCAGAGCTCTTCCCCATGAAGTCATAGGTCAGCCTTTTGGGGGGTTGAATTGCACGCTTTCCTCTTTGTTCCAGAGGTAAAGGTGGTTCAATTTCAGCCAATTGTTCTGCAACTTCAGTAGATGGAGGTGAAGGTACTGCTACCGAGGTATTAGGTCCCAGTTCTTGCTCAGACCCAGGTAGACTTTCTTCAGGTTCTTGATCACAACTTTGTGGCATGAACTCTGGAGAGTCAGCTCTCAATGGGCTAGAATGAGGTTCAGCTACAGTTAAAGGGTTTGTATCTGCATCTGTTGGCCACAACCACTGCGCTCCTAAGTAATATTCCCAATCATTGTCCTCATCTTCATCATCATCTTCCTCTATCAAAGGGGGTGGCGAAGATCGAGTTACTGGAGCTCTTCTAGGAAGAATTCGTTCTACTGGTTGTGACACTCGTACGGCTTCACTGAGTGGTAGAAGGTGGTTGCGGTGCCAAGTCTTCAGGGGACCAGTCTTTCCCTCAGGACGAATTTGGTACACAGGAAGACCAGGTAGTTGAGCACACACAATATAGGGCTGTGAGCTCCACCTATCACTGAGCTTATGTTGTCCACGAAGACCAAGATTTCTCAGAAGGACTCGATCACCTGGTTGCAGATGGTGGATTCTCACTCTTAGATCATAGCGTCTTTTATTCTGCTGTTCCCTACTACTGGATGCAATTTGGGCCTTCTCATAAGCAGTCTTGAGGTTTCGCCTAAGTCGATCAACATATCCCTTGTGGGACGTAATAGAGGTATCATCAGGTGAGATGCCAAAGGCTAAGTCCACAGGCAATCTGGCTTCCCTGCCAAACATCAATAAGTAAGGGGAGTGCCCAGTAGAATCATGCTTTGTACTATTGTATGCATGAACCACAGCAGATATATGACGACACCAGTGCTGTTTCTTTTCTGAAGGTAATGTCCCTAGCATATCTAGGAGTGTCCGATTAAATCTTTCTGGCTGAGGGTCCCCTTGAGGGTGGTATGGGGTAGTTCTTGATTTCTTCACACCCAACATACTCAGTAACTCTTTGATGAGTTTGCTTTCAAAGTCTCTGCCCTGATCTGAATGTAACTTTTGAGGCAGGCCATAGTGAACAAAGAATTTCTCTATCAGGACTTTGGCTACGGTAGATGCTTTCTGGTCTTTGGTAGGGAAGGCTTGGGCATAGCGGGTGAAATGGTCGGTCACCACTAGAACATTTCCCTGTCCGCTAGAGTCCGGTTCCAAACACAGAAAGTCCATGCACACCAGTTCCATGGGACTTTGACTCTGTAAATGGCCCATTGGGGCAGCTCTGGAAGATAGGGTCTTCCTCTGTATGCATCTCAGGCAGGAATGACAGTAGCTTTCGACCTCAGCTTTCATGCAGGGCCAATAGAAACGGTCTCTGACTAGATGAAAAGTCCTTTCTGCTCCAAGATGGCCATGTTCATCATGTAGGGCTCCCAACACTGTAGTTCTGTGTTTCTTTGGAAGGAGCAACTGCCACTTTTCCTGTATGTCATCTACAGGTGCTTGTCTATAAATCAGTCCATTTCTAAGCTGAAGTCTGTTATATTCCTTGTAGACTAATTTTGCCTCCTCTGGAACTTCAGTTTGTAAGAGTAATGGTTGCTGGCTTTCTAATGCTTTCAATGTCAGTCGGCAAAGAGGGTCTTCTAATTGATCTCTCCTTAAATCTTGTCTGCTGAGGATGGGCAGACCTCCCTTCTTTACTTGAGTCAGATTGCAGTAGAAATCAGGGACTCCTGCAGCACTTACTCCAACAGCTCCTGCCCCTGCAGCTCCTCTGACCCTATGTTCCACCCCTTGACACAGGGCTTGGATCCCTTCTGGGGTCAATCGTATCCACTCTTCTTCAGATACCTCTGTATTGTAGGGTCTCCTAGACAGTGCATCAGCATCTCTGTTCCCAACCCCTGGACGATACTTCAGGCTGAACCGAAATCCAGCCAAGGCTGCCAACCACCGGTGACCTGTTGCATCTAGCTTGGCGGTTGTGAGAAGGTAGGTGAGTGGGTTGTTGTCTGTCTTGACTTCGAATTCAGCACCATACAAATAGTCCTTCAATTTCTCAACTACTGCCCACTTCAAGGCCAGGAACTCAAGTTTGTGGGTAGGGTAGTTTTTCTCTGATGGGGAGAGGCTTCGGCTCACATAAGCCACTGGTCTCAATTGTCCATCATGTTCTTGGTACAACACTCCACCGATCCCCTCTCGGCTAGCGTCAACATGTAGTTCATAGGGGCGAGCTGGATCAGCATAGGCTAAGACTGGTGCATGTGTCAAACCCCACTTTAACTTCTCAAAGGCTTGCTCACATTCATAAGTCCATTCGTCTTCAATAGCCTCTTTTGACTTCCGAGGTCCTTTGGCTGATTGGCTATGATTAGGTGGCTTAGAGTCATCTTCTTCACCATCATTTTTCAAGAGCTCATTGAGAGGTCGGGCAATCTTAGCAAATCCTTCTACGAATCTTCTATAGTATGAACAGAATCCCAGGAAGGATCTTAGCTCTGATACAGTTTTCGGTCTTGGCCAGGTTGTCACTGCTTCAAGTTTCCTGGGGTCAGTGGCCACCCCTTCAGCAGAAACTACATGCCCCAGGTAAGTAACAGAAGGCATGCAGAACTGGCACTTTTCCAAGGATAACTTCAGCCCCTCTTCCCAAAGCCGGTCTAGCACTTTTTCTAAACGTTCTTCATGCTCTTCTAGAGTTCTTCCAAATACAATTATATCATCCAAGTACACCAAAACTTCCACTAGGTGCATGTCACCCACTGTTCTTTCCATCAGACGCTGAAATGTAGCTGGAGCTCCAGTCAGGCCTTGAGGCATTCGGTTAAACTCAAAGAACCCAATGGGACAGATGAAAGCAGTTTTTTCTTTGTCTTCAGGATGCATGGGGATCTGATGGTAACCACTTCGAAGGTCCAAGACACTGAACCACTTGGCCCCTGAAAGGCAGTGCAATGCATCTTCTATGCGTGGTGTGGTATACTGGTCGGGAATGGTTCTTCGGTTTAGAGTGCGGTAGTCGATACACAGTCTGATTGACCCATTTTTCTTTCGCACCACCACAATGGGGGAGGCATAAGGACTCCTTGATTCTCTAATTATTCCTGTTCTTTTCAGTTCTGCAATCTGCTGTCTCAAGTCTTCTAAGTCACCAAACGGGATCCGACGTGATCTTTCTCGGAAGGGCTTGTCATCTTGCAGACGAATCCGATGTTGGGTACTCTTGGCACAACCCACATCAAACTCATTTTTGGAAAATAGCTCCTGTTTTCTCAGTAACAGGTCCTGAAGACTCTTCTTCCATTCAGTGGGTGCAGGAGAATTTTCTGGGTAGAAGCATTCTGTGGAAAGCCTATCTGCTGCTCCCCCCACTAAAACAGATGGTGAAACAGGGGTGGCTGAATTCACTTGTCCAAGCAGCATTTGGGAATTAAGTTTCACTGGGGAATCAGTAGTGTTACGAAGGCTTACAGGAACTCTTCCTTTAGTTCGCTGCAAATCTTTAGTTGGGACTACTTCAGGCACTAGCTGTAATCCAGTTTCTTCTCCCTTTTTTCGATCTGCTTCTAACATAATATAGGGCCCTGGCTGTTTCCAACTCAGCCGTACTTCAGCCCTGAGACAGGCTACTTCACCAGGTTGCAGAACTCTCTCTTCCTTACCAAGCAGCCATAACTTCCCCACTCCCTCAGCTGGAGCTTCCTGTTCCTGGATCAGACCTTGGTATATGGGCCGCAGCAATGGGTGTAATTCTCCCTCAGCTGGAGGAGCCTCGCGGGACAGTAATGGTTCTAGCATTCTCCTCACTAGATGTGTGTTTGTTCCCACTATCATGGAGCTCCTATCAGACCCTGGGGGTCGAGAGCACACAATCGCAAGGGCATCAAATGTTCCAGACTGTCCGAAGATCAATGGATCAGCTGATATCTTGATCTGAAGATAACCATCATAGGGAAACTTCTTAGCACTAAGACCCCAGATTTCAAGATCTTCCAGCTTCTGCAAAGGCAAGTGTTTTAAATGCTTATCATAGAAGTCTTTGTACAAAAGGGTCACTTGTGCACCTGAGTCAAGGAGGGCTTTGGTGTAAATTCCTTCAACCTGAACAGGTATCACTGGTGATGGTCCTATTAGCTCAGCTGGGAATCTCCTGGAAACACTTGGGGCAGCGGGTCCTGCAGGTTTAGCATGTATCCTTCTCTTTCTTCTGACCCGTTTGTAGCAAGGTATCTCACAAGGTATTTTGGATTGTAGTGTATTTCTTTCCTGTTGAATGGAGTCAGACACAGAGGCAGGGGTTTTAAAATCTCCCTTTACTTTGTTCCTAATTTTAGGGATGGAGCGGACAGAGGAAGGTGGGCACCCGGGTGGCTCCTTCACCGAGGCCCTCTGTAGTTTCCCTGTGGCTTTCCAGGGCATCCTTGGTTCTTGTTGTACTTTAACCCAACCTCTTCTTTTATCCCAAAGGGACTTGAGCAAGTGCTTTTATAATGTCCTAGCCCTCCACAGTTGTAACAGATTCCTGGACTAGCTGGCTTCTTTAAACCAAGGGAAGACACATCCTTTGTTTGCTCTAATACATCCTCTTTCATCTGATCTTGATGTTTGACGGTCAACTGGGTCAGCATGTGCATCATTTGGGACATTTGAGATTTAAGAGTGTCTATTTCGGAATGGACATCATCAGCAGCACCCACTACTGCAACTTCAGCTGATCTTCGTGCATTGCCTTGTTCTCTGTCTTTAGCTTCTAACATAGCTTCTTCCTCTCTCACTGTCCTTATCAACTCAGGATAATGTAGTTCCTCATAATCTTTACTTGTCCTAAGTTGGAGCATGATGGGGTCTAAAGGCTGCGCCCCTCTCAAGACCTGTCGAACTCTAATCTTGTCCACCGTGCTTGGGACTAAGCCTTTCTTGAGTAGTATTTGGTGCAGGATCTTATCCAGCCGTCCCATATATGAAGACAATTTTTCTCCTTTCTTCTGATAAGTGTGTTCAAATTGATACAGAAGGTCTGAGATCTTTTCTGTTCTCCCAAATACATCTTGTAGAATACTGAGATAGTCATAGACTGTGCATTCAGGCTGACTGAGTTTTAGATTTCTCACTGCATCAGAAGCAGCTCCTCTCAAACTTTCAGCAATTCTTTGTTTCTTTTGCGCCTCAGGCACATCCCACTCATCCAGCCCCTGCATAGCCTGGTCCATCCACCCCTCAAAGTCTTCTTCTCCAGATGGGACAGGTGTTTTCCCTGAAAAAAAACGCAGCTTTCTATAGCCATATCCTGTTGGGGCATCAGGGACCTTCAGGCAGCGCTCCATGACTTTCTCAAATTTTTCAAAGAAGTTTGCTTGTGAGTCTGTGCTAGGTGCAGACATGCTAGAGGCTAAAACATTTGGTGGGCGTGCCTGTGTTGTATCAACTTTGCTTGCTTGTGAACCTGGGTGGCATTTAGGGGTTATGATATCAGCTTCTAAACCATCAGACAGCAGTATTTTCTGAGCCTGAAAGCAAATGGGTACTTCATCTCGCCACTCTAACAGTGCATAAGTCCGAGGCCCTTCAGAGTCCTCTGTACAGTCCAGAACATAACCTCTGCTTTCAGGCGAAAGTGCTGTGACCACGTGGCGAATGCGGGCTGCAGACCATTCATTTCCTGGAAGGCTAAGTATAATGCACAGTTCTGGCCTAGCTTTCTGATGGTCACACCACTTGGTAGCAGCTTCTGGGTCCATTCTGCCTTCGCTCATTTTCTCTGGCAGAGGGGTAGGAAATCCAAGGACGAGCCCCCACGTGTAGCACTCACCCCCTAAGGAGCGGCTGAAGATAGATTTGGGTTCCCTACCGTACCAGCTGCAACTCACTTCAGAAACTGGACCCAACAATAATCATAGTAAAACCACTAACAGTGCGGCTTTAATAATAGCATATGAAGCCTTGTTAGAGCGGAATTTAGATAAACAGCAAACACATAAACATCAAACATGCAATAATAAACTGAGTGTGGGATAAGTCTGTCTATCACTTTAAGTCCCTGTCTATCCACTGGCCAGTGGCTATATAAGTTCTATGATGGCCGGCGTTGGGGCCCTTTGAGAGCGCTCCGTCCCTTTAAAGAGGGCACTTGTAATCCACAGGGAATGAAGGCAAACTATATAAAACGTATTCCGAAAGAGAGGATAAAAAAAAAGGTTTCTCAATCCTGAGAGTCAGCAATAAATCCAGGAAAAGAAAAAGGGATCTCTGTGATGGCTCCTATAGAAACTGTAATCAATTCTCTGCTTTCAGTTAGAAATAAACATGGCCGTGAGGCCTCTCACCAAACCACTGCTGTCCACAGTCTCAGATGAACCTGGGTCAGAATGCAGGCAGATGGTCCACAAGTCCCTCTGTCCAGATGGATGTTCTCCTTCCCTCTCAGATGATGGAGGTATTCTTACCCGCAGCAATGTTTTTGTCCTGTGCCAACAGTCTGGCTGGAGGGGTTCAGTTCTGTGTCCTTCCCACACCACTCTCTTCCCTCTCCACACCCTGTTCCCCGTTCTCACGCCTCCCCCGGGAACCAAAAATCAGCTCTAAAAGTTCCACTCTGTTTAGGGGCAGGCAATGCATTTTGGAAAACAATGAAACAGCACCACCTAGGGGCTACACACAGTAAACACAGGAGTACTCCTATGTGATAGCCCTTGGCTGTAGGGACTATCACTGTATAGAGTGGTCGTACAAGCAATGTCGGTAACAGGTTGGTCAGGTAGCGGTACAATATCGTCAGGCAAAATCGTAGAGAGTAAACAGGCCAAGGTCGGTAACAGATCAGATGTGCGAAGGTACAGAATCAGGAGGCAAGATCAGAGTTGAGGTCAGGTCGAGGTCGGCAGCGAATCAGGCAGGGTACAGAATCAGGAGGCAGAAGAATGTTCAAGTGTTCAGGCAAGGTTCATACACAATATAGATATACGATAATATAGTTACTATTACAATATATAATAATAACCCTAAGCTATGCGTGATTCCCCGGGGTCCTGCCGGATCAAACACACTAGGAACTGACTAAGGTCTGAGAGCTTAACCGCAAAGTATCAGCAACAGCAGACAATGAGCCACTGGCAGCTCAGGTCTTAAATACAGATCTCAGAAGTTCCGCCCAGTGCACTTCAGCAAATCAGCGGCGACCTGCCTCCTCAATGCATAAAGGTCCTGTCTCCTGGTGCGCGCGTGCGCTGCCCTGCTCTGATGCACCCTGGAGAGACCTGCACTACCAGAAGGAAATGACTGAGAGGACGCGGTGAGCTCCGCGATGACGTCAGACGCGGGAGCGGCGGCTTCACCGCTCCCCGCTGCGGAGGGAACAATGTCATTCCTAACAGTATCACTGGGTAATGAGATGATTAATACCAGTGAGAAGTGAACACAGTACAACCTAAGTGAAGGGTATCACTGGGTAATGAGATGATTAATACCAGTGAGTAGTGAACACAGTACAACCTAAGGGAATGGTATCACTGGGTAATGAGATGATTAATACCAGTGAGCAGTGAACACAGTAGTACAACCTACGTGAAGGGTATCACTGGGTAGTGAGATGATTAATACCAGTGAGCAGTGAACACAGTAGTACAACCTAAGTGAAGGGTATTACTGGGTAATGAGATGATTAATACCAGTGAGCAGTGAACACAGTACAACGTAAGTGAAGGGTATCACAAGGTAATGAGATGATTATTACCAGTGAGCAGTGAACACAGTACAACATAAGCGAAGGGTATCACTGGGTAATGAGATGATTAATACCAGTGAACAGAGTACAACCTAAGTGAAGGGTATCACAGGGTAATGAGATGATTAATACCAGTGAGCAGTGAACACAGTACACAATGTCACTTACTAAATAAACTGCACTGGCAGTGTCTGTAAGTAGTAGCTGAAGTGTATGACTGGATAGCTGAATACAAGTGAGCAGTACACTCTGACCCTGTCTGCCTGCCTGCACTATACACACTAATCACCACCAGTACACTCTGACTACACTGACTACAGCAATTACTCAATGGCTACCTAACTAAATACAACTGACAACTACAGTATAACAGCACTGTTAGCAGTTAAAATGCTGGGTTTTCACACACAAAACACTCTTGCTTTAGGTACAATGGCCTAGAGATAATCCTTTCAGTGCCACAGTCTAGCAATGACAGAGCTTCTCCATCATGGCCGCTGCTTTATATACAGGAGGGGAGGGCATAGCCTCTCCTCCTATGATTGGTTGCTAGGGCCCGGCTGGGAGCCTCTGTGTAAGGATCTGCTCAGCTGGCTGCACAGGCAGACAGCTGTTTGACCTTTCCTTATGTCTGAGGGATGCAGGTCTCTGGAAGAGAGACCTGGCTTCATCTTGCAACTTTCAGAGTTGCTTTGCTGGGGAATTTGCATACACTCAAATTGCCCAGCTGTCTCCTTTGAGGGCTGGCAGTATAAAAAGCTATGTTTCCCAGAGTCCTTTGCTGGTCATTCCTTCAGGGTTTGTTGTAAACACTCCTAGAGTGTCAGCCATGCTATTTCTTGTCAAAGTTATCTTAGAGTAATTTTTGGGACTGCACTAGGCAACTTCCCTAGTGCAGTTAGGCTTATCTGTTTTGTCTGTATTGCCTCTCTGCTTGGATTGTCCTGTCACCAACGGTGGGCGTCAGGAAATTGTTCTGTCTGTCTGGGGGTGCTAACCAGAGCAGCGGTTGCTACCGGTAGCCCCTACTGTTTATCTTGCTTGGATCGCACTAGCCTCTAGCGGTAGCGGCTGTGGATCCTTCTGATCTATATTCTTGGAGTGTAAGCTGGAGCAGCGGTTGCTACCGGCTACCTCATCTGTCTGTCGTGTTTGGATCGCACCCCTAGCGGTAGCGGCTGTGGATCCTTCTGATCTGCAATTCTGTTTCTGTACCTGGATCGCACTCGCTCTGGCGGTAAGAGCAGTGGATCTTTCCTAGCGTATTCCTGTTTTCCGTTTGTCTGTCTTGTCTGATACGAACGCTTGCTGTAGGCTCGGTGAGGTAACCGTTAAGCAAGCGCTCGCGTTCTATGTTTTGTGTTTGTCTGTCGGTGGTTAGTTAGGCGTGCTTGTCTCTGTTGCGCTTAACGTGCGGAGACCGCGCTGTAAACGCGTTCGCTGTTGCGAATGAGTGCTGTGTTCGCGTTTAGTTAGCGTTTGTTATTTTCCTTATCATTCTCATTGTATTATTTGTTGTGCCTTTGCTCCTCTTGTGTTCTGTTCTAATCTGTCTTGTGTCACTTCTGGCGATCGCCTTTCTCGCGATCGCGTTCCTACTTTTGTTTCTGCTGATGTGTGTTCACCGTCACAGGGTCGCGACTAGATTGGTGAACACACATTCATCCTGTGCCTGTGCTCTTTCTCTTTTAGGGCTGTTCAGCCCCGCATTGTCTTGATCTGTACAATCCCCATCTGGCATCTGTGGCCGTGCAGCGATTGTACTCGTCTGCACACCACAGCGCCATCTGCCGTTAGGAATTGCCCTTTACTGGTGCTTGCACCAAAGCTGGGTTCCCCCCTTCATACGCTTGTGGAGGATTTCCGCCGTGTCAGCGCACGCCTTGAGATTATTCCATGATCGTTAAACTCTGATTGGCGCCAGGGAAGTCACTTCCGCCTACTTCCGCTACTCACAACCTAACCACGACTTCTGCGCCATTTTCACGAGTGTGAATGCGATCTAATTTACGCATCAACGGTCTGCCGAAGCGGATTTTAGTGAATGAAAATTGGTCCACGGCGACGAATAGCCGAGGCGGATAGCTTAAAAATGGTTGTGAAATCACGGCAACTCGTGATCACGACCTGTCGGTGAGCACCACTGCCGCCTGGATTTTCACTACTCTCTGCCTGCCGCCTGCTCTTACCTCTGCCTGGATTTTATCTACTACCTGCCTGCCGCCTGCATCGACGTCTGCCTGGATTTTGACTACTCTCTGCCTGCCTTATTTGTACAGTTTCACATTTTTTTAAAGTTCATTCATACATTTAATTTCAGTTCATTCATACATTTAATTCATTCAACAAATTTGTGTTATAGTCTTTATTTATATGCAGAATGTCTACCAGGCTTTTTATTCTGGCACATTTTGGTGAGTTATGACTTAAAGGGAACCTAAACTGAGAGGGATATGGAGGTTTTCTTTTAAACCATACCAGTTGCCTCAGGGCCGGATTTACACCTCTGGAGCTTGTAGGCACTGAGGTTCTAGCACCCTACACTCTGCTCCTTAATACAGGCCACACCTCAATTTACGTCCATCTTTTTTTCTTGGTGGTCTGAGGCTGGAGGCCTGGTGGTCTGGTGGTGGTGGTGGTGGTAGGATTGAGGCTCCAGCTGGTGACCTTGTGATGGTAGCCTGAGGCCTGATGGTGGTCTGAAACCCTCTAGGTTTAGACCTGTGGTGGGTCCTGGCTGGGCTATAGCCTGGGACTCACTTTAATTACTATGGAGATAGAGGAGGGTTTTTTTTTGGGGGGGGGGAAGGGGCTGTATGAGCTACTGGACTCTGGAGAGGCCAGGCGGCAGGCTCTCCTACCACCGAAGGCAATGGATAATCATGAGACGGGTGTAAAATAGTGGGCCAAAACTCAACATTGACACCAATTTGCGGGCCAACCAAAATGTCTAGAGGCCACCTCCCTCCCATTATAAAAGTTCCCTGGCGTTTAATGGCCCCCTCCCCTATTCAGTTCCCTGGTGTCTAGTGGCCCTTCCTTCCTCCTCTATACAGCTCTCTTGTGTTTAGTGGTCCTCCCTCCCCTATACAGTCCCCTGGTGTGTCGTGCATTTCCCACTCTTTCTCCCATTTGGCTTCCCCGGTGATCTAGACCTTCACCCACATTGTACCTCCACTAGTGGGGAAACCATTGCTGGTTAAATTTTTATGGTGGAGTTTGACATGTGTGCTGAAGGTGCACAGTCCATACACACACACACATACACTGCAGATGTACAGTCCACACATGCTGCAGCACACACACGTACACACACTACAGACGTACAACCCTGCATCACACACACACTACAGATGTACAACCCTGCAACACTCACTCACTCACTCACTCACTCACTCACTCACTACAGATGTACGACCCTGCATCACAGTGGTTGGATAGTGTAATGGTTAAAGGCTCTGCCTCTGACACAGGAGGACTCGGTTCAAATTTTGCTCTGCCTGTTCAGTAAGCCAGCACCTATTTCAGAAAGGAGTATCTTGGACAAGTCTCCTTAACACTGCTACTGCCTACTGAGTGTGCTCTAGTGGCTGCCTCGCAAGCGCTTTGAGTCCGACAGGAGAAAGGCGCTATACAAATACTGCAATTATTATTCACACACACACAGACACACACACACACACACACACACACACACACACACACACACACACACACACACACACACACACCAGATGTACAACCCTGCATCACACACACTACAGATGTACAACCCTGCATCACACACACACACACACTACAGATGTACAACCCTGCATCACACACACATACACACACACACACACTACAGATGTAAAACTCTGCATCACACACACACTACAGATGTACAACCCTGCATCACACACACACACACTACAGATGTACAACCCTGCATCACTCACACACAAACACACACGACACTACAGATTACAACCCTGCATCACACACACACCGACAAGCTACAGATGTACAAACCTGTAACACACACGTACACTTGCATCGGTGTGTGTAAATAGCAGGTCAGGAGCTGAAATGCTGGCAGAGATAACCTGACTTGCAGAGTGTGAGCTCTGAGGGGGAAGCATGTGCATGGGGCACTGGGGAAAATTTGGGATACAAGCAGAGAGGAAGTCTGTAGGAAAGAGAAAGTACCTGGTTTATAGACAGGACAGGAGTAGTTCACATTCCAGTTCAGTACTCGCAGAGAAACGACTTGCCGGTAAGGGGCTTGATTTGATAGCCCAACTCGCTGGAATTCAACTCTCCTGATGTTTGACCGCCTGCTACAACAGGAGAAAGCCGTCAACCAGTATCTGTACAACTACAGTAAAAGGACATGCTCTGGGGACATGGGTTTGTTCTTGCCGAAGTACTGGACACTCATGCGAAATTCCTGCAGGGTCATCCAGCCGTTTGAGGAGGTGACAAACATGGTGAGTTGCAGTGAAGACGCCATATGCAACTCGATCCCATATGCTTTCTTCATGGATCGTGCCGTGCGTAGAGTAGTGAATCAAGCTGTGGAGGAGCGTGAACAGGAAGAAAGGAAGAGTTGTGGGAACCATCACAACCAGATTGTCATCAATACCTGCGGCAGCACAGAGGTGGGGGGAGGAGGAAGAAGAGTCGTCTGAGGAAGAGGAGTCAGATGAGGAAGATGTTTTTTTGAGGAGGAGGTGGAAGAACCGCAGCAGGGGGTTTGTACTGCTCAATGTTCCCGTGGTATTGTTCGTGGCTGGGGGGAGGAGGAGAACTTACCTGACATCACTGAGTAAGAGCAAGAGGAGATGGATATTACGTTGGCATCCAAATTTGTGCAGATGGCGTCTTTCATGCTGTTCAGCCTGTTGAGGGACCCCCGTATAAAAAAAAAAAAACTCAAGGGGAATGAGCTGTACTGGGTGGCAACGCTACTAGACCCTCGGTATAAGCACAAAGTGGCAGAGATGTTACCAAATCACCAAAAAGGATGCAGCACTTGCACCACAAGCTGGCAAGTATGCTTTACAGTGTGTTTAAGGGTGAGGTCACAGCACAACGGAATAAAGGTGCCACTGCCAGTAATCTTCCTCCTCCTCCTATGTCCACGCAGGCAAGGACAGGACGCTCTAGCGATCTCATGGTGATGTCGGACATGCAGACATTCTTTCGTCCAACGCCTCGCCTTAGCCCTCCCGGATCCACCCTCCACCAACGCCTGGACCCGCAGGTAGCCGACTACCTGGCCTGAACTACGGATGTAGACAGAAAAAAGAGTGCATTAACTTATTTAATAGTGCTTCTTGCACAAGGACAAAGAATAAAACTTACAATGTTAAATTTAAAACAAAGCTCATCACAATGTTGTATATCACCATGTCCTCGATGTAAAATCACCAGTCTGGCAACCTCCACACTATGGCCAGTAGTTGTGGTAATCCTAAGGATCCAGTCAAGCCAGCGGGATGAAGTGCACGGGAGTTAGCGGCAGCTGCCCTGCGCCTAGGACGTCATGACGTGTTTCGGCGTTCCACGCCTTCATCAGATGACGTCATGGCGCAGAAGGGCAAAGTTAAGAGATGTATCGTTGCTCAGCAACGTTCGGGACACACCGACGGTGGCTGGGTAAAATCAATATTGATGTTCGCATGTCATGCGGACAGAAGGGCGCATAGGACGCGCCTGGTTACGTGGCAACAAAAGAGTAATAGGCAGGGGCAGTGCACTCCTAAGACTAAATGGAATGCAGCGATAATGGGCGGGCATGGACAATTATATTAGTACACGCATATCAGACAACAAAAAGGGACATAACTAACGTCTGGCTTCTAGGCAACCTAAAGTGCAACTTTGAAAAGTTGTGCGCTCCTGGGAACATTTAAGAATTAGATCATTTTGAGGGGCAACAGAGGCAGCAATAACTTTCGTGCTAAATTTTAGCTCGCCTATTATAATTATGCCTTGGGGGAGTAGAGGAAATGATACATTTCAAGTGGATGTACTACGGGGAAATACTAAGCCATTTGACATTAAATGCATAAATACCGGAAAATACATAAAAAAATATAAAAATACATAAAATCAAGAATCCATCCCTATGTCATAAAGAAGCAAGTGGATGGATTTATACATGAATAGTATGAGAAACATGGTAAAAAATATATATTCTTGGGCATAAAAAGTGTGTGTGTGTGTGTGTGTGTGTGTGTGTGTGTGTGTGTGTGTGTGCGTGTGCGCGTGCGCGTGCGCGCGCGCGCACACACACCAATACAATCCTATTTAACAAACGGAAGCTAACTGAAAAGCCTAATCTGGATCTCACTGACTGCAAAACTTATACATGACATAAAAACTCATTGACATAAGATATAAGTTATTAATACTAAATACATGTGGCCGCATGACGAGGCGGCTATATACACACATGGACTTATATCCATGTGTGTATAAAAAATACGTAGAAAATAATTATACCACAAGCCATCCATGTCAATAGGCTTTTACACTCAATGTTAGAAAAGTTAATAAACTAGATGGATTCATGGATTTGTATTGGATAATAAAATAGATAAATAATGCTGTTGGAAAGCCAAACGGCTTTGAGTATTGCCATCAGTTCGAAGCATAGCTTGTTGGGCAAGAGGATGTCCATGGATGGACAAATTCAAACCAGGGGAAAAAGGAGCAGGGTGAGGGCTAAGTGAAATGAGGTGGCATTACTGTAGTAGTTAGATATAAGTGGCAACTTCTAAACCTTCATTTAATGCAACTGGAGTTAGAGAATTCAATTTGAAAATCCAATATGACTCTCTTTCACATAATTTTTTGAATCGCAGGCCTTTGTTGGAATCTTTTGCAATAACCTCTACTCCCATGATCTTCAGATTAGCAGGCTGCCCACCATGGGTTTCCATGAAGTGTCTGGGAACAGTATGCTTTATGCATCCGTCTTGTATTTACCTTTTGTGTTCCCCTAGTCTCTGTGGTAGGGGTCTAGTTGTCCTTCCAACGTAGCATTTTTGAGGACACCCACAAGTTAGGACATACACCACAAATGAGGAGCCACAGTTGATAAAGTTTCTTACTTGAATTATTTTTCCCTCACTGTCAATAATTTGAGAAACACGATGTTGAATAAACATACAGCAGCAGCAGCGTTTCTTGTTGCATTTAAAATTACCTTTGAGTTGTGGGAAAAAAGTTGATGATGCTGAGGACTTATCTTGGTTACGGTTGCCTATATTGCTTGGAGCGAGTTTGTTTTTAATTGATCTCGCCTTTTTAAAGATCACTTCTGGCTTGTCCGACAGTTCTTTCTTCAGCCAGGGGTCCTGTAGCACTATGTGCCAGTTTTTCTTCACAATGTCCCTGATTGTTCTTGCACTCTTATTGTAGGTGGTGACGAATGAGGGACCTCTAGCAGTTTTTTGTTTTGTGCCCTGGTATCACTCCGTGTAGAATCCTTATTATTTTTGATGTTATTGTTATTCCTGGTATTTTCAGTGGTCCTAAATTCTTCCGCCACTGTAATGATGTGTTTTTCTTTATACCCTTTCTGTACAAATTTATTTACCAAATGTAACGATTGGTGTCAGCACACAGAGACCTCTTATTATTGGTGATCTGCAGTATTACCAATAATACAGATGCTATACCTGATTGTATGGTGATCTGCAGAATCACCAATAATACTAGTATAGCCTGACACTGGACAACCAATGGGAGATAGTGTTTGGTGTAACAGTAATACGGATGAGATAGTTCACCCGAGGAGCGGGTGACCCAGACTGTACTGCAGCCGATGCTCACCTTATGGGCGGATGAGACAGACCGTGCTGCAGCCAAGGGGTATATATGTACCAAAACAAAGAGAAGGAATACAATAGTGCTGTACAACTGATCACCTGTGGAGCAAGTGATTCAGACTGTACTGCAACCGGGTAGTGTTTGGTGCACAGTACAAGGAGGAATAATCCCAGTAATGCTGGACGAAGGATCCCCTGAGGAACAGGTGGAACAGACTGTATTGCAGCCTAGGAGTAGTTGATACAGTTGGTGCTGCAGCCTAAGTGACACAGACAGTACTGCAGCCTAGGAGCGAGTGATACAGACAGTACTGCAGCCTAGGAGCAAGTGACACAGACAGTACTGCAGCCTAGGAGCAAGTGACACAGACAGTACTGCAGCCTAGGAGCAAGTGACACAGATAGTACTGCAGCCTGTGGATACCTGAAGGGCGGGTATCACAAACTAAGCAGCAGTATCCTACACCTGAGAGGTTGGTGTAAGAAACTAGATTCCCTCACCAGTGGCAGAGCCCACTGATGCGGGTAGCGAGGTCAGACAGGCAGAGTTAGCAACGAGCGGACAGATACAGAGTACAGAAGCGGAAGACTGATTCAACGTCAGGGACAGGCAGGGTCGGCAACGTAAATCAGATAGGCTGAGGCACAGAATTGACAAACGGAAGAATAGTCAGAGCAAGCAAAAGGTCATAACAAATAAACAATGCAATAGTACTTTAAACCTATCAACAGAATCTGGCTAAGTGTGGATCCCCAGCTCCGGCTGGTTCTAGCACACTTTGGGATCTGACTAGGGTCTGAGCGCTAACACACTATAGCATTCGCAACAGCAGACGCGGAGCTACTGACAGACCTGCTCTATATATACTCAACATGCTCCACAGCGCCGCCCCAGTCACTCAGCCAATCCGGATGCTAGCTGGAGTCAGCTGACCGCATGATCAGCTGACTCCCCTCTTAGCTGCATAAAGGTTCTGTCGCTCTGCTCGCGTGCGCGTTGCCCTTAGCTGTGAGCAATGGAAGGACCAGGCACAACCTGAGCATGTAACCACGTGGCAGAGGCCGCCGGCTGATACGCGGGGATAGGCGCCATGTCGCTTGACTCAGCGGCGGCATCTCCGCTATTCCTTACACCAAAGTCTTGCTTTGCTCATCATAATCCTTATTTAAAGAGCAGTTCCTTCACAAGCGACAGAATTGACTTCTCGGTATGTTTTGTATCCATCTAGGATGATGGCAGCTAGAGACGTGCAAATAAAAATTCCCTGCAGTGGGCTTAATGTGTGTCTTAGACAATATCCGCTGATTCCTGTCATCTGTCATGAGGGTGAGATCCATAAAGACTATACTCTTCTTATCGATTAAATGAGTGAATGACAAGTTGAAGTTATTGGTATTACAATATTCTACAAAGTTATTGAATTCCTCCTTAGTACCATCCCATATTACTAAAATGTTGTCAATGAATCTCGTGTAGAAAACGAGATTCTTTTTGAAGGGGTTATTGCCCCAAACAAACTCATTTTCCCAGTAGGCCATAAAAAGATTAGCGAAACTTGGGGCAAATCCTGCCCCCATGGCAAGTCTGTAAGTATATTGAGTTCATGAACGAAAAATAGTTATGGGCTAAAGCGAACCTTAATAGATCTATCAGAAAATGTATCTGCTCTGATGGAAGGTCTTGGTGGACCCCAAGAAAGTGTCTAGTGGCTTCTAGATCCATCTCATGTGGTATACATGTGTACAATGCCGTTACATCTAGTGAGGCCCAGTGGTAGCCTTCCTCCCACTTGTAGTCTTTAAGCAAATCGAGCACATGTTGGGAGTCCCTCGTGTATGCTTCAGTACTGACGACACACGGCTGTAAAAAGTGGTCTACATACGATGATATATTCTCCAGTAGACCTCCCATTCCCGCCACTATTGGTCTTCCAGGCGGTTTTTTAATATCCTTATGGATTTTAGGGATGATGTAAAAGTATGGCGTCAAAGGGTTTGGAGATTCCAGGAATTTCTTTTCATCTAAGGTGATTAATCCATTTTTATATGCATTAACCGTGATTACCATATGTTTGTTCTTATATTCATCTGTAGGATCATGAGGCAACCTAATATAAGTAGAAGGATCAGCTAATAACCTCAAACCTTCTTTTTTATAATTGTCAAAGTTTAGCAACACGATTCCCCCTCCCTTGTCAGCCTGTCTAACTACAAGGGTCTCATCCTCAGCTAAATTTTTTTAGAGCTTCCTTTTCAGCTTTGCTCAGATTTTGATCTTTTGGCCTTATAGTAGTAGAACATACCTCCTTCAGTTGCTCCAGAACTATTTTATAAAAATAATTAATATACTGGCCTTTAGAGTGAGTGGGGTAAAACACTGATTTGGGCTTAAAGGTGGTACATTTTATTTTGGTGTCAGAGAGAAATTGTAACCAATCCCTATTACATTCAGGATCTGTCAGACCTTCTCCTCCTTCGAGTTGTAGCTCTAAGAGGGCCTGCAGGGCCTGTTCGTCAGCAAAATCATACGACTCTTGCTGTCCGCTCCCGAGGGGCTCAACTATGGCTGTTGCATCTGATCCATCTATACAAGATGTGGGTGGATCCTCACTCTTTTTCTTCGCTTTATGAATGGCGCAAAACCTTTTCAAGGTGAGAGTCCGCACAAATCTGTGCAGATTTTTGAAGAGGGTGAACTCATCTGGTTTTGACGTAGGGGCGAAGTTAAAACCTCTTCTCAATAAACTCTTTTCATTTGCAGTTAGAGTACGTGAGGATAAATTAAAGATTTTTATGGTGGAGTGAGCCCTCTCTGGGGTTATTTTATTTTTCCTTTTTTGGATTTTTCTTCCTCCTCTATTTTCCCTTCTGATTCTTCGAGGTGTCTTTTTACAGATGGAGTGGTCTGTGAACTGTTCACCCCTAAAAAAAGAGTCCTGACCTGGATCCCTCATACCATTTCCAGTGATCATCTCTATTATAGAGTTGCTGCTGCTAGCGGTGGGGTCATGACGATTCTCGGAGCTTGAGTCCACAGTAGCTGCGCAGGCTTCTAGCTTATCTCCAGGTGCCCGGGGAAACTTTTCTCTTTCCTCCTCCGTTAGTGCCTTAAGTGCCCATTGGGGGATTTATCTTGTCTTTAGTTTATCGTAAGTTCTTTCTCTAATTGGAGTTAGACTTCCCCCTCTTGGCTTGTGTTTGTTTTTGGGGATGGCTCCTTCCATTAGCTTACGACTTAAGTATCTAATAAATACTCACAAATTTAGGAGTGCTTTGGTCCCCAGATGGGGATTTGTTATGGCTGTAATGTGGAAATTTGAACAACGAACCATCTTGGCCCCTGGCAGGGGTATTATTAGGAAAGGTTCTTGGGTCTCTTATCGCTTTCCATTGTCTTATCGGTCCTCCCCTTGCTCCACCTTTGGGTATATTTGTGGGTAGCCCCCTCTTGGAGCTATACGAGCTGTTCTTTCCATTGTTTGCCTGCATTTCATACCGGTTGTTTCTTGATTTTTCAGGGCCTAATGAAGAACGGAATGGATCTCTATGATGTTTTTCTCCTTTTTTCCTTACTATCTCCCATTGTTTATTGCTCTGGACTTTTCTATCTATAGCTTCTACTATAGCTTTCTGGGTGATATCCATAGGGGATAGGTCATCACCCCTGGAGTGCTCAGAATCTACGGATGTAGACACTACGGATGTAGACACTATGAGCAGCGATTGAACCCCTGGACTACTGGGTGCGCAGGCTTGACCTGTGTCCAGAGCTGTCACAATTTGCCATCCAACTTCTGGCTTGCCCTGCCTCAAGCGTCCTGACAGAAAGGACCTTCAGCGCAGCTGGAGGCATTGTCAGTGAGAAGTCACCTAGGTAAAAAAAGTGTTCAGTACCTCACCTTTATCAAAATGAATGAGGCATGGATCCCGGAGGGCTACTGCCCGCCCGAGGGCTAAGTCAGTCCCTGCTCACAGCATCTCTGCCTGCAGGCCGCTTGACTGCCTTCTCCGCCACCACAAACAGGGTCCAGGACTCCAGGTGGATTCCTGAATTTTTAGGTCCGCTGCTAGCAGTGGCTGCTAACAAAAACAATTTTTTCTGGTGCATGTAAATTTTTCTGGCTGCACTGCGGCTGCAACAACAAAACAAAAGGCATGTACTTGTGTCAATTCCCCTTCGTGATCGTTACCTTGCCGCGGTGAATGGGCTTGCGTATCACAATGAAGCAATGACCGCCTGCTATATGAGTGTGTTGGGGGGCACATGCAAGATAATAAGGTCATTGCTTTATTGTGGACAGACCAAATTTGATCAGCTGGACAGTCACTGTTCTGTCATTGAGGTACCTCAGCCCGGCGACCATATGGGCTTGAAAACCGCCATGGCCTGCACTCTCGCCATGGTGCGCACCTATCCAGCATGGCCATCACTACACAAACAGCTGTTTGCGGTGCGTTACACAGTGAGTTTGGTCTGTCAGTGTGAAGCAGTACACTAATTACACTACCTGATTGATGTATACACACACAAGATGTTTTAAAGCACTCACAGTGAGTTTGGTCTGTCAGTGTGAAGCAGTACACTAATTACACTACCTGATTGATGTATACACACACAAGATGTTTTAAAGCACTTTATGCCTCCAATTTAGCATGCAATGTGATTTCTGCCCTTAAAACCCTGCTCTGCGTCTAATCCGTAATTTTCCCCAAGACTTTTGGCGTGCATCCCACTCCGCCATGCCCCCCTACATGTGTTAAGCCCCTTGAAACATCTTTTTCATCACTTTTGTGGCCAGAATTAGTGTTTGATGTGAGTATAGGTGGATGGCCTTGTCTTGGTAGGTTTGCAGTTATGCCATAATCGTATTTCTGAGTGATCGCTTGAACAGTGCTCCGTGGGATGTTCAAGGCTATGGAAATCTTTTTGCAGCCTATGCCTGCTTTAATTAAATTTCTCAATAACTTTATCCCTGACCTGTCTGGTGTGTTCTTTGGACTTCATGGTGTTGTTGCTTTCAATATTCACTTAAACAACCTCTGAGGCCGTCACAGAGCAACTGTATTTGTACTGACATTAGATTACATACATATATATCTATCTCTATCTCTCCATCTATTGTATGTATATGTACTGTATATGTATGTATGTATGTATGTATATATATATATATATATATATATATATATATATATATATATATATATATATATATGTGTGTGTGTGTGCATGCATGTACACACACACACACACACCTACATACATATACATATACATATACAGTGGTGTGAAAAACTATTTGCCCCCCTCCTGATTTCTTATTCTTTTGCATGTTTGTCACACTTAAATGTTTCTGCTCATCAAAAACCGTTAACTATTAGTCAAAAATAACATAATTGAACACAAAATGCAGTTTTAAATGAAGGTTTTTATTATTTAGTGAGGAAAAAAAACTCCAAATCTACATGGCCCTGTGTGAAAAAGTGATTGCCCCCCTTGTTAAAAAAAGTGACTTAACTGTGGTTTATCACACCTGAGTTCAATTTCTGTAGTCACCCCCAGGCCTGATTACTGCCACACCTGTTTCAATCAAGAAATCACTTAAATAGGAGCTATCTGACACAGAGAAGTAGACCAAAAGCACCTCAAAAGCTAGACATCATGCAAAGATCCAAAGAAATTAAGGAACAAATGAGAAGAAAAGTAATTGAGATCTATCAGTCTGGTAAAGGTTATAAAGCCATTTCTAAAGCTTGGGACTCCAGTGAACCACAGTGAGAGCCATTATCCACAAATGGCAAAAACATGGAACAGTGATGAACCTTCCCAGGAGTGGCCGGCCGACCAAAATTACCCCAAGAACGCAGAGAAAACTCATCCGAGAGGCCAAAAAAGACCCCAGGACAACATCTAAAGAACTGCAGGCCTCACTTGCCTCAATTAAGGTCAGTGTTCACGACTCCACCATAAGAAAGAGACTGGGCAAAAACGGCCTGCATGGAAGATATCCAAGGCGCAAACCACTTTTAAGCAAAAAGAACATTAAGGCTCGTCTCAATTTTGCTAAAAAAACATCTCAATGATTGCCAAGACTTTGGGGAAAATACCTTGTGTACCGACGAGACAAAAGTTGAACTTTTTGGAAGGTGCGTGTCCCATTACATCTGGCATAGAAGTAACACAGCATTTCAGCAAAAGAACATCATACCAACAGTAAAATATGGTGGTGGTAGTGTGATGGTCTGGGGTTGTTTTGCTGCTTCAGGACCTGGAAGGCTTGCTGTGATAGATGGAACCATGAATTCTACTGTCTACTGAAAAATCCTGAAGGAGAATGTCCGGCCATCTGTTAGTCAACTCAAGCTGAAGCGATCTTGGGTGCTGCAGCAGGACAATGACACAAAATACACCAGCAAATCCACCTCTGAATGGCTGAAGAAAAACAAAATGAAGACTTTGGAGAGGCCTAGTCAAAGTCCTGACCTGAATCCTATTGAGATGTTGTGGCATGACCTTAAAAAGGTGGTTTATGCTAGTAAACCCTCAAATAAAGCTGAATTACAACAATTCTGCAAAGATGAGTAGGCCAAAAGTCCTCCAGAGCGATGTAAAAGACTCGTTGCAAGTTATCGCAAACACTTGATTGCAGTTATTGCTGCTAAGGGTGGCCCAACCAGTTATTAGGTTCAGGGGGCAATTTCTTTTTCACACAGGACCATGTAGGTTTTGAGTTTTTTTTCTCACTAAATAATAAAAACCATCATTTAAAACTGCATTTTGTGTTCAATTATGTTATCTTTGACTAATCGTTAACGGTTTTTGATGAGCAGAAACATTTAAGTGTGACAAATATGCAAAAGAATAAGAAATCAGGAAGGGGGCAAATAGTTTTTCACACCACTGTACACACATACATATACATACATACATATACATATACATACATACATACACATATACATACATACATACATACATACACATATACATACATACATACATACATACATACATACATACATACATACATACATACATACATGGACTATTTACTTTTCCTCTGCTAGAGGAGATGTCATTACTTCACAGACTGCTCTGAAAGACTCATTTTGAATGCTGAGTGTTGTGTAATCTGCACATATTATACAATGATAAAATGTTAGAAAAAACAGTATATACCTGAAAATAAAAGTATGAGAATATTTTCTTTGCTGATAAACTTCTAGTAATTATTCATAGTACACAACCAATTCACTATATCATATATTTTTTTTTTCGCTTCAGTGTCTCTTTAAGCGGGGAACACAGACCTGTTATATGACAGCAAATACAGTATTTTAAAGTCTCTAGTGAGTTTTTCTGTATTGTCAGTTCTGACCTACAACAAGAAACCCAGTTTGGGACTTAAATGATTCAGCAGCACAGGCCTTACTATTTTAAATTATTTATTTATTGTATTTATAAAGTGCCAACATACAGGTATTACGCAACGCTGGACATTAGTTACTGTGGTTCTGTGGAGGGGTTAAATAAACAAAAAACAACACTTACCCGGGCTTCTGTCGGCCCCCTGCAGCTGTCATGTCCCATGCTGTCCTCCTACGATCCTCTATTCCCCGCCTCCGGACCGGTCTAATCAGGCGTCTAATTAGATTCCAGCTGTGTGGCCTTGGCCGTGTGTGTGCTTGCTCACGTTCGCGTCATCAGGAGCTTACTGCGCACTTCCTACTGTGCCTGCGCAGTAAGCTCCCGATGACTCTTGCAGGAGCGAGCATTATTCATCTTGTTAGATGAATATTAGACCGGGAGCCGAGGATCGTAGGAGGACGACATGTTGCAGGAGGGCAATAGAAGCCTCAGGTATGTGTCGGTTTTGTTTATTTAACCCCTCCACAGAACCCCTTTAAAGGGATCCTGAAGCAAGGAAAATTATTTGAACTAAACACGACCTAGCTGCAAATGAATATTACATACTAACCTCTTCAGCTCATATGCAATTCAGTTTTTCACAACTTGCAATGGAAAAAGTACCAAAAAAGTACGTGAAAAAGTACTTTCAAAATTATTTTGAGTATTTGTTTGCTTGTTGGTGGTTTAAAAGGCATTTTATTGACAAGTTTTAAAATTTCACCTAGGTAAAAAAGTGAATTGCATATGGGCCCCGTCAGTCCTCATAGAGGCTTACCATTTTCTTCTTAGTGATCCCTTTCAGATCTGACAATATTTTGTCAGAACTGAAATATACCACTTGCTGTCAATTATATATCAGCAGCTGTCAGTTACAACTGAATATGCAAGGTAACGTCCATGTTTCCCAATATCTCAAGTGAGTGATATTACAGTTTAACCGTGTACTGACCAGGAAGCTGTTATGGTGTAATGGCCATTTTTAAAATGGATGGAGAAATTCATTCATCACAGTGGACAAATGGGACGAAGGAGAGGAGAAAGAGATAGGGCTCGATTCACAAAGCGGTGATAACCCAGTTAAAGACTTTAGGGGCTCGATTCACAAAGCGGTGCTAACCCAGTTAGCATGCCTAAAAGACTTTAGGCATGATAACCATTGCACCATGCTGGTGAAAAGCCAGTTTAGGCGTGATAAGTTTAGGGGCCTGATTCACAAAGCGGTGCTAACAGTTAGCACGCTGGTGAAAAGCCCTTTATCATGCCTAAACTCAGTTTAGGCATGATAAGTTTAGGTGTGATAAGTTTAGGTGTGATAAGTTTAGGCATGATAAGTTTAGGTGTGATAAGTTTAGGCATGATAAGTTTAAGTGCCAACTACGTTAGCACCGCAGTGCACAGCTGATCAAAAGTTTTACGCTAGCAAAGTCTGGTGCACTTCGTATAAAGTTTAATGGCGCTGCTTTGCGTGCGGGACTTTGCAAGCGATCTAAACTTATCTAAACTTAACATGCCTAAACTTATCACACCTAAACTTATCACACCTAAACTTATCATGCCTAAACTGGCTTTTCACCAGCATGGTGCAATGGTTATCATGCCTAAAGTCTTTTAGGCATGCTAACTGGGTTAGCACCGCTTTGTGAATCGAGCCCTAGGGGCTCGATTCACCAAGCGGTGCAAAGTGTTAGCACCGTGGTGAAAAGGCCCTTATCACGCCTAAAGTCACTTTAGGCATGATAAGTAGAAACTCGCGCGAAGTTGCCGCGCGCAAAGTTTTGCGCGCGCAACCGCGCGCGTGCGCGCGCAGCGTCCCCGCTTCGCGCGAAGCTCCCATTAAGCCCTATGGGACTTTGCGCGCGCTCTCACGCTCTCACGCGTACGCGTACGCGCGGTAACTTCGCGCGAAGAGCAGGAAAAAGCGGTGATAACTCAGTGGTGAAAAGGTCATCACGCCTAAAGTCTTTTAGGCGTGATAACTGGGTTATCACCGCTTTGTGAATCGAGCCCTAGGTGTGATAAGTTTAAGGGCTCGATTCACAAAGCGGTGCTAACCCAGTTAGAGACTTTAGGCATGATAACCATTGCACCACTCTGGTGAAAAGCCAGTTTAGGTGTGATAAGTTTAGGCATGATAAGTTTAGGTGTGATAAGTTTAGGCATGCTAAGTTTAGATAAGTTTAGATCGCTTGCAAAGTCCCGCACGCAAAGCAGCGCCATTAAACTTTATACGAAGTACACCAGACTTTGCTAGCGTAAAACTTTTGATCAGCTGTGCACTGCGGTGCTAACGCAGTTGGCGCTTAAACTTATCATGCCTAAACTTATCACACCTAAACTTATCATGCCTAAACTTATCACACCTAAACTTATCACACCTAAACTTATCATGCCTAAACTGAGTTTAGGCATGATAAAGGGCTTTTCACCAGGGTGCTAACTGTTAGCACCGCTTTGTGAATCAGGCCCATCCTGTGCCCGCACAGCCACTCCCCAATGCTCCGGCCCCGCCTCTGGTTCACTTCTGGAATTTCAGACTTTAAAGTCTGAAAACCACTGCGCCTGCATTGCCGTGTCCTCACTCCCGCTGATGGCACCAGGAGCGTACTGCACAGGCCCAGTATGGTCTGTGTCTGCACCGTGCGCTCCTGGTGACATCAGGGTAAGCGAGGACACGGCATCGCAGGCGCAGTAGTTTTCAGACTTTAAAGTCTGAAATTCCAGAAGTGAACCGGTGGCGGGGCCGGAGCATCAGTGAATGGCTGCACGGACACAGGATGCCTGCGGGGGACCATTAGAAGCCCCGGGTAACTTCAGCTCATTTTCCCCCGACCCCCCCCCCCCCCTACAGTATCCCTTTAAGTCAGTACCTGACTCAGCTGTACAATGTTTTATTTTCCCATGGCTTCATTTGGCACAGACCTCTCTGTGACATTTTCAATCAGCCTTTTGTCTCAACCAAGCAGAAAATAGGATTTGTAGTGTGTATTTTGGAAAGCTCTTTAAGTCCAGTTGATAACTGCTGCTCTATGTTAAGGGTAGTTAATGTGCATGATATCTGAGGGATTTGTCATAATGAATATGCTTAACGTAAAATCCTGATTCAGAGAAGGTCATATTTCTTAAGTACAGTTTTTTTCCTTTCAGAAATCCAAGCACAGAACAATGCAAAGGACTATCCCCAGCCAGTGGCTTAGCAATAGGGGGTGCTGAGGTAGGGATCACACCAGGGCCCCTGGATAGAGATGGCCCGAACCTCCGATTTTATGTTCGCGAACCTCCCACGAAAGTACGGTTCGCGAACCGCAATAGACTTCAATGGGGAGGCGAACTTTAAAAACTAGAAAAATTTATGCTGGCCACAAAAGTGATGGAAAAGATGTTTCAAGGGGTCTAACACCTGGAGGGGGATACATGCCAAAAGTCCCCGGGAAAAATCCAGATTGGATGCAAAGCAGCGTTTTAAGGGCAGAAATCACATTGAATGCTAAATTGCAGGCCTAAAGTGCTTTAAAACATCTTGGGCTCGATTCACAAAGCGGTGCTAACCCAGTTAGAGACTTTAGGCATGATAACCATTGCACCACGCTGGTGAAAAGCCAGTTTAGGTGTGATAAGTTTAGGCATGATAAGTTTAGGTGTGATAAGTTTAAGCATGATAAGTTTAGATAAGTTTTGATTGCTTGCAAAGTCCCGCACGCAAAGCAGCGCCATTAAACTTTATACGAAGTGCACCAGACTTTGCTAGTGTAAAACTTTTGATCAGCTGTGCACTGCAGTGCTAACCCAGTTGGCGCTTAAACTTATCATGCCTAAACTTATCACACCTAAACTTATCATGCCTAAACTTATCACACCTAAACTTATCACACCTAAACTTATCATGCCTAAACTGAGTTTAGGCATGATAAAGGGCTTTTCACCAGCGTGCTAACTGTTAGCACTGCTTTGTGAATCAGGCCCCTTGTGTGTGTATACATCAATCAGGGAGTGTAATTAGAGTACTGCTTCACACTGACACACCAAACTCACTGTGTAACGTACTGCAAACAGCTGTTTGCGTAGTGATGGCCATGCTGGACTGGTGCGCACCATGGCGAGAGTGCAGGCCATGGCGGCTTTCAAGCCCATATGGTCGCCGGGCTGTGGTAGCTCAATGATAGAACAGTGACTGTTCAGCTGATCAAATTTGGTCTGTCCACAATGAAGCAACGACCTTATTATCTTTGGTGTGCCACCCCCCGAGACATATAGCCGGCGGTCATTGCTTCATTGTGATACGCAAGCCCCTTCACCGCGGCAAGGTAATGATCATGAATTGGAATGGGCACATGTGCATGCCTTTTGTTTTGTTGTTGCAGCTGCAGTGCAGCCAGAAAAATTAGGCAGGCATGTACACGCACCAGAAAAAATTCAAGAATCCGCCTAAGTCCTGGACCCTGTTGGTGGTGGCGGAGAGGGCAGTCAAGCGGCCTGCAGGCAGAGATGCTGTGTGGGGACTATTTTACAGTTATAGCAAGCAGAGGTGCTCTGCTTGCTATAACTGAATTGCTGTTGTTTATCCCCTGCTTATTGCCTGAAGAAGTGGGCTGTGCCCACGAAACGCGTTGCATCTTTGGGGTATTTTCAATAAATGTGTATATCTGTACATTTACAGTCCTTTGTGTCTGCTTTAACGGAGGCGAGTCCACCACTTCCTCCCAGCAATTTTTTTAAAATTGTATGTACTTTTATCCTTCTGGCGCCTCTGTTCACCTACCAGCCTATGTGAATAGTCCCTTTAGAGTGGGAGTATATGGAGTGACAGAGGCATACCTGCATACCTGGCAAAGGTTCAGTGGGATTTACACTTGGATCAGCTGCGCTTGGACAATAACGCTCCTAGGGCTTGATTCACAAAAGCGTGCTAAGTGTTAGCACGTTAGTGAAAAGCAGCTTATCACGTGCAAACTGCCTCTTTGCGCGCAAATGCGCGTAAGAGTTTGCGGCCATTAAACCCTATGCGATTTTGCGCGCGCACAGGACTTACTTTGCGCGTGAGTTTATTCCTCAAAACGGTGCTAACCTACTTAGTGCAATGGTTATCACACCCAACAGTCTTTAGGCATGCTAAGTAGGTTAGCACCGCTTTGTGAATCAAGCCCCAAGTTTGATATTTTGCTCTTTCCAATCATATCCTACCCCCCTTTCCCTTTTCCCATAGGAACAAACCTCCACCCAGGTGCACATTTGCATAGGATGAGATTTGATTTTGTTCTTTGCTTGAAGCCTAAATGAAGGTAAAAATGTTTTCCCAGTCTTTCTTACAGGTACTCAGCAATAAGGTTTAGTTTCTGTGTAGAAATTGTCAAAGCACTTTTAAAGCAAAGCCCATTCTGGAAAGAAGGATTTGCCACAATACGAAAAAAGCCACGATTGGCAGCAATGAGCAGAAATTTGTGCGTCTGGAGGCGTCAAATTAAAATATCGGCCGCAGCGGTTAACTGCTGTGCAAATTGCAATAATAATTGCAATAATAAATAGTGGGCACAATGTGAGTACCCCCAATGACCGCTATTTAAATTGCTGGTCATTGCTGCTATGTGGGAAGGGGTTAAGAGTTAGGCATCGGTGTGTGAGTGGTTGTTTAACCCTCTGGAGGCTAATCCCGACACTGCATCGGGGTGAAAAAAGATGCCCATTTGGATAATCCCGATGCAGTGTCGGGGAAGAAAAAAAAAAGTTCCCCGGCACTTAACTGTTGCTGCATGTGTCAGGGTGGCGTCCCCGTCCTCCGGCTGTCCTGTCCCACCACCCGATCGTCCCGCTCCTCTCTCCTCCGGTCCTGGGCCTTCCGATCCCCGATGCAGTGTCGGGGAAGAAAAAAAAAAGTTCCCCGGCACTTCACTGTTGCTGCCAGTGTCAGGGTGGCGTCCCCGTCCTCCGGCCGTCCTGTCCCACCAGCCGATCGTCCCGCTCCTCCCTCCTCTGGTCCTGGGCCTTCCGATCCCGTCCTCTGAACACTTCCGGCCCCATCGCGTCTCCTTCCTCGCATTCCGCGATGCTTAATGACGTACGTCATTACGCATCCCACGCTAGGGGGCGGTAAATTTTAATTTGTATTGGATTGAATACTCCTGTATCCAATCCAATACATTGTAATGAATAACAACTGTGAAAAAAGTATACACAACAGACACATAGTAAAAAAAACACCATTTGCTGTTTGGCTATTGCTAGTGACACTTGCTATCTGATTTCTGCTTTCTGGTTTTGACCCTTGCTTTGGACTATCGACTATTCTATTGATTGCTGCCTGCATTTGACCCTTGCTTTGGACTATCGACTATTCTATTGATTGCCGCCTGGATTTGACCCTTGCTTTTGGATAACGACGACGATTTGATTGCCGCCTGGATTGACCCTTGCTCCGAATTTTTTTCTGCCGCCTGCCCTGCTATGGCTTCCAGATCCCGTAGACGCCTCTCCCCGCGAACCCTGATGCAGGAGTTTGATGACAGCGAGGATGAGCAGCTGTTTTTCTCAGACTCAAGTGACAGCTATGTGGCGAACATATCATCTGACTCAGAGTCTGACAGCGATGACTTCACCGAAGAGGTTGAGAACATCCGCACATGGATTGTTATAGACCCTACCCAGAATAATCCTGCCTCCCCACGATTCCCATTTACAGGCAAACCCGGCCAAAAAGTTCCCTGTGACCCTAACCCCTTGGCCTATTTGAAACTTTTTTTGGACGAGGCCATAATCCAAAATATAGTGGAGGAGACCAACCGCTATGCGGAACAGCAGCCTGGTCCAATCAGGAGGTTTGCTAGGGGAAAAAGGTGGGAACCAGTCACCCAGGATGAGATGTGGCTGTTCCTGTGCCTGCTCATCCTCCAGGGAATTGTGGGGAAACCCCGCCAGATAACATATTGGAGCACCAACCGACTGATTGCTACACCTTTTTTTGGGACTGTCATGTCACAAAACAGATTTAGCCTCATCATGAAAAACCTGCATTTCATGAATAATGAGACCTTTGATGAGGCCACCCATCCTGCACCAAAACTGTGGAAGATCTACTACCTATTTCAAATGGTCATTCGCAAATTTCAGTCCGTGTATGTTCCAGAACGAGACGTAAGCGTGGATGAGAGCCTAATGGCGTATAAGGGGAGACTTGCCTGGAAACAGTATATCTCTTCCAAGCGTGCCAGATTTGGGATAAAATCGTTCCTATTGTGCAAATCTAATTCCGGATATATTTGGAATGCCATTATCTATACTGGCAAAGGCACACAATTTGACTCCAGCTACAGCCAGTTTGGCCTTGCATCTGCCTCTGTCCTCTCCCTCATTTCACCGCTTCTTGGTCAGGGATATTGCCTGACCACAGATAATTACTATACCTCCCCTGAACTATATGAATACCTCCTCAGACACAAGACTGATGCATACGGCACTGTCCGGCCTAACCGTCGCGATCTGCCTTCAGCCTTTTCTGCTCAGAAGCTGAAGCCAGGGGAAATCGTGGCATGGCAGAAGGGTAAGATGATGGCCCTCCGCTGGAAAGAGAAAAAAGATGTTGCCCTTATGTCCACAGTCCATAACACTGACACTGCTGAAGCCAAGAATCGTGCTGGGAAGACAATCCAGAAACCCCAGGTCATTCTGGATTATAATCAGACAATGGGTGGGGTGGACCGTGCTGACCAGTGCATAACATTCTACCCCGTTGTGCGCAAACAGCAGCGCAAATATTATAAGAAAATCTTTAGACATCTGGTGGAGCAGTGTCTTTGGAACTCTTATGTCCTCTACAAGAAACAAAATGACAGGCCTCTTCCTCACAGTGACTACATTTTGAAGGTTTGTGAGGAAATATGCTTACAACATCAGAAACCACAAACTGAGGCAAATAGACCAGGACGTCGGGGCTCCTATGTCGTAAATCCAGTGCGACTCACAGGACGTCATTTTGTAGAGCACGTGCTACCCACTGAGCGCAAAGCAACACCTACCCGCATGTGCGTGGTGTGCTGCTCTAAGAGGGGGCCGAATGGAAAAAAGGTGCGCAAGGAGACCCGCTTTTACTGCCCTGATTGTGATGTGGGACTTTGTGCTGTCCCTTGCTTTAAAATATTTCATACTCAAGAAGTGTATTGATGTTTCAATACTTTTTGTGCTGCAACTGCTGCTTGATCTGAATTAAGATGTTTTTTCTGTTTACGTAATGTTACTATTAAATGTTTTTTTTGCCATGATTTTAGTGTTTTTATTATTTTATTATGCTTAGGATAAGCACTAAAACCTTGTTTGGTAATGATTTGGTAAGTTACAGGCCTGAAATATAAAAAAAAATATTCAATGGAAAATCCCATAGACTTTTTTGGACAGAAATTAGGGGAGAATTGAAACGCCCAGGAGGTTAAGGGTTGGGCACCAGGGGGGTGAAGGGTTAGGCATTGGTAGAGGGAGAATGCTGTGTGTGAGTAGGGTTAGGTTAGCTCATAGTAAAACAAAAAAATCTGTAAATATATATGTATATTTTACTATGGTAATTCAGTAGTAGTATATTGGTAGTTTTACCAGTATTCTGACGGTAATAACCGGCTCCCTTTTTTTCAGGTGCCTTTCTTACATGTTTGCCTTTCTAAGTACGTATTCAGTTTCTTAGGGCCCGTTTCCACTGTCGTGGAAACGGCCGCGAATCCGCAGAGTTTCCCTGCAGGCAAATCGCGCGGGGAAACTGTGCCATAGGGGATAACGGCGCCGCCGGCCGAATCGCTTGCAGTAGCGATTCGGCCGGAACCCCCCCACAGAATTCGCGGCGGAGGCTGCGATTCCCATAGCCGTGCATGGCACGGCTCATGGGATTCGCCTGCGATCCCGCTCAGTGCCGGCGACGCACGCCGCACAAGTGGAAACGAGCCCTAAGTGTTCACCTTCAGTTTACCTTCGTGTAATATAAAGACGTAGACCAAGCAGAAGCCCTTTCTGGAGGTCAGAAATAACACAATGCAGCTGCAGAAGGGGAAAAACAGGGAAATCCAGGGAAACTGCCATTTATATGCGATGCAAACCTTTCAGGCATTAATCTCCCTAGAAATTCTTGTGGTGCTTATTTACTCCTTGGTAAGCATTATGCCAGAGATTGAGAAATGTTTCAGGACAGAAAAGTTAAGAGGTTCTTGTGAATAAGCCCAAAGGAGATTTCCTATAGTTAAAACAGCAGATGTTTGTTTTCATTCTGGGCAATCCTGGACTCAATTTGATCTTGAAACTTTAGTTCCAGTTTACAACAGGGCATGATTTGGAGAGATTGCCTCGTAGCTCTGTAGTCTAGTGGTTTGGTTTGGATAAAGACTGATTCAGCATCTCAGACATGTGACTTCTGGAAACTCTGACCATGAGGAAATTGTGATATTTTGTCAGGCACTGTCCTGATTCTAATAGTGTCTGAGATACTTTTTTTGAAGAAATGTCTGTAAAGTTCTGTAAACCAAAGGTGCCCCTCAGATGTCAATGCAGGGACTGATTTAACTTTTTTTTCCATCATTGATGATTGTTAGTCTGCTGTTAGAAAATAATGCACTCTGTCCTGTAATTTCAAGGTTTTGGGAGAATGTATTAGGTTGTATTGATAGGCTAAGCGAGGATTCTATTGCTTGAGATCTAGCCAAAGTGTTGTTGCATTGGAAGTTATAAAAGATCAATTGTTCCCCAATTACTGATAGCTGCTAAAATTTTGATTCCAATTAAGTGGAGATGACAAGATCCTCCTACCATTAGATAGTGGGTAGATAAAGTTAAAAAGTTGAAGGATGTTGAGAATCAGATTGCTCTTCAGCAGGATAAGTTGGGGGCTTTTGATAAGTGGTAGAAATGGTCTGTGTTTCAGGACTCAGCAGAATATGGGAGTATGGTAGAGATGTAGGGGAGGAGTCTCTAGGGGTGAGGTTTCTGATATTGAGATAGGGGATTATAGTGTGAGTTGTCGGACAGGTCATTCTAATATGATCTGTTTTGTCTTTCTTTCTGTATGTTGAGGATATGGATGTAGGAGTCTGGAGAGGAGGGGGAAGGGGATTGTTTTGTGTGTATTTTTTTTTTGTGATTTTTGTTTTATATGATAAAATATGAAGCGAAGGGAAAAGGAGTAATGTGTTATATGATGAGAATTGTAGATATTTTCTTCCTGTGTATATGAAGGCATTCTCTTTTCTTCAAAAATTTATTTATTTAGAGAGAGAGAAGAATACACTCTAAGGATTCCTCCTGTGGCGTGTTCTGTCCATTGCGGTGGAGCCGCAAATGGACAGTTCTAGCTTGTCAGCCTGCATTCGGTTGTGCATTCGCAATGAGTCACATTGTCATTTGCAATTGCTCTGCAGTTCTGGGCAGCTCAGAACAGTGCTGATCGTAATGGAAAAAGCTACGCTTACGGATCATTACGCGTAATTTTACGCTATTACGCATTACGAAATTACGCTTACGGCATAGACATTCAATTTCGGTACATGTCTGTAATTACGCATTGCCCTTACGCAATTACGCGTAAGAATACCGTAACTCAAGTTGTTACGTTATAGGCTTACGCGTAAATTCCTAGTAGCAATTAATGCGTAAGGTCATGCTGCCAAGCGGAAAAGTTGACGCATGGATCAATGTTAGGTAGCCGCCGACTTTAAGGGTTAATAGCAAAGCCCCCTTAAGTGCTAAGAGCCTCAAATTTGGAGAATATATTAAGGAGATCAGAAGGAATAAGAGGGAAAAATTTTTTTTTCAAAAAGACCTTATAGTTTTTGAGAAAATCGATGTTAAAGTTTCAAAGGAAAAATAGATACATTTAAAAACCCGCCGACTTTAACGGTTAATAGCAAAGCCTGCTTAAAATTTAGAAACACCAAATTTACAGGGTATATTAAGGGGATCAGTGGGAATAAGAGGAAAAAATTTTTTTTCAAAAAGACCTTATAGTTTTTGAGAAAATCGATTTTTAAGTTTCAAGGGCAAAAATGTCTTTTAAATGCGGAAAATGTCAGTTTTTTTTGCACAGGTAACAATAGTGTTTTATTTTCATAGATTCCCCCAAGTGGGAAGAGTTTTACTTACTTCATTCTGAGTGTGGGAAATATTAAAAAAAAAACGACGTGGGGTCCCCCCTCCCAGACCTCTTTAACTCCTTGTCCCCCATGCAGACTGGGATAGCCAGAATGCGGAGCACCGGCCGCGTGGGGCTCCGCACCCTGACTATACCAGCCCGCATGGTCCATGGATTGGGGGGACTCGGAAGGGGAGGGGCAGCCAAGCTTTCCCCTCCCCCTCCGAGCCCTTGTCCAATCCAAGGACAAGGGGCTCTTCTCCACCTCCGATGGGCGGTGAAGGTGGAGGCCGTGATTTCCTGGGGGGGAGGTTCATGGTGGCATCTGGGAGTCCCCTTTAAAAAGGGGTCCCCCAGATGCCCACCCCCCCTCCCAGGAGAAATGAGTATAGAGGTACTTGTACCCCTTACCCATTTCCTTTAAGAGTTAAAAGTAAATAAACACACAGACACTTTGAAAAAGTATTTTAATTGAACAAAAAACATAACCACGAAAAAAGTCCTTTAATATTCTTAATTAACCATTAATACTTACCTGTCCCTTTAAAAGCCAGTTCCCACGCAATATCCTCGGAAATATACTAATCAGTTACAATGTAACAAAGCTATTACAATGTAACAACTTTGTTACTTTGTAACACCACCGCACCCGACGTCACTCGCCGCCACCGCCGCGTCTGCGCTGACCCGACAGAGCTCTGAGCTATATAGCTCAGAGCTCCCTAAGCATCTTTGTATTTGGGCTCCAAGGAGCCCCATTGGTCCTTAGCAGACCAATGGGGTTCCTTTAAATCAGAAGGAACCCCATTGGTCTGCTAAGGACCAATGGGGCTCCTTGGAGCCCAAATACAAAGATGCTAAGAGAGCTCTGAGCTATATAGCTCAGAGCTCTGTCGGGTCAGTGCGGGACGCTAAGTCCCCGCCGCCTCCCGCTGTCCTCCCCGCCTCTTCCACATGTCACCCACATGTCACCCACATGTGGGTGACATGTGGGTGACAGATGTGGGCGGGGCTGACAGCGGGAGGCGGCGGGGACTTAGCGTCCCGCACTGACCCGACAGAGCTCTGAGCTATATAGCTCAGAGCTCTCTTAGCATCTTTGTATTTGGGCTCCAAGGAGCCCCATTGGTCCTTAGCAGACCAATGGGGTTCCTTCTGATTTAAAGGAACCCCATTGGTCTGCTAAGGACCAATGGGGCTCCTTGGAGCCCAAATACAAAGATGCTTAGGGAGCTCTGAGCTATATAGCTCAGAGCTCTGTCGGGTCAGCGCAGACGCGGCGGTGGCGGCGAGTGACGTCGGGTGCGGTGGTGTTACAAAGTAACAAAGTTGTTACATTGTAATAGCTTTGTTACATTGTAACTGATTAGTATATTTCCGAGGATATTGCGTGGGAACTGGCTTTTAAAGGGACAGGTAAGTATTAATGGTTAATTAAGAATATTAAAGGACTTTTTTCGTGGTTATGTTTTTTGTTCAATTAAAATACTTTTTCAAAGTGTCTGTGTGTTTATTTACTTTTAACTCTTAAAGGAAATGGGTAAGGGGTACAAGTACCTCTATACTCATTTCTCCTGGGAGGGGGGGTGGGCATCTGGGGGACCCCTTTTTAAAGGGGACTCCCAGATGCCACCATGAACCTCCCCCCCAGGAAATCGCGGCCTCCACCTCCACCGCCCATCGGAGGTGGAGAAGAGCCCCTTGTCCTTGGATTGGACAAGGGCTCGGAGGGGGAGGGGAAAGCTTGGCTGCCCCTCCCCTTCCGAGACCCCCCAATCCATGGACCATGCGGGCTGGTATAGTCAGGGTGCGGAGCCCCACGCGGCCGGTGCTCCGCATTCTGGCTATCCCAGTCTGCATGGGGGACAAGGGGTTAAAGAGGTCTGGGAGGGGGGACCCCACGTCGTTTTTTTTTTAATATTTCCCACACTCAGAACGAAGTAAGTAAAACTCTTCCCACTTGGGGGAATCTATGAAAATAAAACACTATTGTTACCTGTGCAAAAAAAACTGAAATTTTCCGCATTTAAAAGACATTTTTGCCCTTGAAACTTAAAAATCGATTTTCTCAAAAACTATAAGGTCTTTTTGAAAAATTTTTTTTTCCTCTTATTCCCACTGATCCCCTTAATATACCCTGTAAATTTGGTGTTTCTAAATTTTAAGCAGGCTTTGCTATTAACCGTTAAAGTCGGCGGGTTTTTAAATGTATCTATTTTTCCTTTGAAACTTTAACATCGATTTTCTCAAAAACTATAAAGTCTTTTTGAAAAAAAAATTTTTCCTCTTATTCCTTCTGATCTCCTTAATATATTCTCCAAATTTGAGTCTCTTAGCACTTAAGGGGGCTTTGCTATTAACCCTTAAAGTCGGCGGCTTTTTTATATTATACGGGAGCGTAATATTACGCGATTACGGCAGACTGTGTAATTTCAATGGGAGTTTACTGTCTTACGCGTAATTTGTTACGCGTAAAACGTAACCCACGGTCTACGCGTAATTAATTACGCGTAATACCGTAACCTTACACGTAACGCTTACGGTGCATTTGTAGTGAATTACGATGCGTAATTACGCTAATGCGTAATTTCGGCCCAGCACTGGCTCAGAATGCTGTCGTCATTCCACCAATGGCTTACTACAGCTGAGCTGCATCCAGATAGCCCTGGATTTCCTGCATGCATGTTGTTACATAGTACTGCATGCATTTGTTATCATAGTCTTTCAGCTAGCTAATGGTAATCAAGACAGCTCAAGATTGAATGATTACCATTCAGCTGTGTGGAGATTTGCATGCTTGCATCCATTGGCTGATGGCAGCATAAAAGTCTGCCTTCCCTTTTAGACCTCGTCATAGTTTCAGCTCTGTCTAAGCTGTTACTGGGTCCTTTGATACTGTGTATAATATTCCTCATCTTGTTACTTTCTAGTTCAGTTATCTTGTGGAGCTACAATTATATATTTCCCACGGGGACATGTATACGTACTCCTTCTAGTGCAGAGAATTTGTATTGCCTAGTTAGTTCGCTGTATTGTTCCAGATCTAGCTAGTCTTCCTTGATTATGTTATGTATTGGTTCATCGCCAATATATACATATTCTCGTCAGCGTTTGTTATTTTCCTTGTATTCGTGTTACGGTGATATATCAGTGCCGCTGATATATACGTACTTGAACTGTTGATATCCTGTGTTCAGCTAGTCAGTTTTTAGCACGTTTCGGTAGGTTGCGCTTAGCGTGATCACCCGTGCTTAGCTAGCCTAGTCCTGTCCTTGCGAGGTAGCCATTGCTGCGGTTGCTATTGGTTACCTCACTCTTGTCTTTGTGAATGCTTGCTGTGACTGAAGCAGTGACTAGATTAGCAAGCATTCATTCTGTCAGGCTCTGTCCTCCTAGTCCTGTCCTTGCAAGGTAGCCATTGCTGCGGTTGCTATTGGCTACCTCACTCCAGTCTGTCTTGTATCTGTTTGAATGTTTGCTATCGCAAGAGCAGCGCAACATCGCACTGCGCTGCCATTGCGTCTTATCAGAAGCCCAGAGCTGCAGTTGCTCTGGGCAGCCTGTGTATCCTCTTCCATTATCCAGCTCTTAGCCTTGTTGTGCTGGGTGGTCAGGAAGTATGACCCCCCCAGCATTACACACTCAATGTGAATGGCTTAATATGGTGATGATCAAAGTTCCTCATGACAGCTTTGGGATGAATTGCTGCGCAGACTCACTGCTTGACTACAGCTGAGTATCCTTTTCCGTGGAGTAAAAGAAGTGATGGCAGAAGGAGATGCCAAACAATAGCACTTTATTTATTATTTTTATTATTATTTTTTTCAACAATATTGCACACCTGTAAAATCTAATCTACCACAGTCCTATGTCTATATTGTGTAGTGTCTAGGGCCAATTTAGAGGGAAGCCAATTAACATATCTATATGTTTTTGAGATGTGGGAGGAAACTGGAGTGCCCAGAGGAAACCCAAGTAGACACGGAGAGAACATACAAACTCCATGCAGATAGTGCTCTGACTGGTATTCAAACCAGGGACCCAGCACTGCAAGGCGAGAGCGCTAACCACTACGCCACCGTGCTGCTCAATAACTTCCATTTGCTAGATACTAGAAGATATTCCAGGGAGATATTCCAGTGAAAAAATTAACCAGTTACACTGCTCAGTTCCAACATTGACACAGCAGGCCCTAAAATACAGGCAATGGACCCTGAAGGGGGTCTTTTTGATCAAAAATGTTAGCCTATGGTAGAGGAGAAGCCTCTGGAAGTCCTCTTCCCAGAAAGTTGTCAGGCCTTTCAGCAGTTGCCAGCTAATCTGTGCGCTCTGCAGAAGGGGTGTCAAAGTTGTGGCCAATCCAAACCTTGTATATATATATATTTTTTTTAAAGTCAGCTGGTTGACATGGTTTGTGGAAAGTCAAATGTGCATATTGCTCAATACCCCAGCAGCGCTGAACACTCTTTCCAACAACACACTTGCAGTGGTGCAGGCAAGGATCGCAAAGGCATATTCTGCCAGCTCTGACCAGTGCTCTATTCTTGTTGCCCAGAAGTGTAGTGCATCCTGGTTTTGCAAGTTGCAGATGTCCCATGCAGCGCTCATGTATTCCTGCACCATCATTAACTGCTGCACGACTGGCTGCTCAAAAAAAAGCCTGTATAGTCTGGCTTAGATGACCTGACTTGCTGCTGCCACCCCTACAGCTGAAGGTAGTTATTGACAGCCATGACTGGTGTAAGTGCCATAGGAATCCCTGCTGCTACTGCTGGCATGTGGTAAGCATAGTCCCTTTCAAGCACTTCTTGGTATTGTGTTTTTTTTAAGATCTCCTGTCTTATGGCGAGATGAGTTGTGCCACCTCAGGCTTGTAACATGGATCAGGCAATGTAGCAATCCAGTACTCGTCTGTGTTAGTTTTTATGTGTCGTATGCTCAGATCTTTGCATATGCACTTATGTGCATGAAGGCTGTCATGTGTCTCAAAGTGCCCACCACAACTGAGGGCAAATCAGGAAAATAGGGCGCACCATAGGCACCTTTGATAAATGCCACGATTAGCGCCATAAAAACGAAAATTCGGGCGCTTAGTGGCACCCTCTATCAGGTGCCTGCTGGCGCCAAAATGTACCAATTTTGCCGCAAATCACAGCCTTCGCAAAGCCATGATAAATGGGTTATGTAGATACATTTAGGCACCCAATTAACGACAACAGGGGGTAATTTAGCACAGAAAGGCTTGTGGTAAAAAAAAATGCCTTGTGGATAACTATATTGCTGATTCGCATAGCAAGCACAAACTTTGCAACCTTTTTTTTACAGATGGCTTTTTTACATAAATGCAGCTGAGTGAGTTCTCTACCCAGATTCCTGTGGGTAGGACAGCAACACAGGGTTGTCTTCCTCAGTCTCCTTCTCTTGCCATTCACGCAACATGGCTGCTTGAGTTTGGATTGATCAATGGCACGTTGCATGCATGTCCTTCTCTTCCCCTTCCTTCCACTTTTGTTTGAGCCTGCAATCTCATCCCTCATCCCCTTCCACCTCTTCCTGAATTTTCAGAACACTGTTTAGTAGGAGATGTGTATTTCCAAGATAATGATGTCTTACCTTGCAATCGGTGGTGGTGGTTTCTGGCACTGGCTTTGTATTACCGGCGCAAATTTGCTGCTACTTTTCTGGCCTTTTTGCAACAGCATCTGGAGGCCTGAGTAGTTGGCAAAAATGCGCTTCACTATGAGGGTCATGTCATGAGCCAGGCAAGGTACATGTGTGCGTTTCCCCAGCATGCAGTGCTGTCAGCACATTGGCCCCATTGTCACACATGACCCTGCCTGGCTGTAGTCTGTGTGGAGCAAGCCATATGTTCTGCTCCTGCAAAGCACTTAAAATGGCTTTGCCCATGTGGCTAAGAGAACCAAAGCATCACAATTTCAGGAATGTGTGGCAAAGTTTAGCTTGGGCACTGAAGTAGCAAGCAGCACATTGTTGCTGGCAGAACAGATGCTGGGAGGTGCTGGTTCTCCGTGGCAAAGTGTCCCATCTGAAGAACAGGTCAAGGCATATGTCAAGTCAGCGGAGAAAGTGGGAGTGGAGGGTGAGAAGGAGATTGCATCAGAAACCACCTTATTTGCCAAGTATGATAGCATTATTGGTGGTACACACAACCTTTAAAATAGCGCAAATAACATAACATATGGCAACAAGGGAAAGGCAAACATAAGGACCGCATTGGATCTCACTGCAGTATGCGTGCTCCTCGTTTTTGCCAATGAGGCTAAGGATGGTGGTGTCATCCACAAGTTTGAAGACCTTGGGCTCGATTCACAAAGCGGTGCTAACCCAGTTAGCACGCCTAAAAGACTTTAGGCATGATAACCATTGCACCACTCTGGTGAAAAGCCAGTTTAGGGGCCTGATTCACAAAGCGGTGCTAACAGTTAGCACGCTGGTGAAAAGCCCTTTATCATGCCTAAACTCAGTTTAGGCATGATAAGTTTAGGTGTGATAAGTTTAGGTGTGATAAGTTTAGGCATGATAAGTTTAGGGTGTGATAAGTTTAGGCATGCTAAGTTTAAGCGCCAACTGCGTTAGCACCGCAGTGCACAGCTGATCAAAAGTTTTACGCTAGCAAAGACTGGTGCACTTTGTATAAAGTTTAATGGCGCTGCTTTGCGTGCGGGACTTTGCAAGCGATCTAAACTTATCTAAACTTATCACACCTAAACTTATCACGCCTAAACTGGCTTTTCACCAGCATGGTGCAATGGTTATCACGCCTAAAGGGCTTGATTCACAAAGCGGTGCTAACAGTTAGCACCCTGGTGAAAAGCCCTTTATCATGCCTGAACTCAGTTTAGGCATGATAAGTTTAGGTGTGATAAGTTTAGGTGTGATAAGTTTAGGCATGATAAGTTTAGGTGTGATAAGTTTAGGCATGCTAAGTTTAAGCGCCAACTGCGTTAGCACCGCAGTGCACAGCTGATCAAAAGTTTTACGCTAGCAAAGACTGGTGCACTTTGTATAAAGTTTAATGGCGCTGCTTTGCGTGCGGGACTTTGCAAGCGATCTAAACTTATCTAAACTTATCATGCCTAAACTTATCACACCTAAACTTATCACACCTAAACTTATCACGCCTAAACTGGCTTTTCACCAGCATGGTGCAATGGTTATCATGCCTAAAGTCTTTTAGGCATGCTAACTGGGTTAGCACCGCTTTGTGAATCGAGCCCCTAAACTTATCATGCCTAAACTGAGTTTAGGCATGATAAAGGGCTTTTCACCAGGGTGCTAACTGTTAGCACCGCTTTGTGAATCAGGCCCCTTGACAGTTTGCAGATGAGGTACAGCTGTTTGTGTACAGGGAGAACAGGATCTGGGACAGTACACACCCTTGTGGGGTGCCTGTGTTGATGGTTCTTACACTGGAGGAGCAGCTGAGTCCAAGTAGCTGCATCTTTTGGTAAGAAAGTATGTGATCCAAGCATATAAAGTTAGGTCAACATGGGGCTCGATTCACAAAGCGGTGCTAACCCAGTTAGAGACTTTAGGCATGATAACCATTGCACCACGCTGGTGAAAAGCCAGTTTAGGTGTGATAAGTTTAGGCATGATAAGTTTAGGTGTGATAAGTTTAGGCATGATAAGTTTAGATAAGTTTAGATCGCTTGCAAAGTCCCTCACGCAAAGCAGCGCCATTAAACTTTATACAAAGTGCACCAGACTTTGCTAGCGTAAAACTTTTGATCAGCTGTGCACTGCGGTGCTAACGCAGTTGGCGCTTAAACTTATCATGCCTAAACTTATCACACCTAAACTTATCATGCCTAAACTTATCACACCTAAACTTATCACACCTAAACTTATCATGCCTAAACTGAGTTTAGGCATGATAAAGGGCTTTTCACCAGCGTGCTAACTGTTAGCACCGCTTTGTGAATCAGGCCCATGGAGTTGTACTACATTATAATGCAGGACACTTGGGCAAAATGGTGGATCCTGGTGTAGGTGTAAGTTTATTGAGATTTTCTGTGATGAAAGCCAAACTGGTATTAACCACTTCAGCCTTCAGTGTTTTTTCACATTATGGGCCTGATTCACAAAGCGGTGCTAACAGTTAGCACCCTGGTGAAAAGCCCTTTATCATGCCTAAACTTAGTTTAGGCATGATAAGTTTAGGTGTGATAAGTTTAGGTGTGATAAGTTTAGGCGTGATAAGTTTAGGTGTGATAAGTTTAGGTGTGATAAGTTTAAGCGCCAACTGCGTTAGCACCGCAGTGCACAGCTGATCAAAGGTTTTACGCTAGCAAAGTCTGGTGCACTTCGTATAAAGTTTAATGGCGCTGCTTTGCATGCGGGACTTTGCAAGCGATCTAAACTTATCTAAACTTAGCATGCCTAAACTTATCACACCTAAACTTAGCATGCCTAAACTTATCACACCTAAACTGGCTTTTCACCAGAGTGGTGCAATGGTTATCATGCCTAAAGTCTCTAACTGGGTTAGCACCGCTTTGTGAATCGAGCCCTATGAATCATTTTGGAGCTCCTCCCATTCAGTAGCCAATAACTTTATCACCACTACTCACAACAAAATGATCTATCTACACCACCAATTAAGATTTCTTTGAGTGGTACATTTCGGTAAGAATTATTTTATTGTAAATGGTTTTTAATGGGAATATTAAGAAGAAAATCGGTTTTCGTCCATTATAGTTTTAAAATATTACATGCTACCATAATTAAAACCCATCCATTTTATTTGCCCATTTATCCCGGTTATTACACCGTTTAAATTATGTCCCTATCACAATGTATGGTGCCGATGTTTTATTTAGAAATAAAGGTGCATTTTTTTCAGTTTTGTGTCCATCAATATTTACAAGCCCATAATTTTAAAAAATAATAGTAATATACCCTCTTGACATGCATATTAAAGTTCAATCCCTTATGTAACACACACACACACACATGAATCAATTTTATTGGAATTCCACATGAAAGACCAACACAAAGTGGTATACACATGAGAAGTGGAGCGAAAATCATACATGATTCCAAACATTTTTTTTACAAATAACTGCAAAGTGGTGTGTGCATAATTATTCGGCCCCCTTTGATCTGAGTGCAGTCAGTTGCCTATAGACATTGCCTGATGAGTGCTAATGACTAAATAGAGTGCACCTGTGTGTAATCTAATGTCAGTACAAATACAGCTGCTCTGTGACGGCCTCAGAGGTTGTCGAAGAGAATATTGGGAGCAACAACACCGTGAAGTCCACAGAACACACAAGACAGATCAGGGATGAAGTTATTGAGAAATTTAAAGCAGGCTTAGGCTACAAAAAGATTTCCAAAGCCTTGAACATCCCACGGAGCACTGTTCAAACGATCATTCAGAAATGGAAGGAGTATGGCACAACTGTAAACCTACCAAGACAAGGCCATCCACCTAAACTCACAGGCCGAACAAGGAGAGCGCTGATCAGAAATGCAGTCAAGAGGCCGATGGTGACTCTGGACGAGCTGCAGAGATCTACAGCTCAGGTGGGAGACTCTGTCCAAAGGTCAACTATTAGTCATGCACTGTACAAAGTTGGCCTTTATGGAAGAGTGGCAAGAAGAAAGGCATTGTTAACAGAAAGCATAAGAAGTGCCGTTTGCAGTTTGCACAGGCCATGTGGGGGACACAGCAACCATGTGGAAGAAGGTGCTCTGGTCAGATGAGACCAAAATGGAACTTTTTGGCCAAAATGCAAAACGCTATGTGTGGCGGAAAACTAACACTGCACATCACTCTGAACACACCATCCCCACTGTCAAATATGGTGGTGGCAGCATCATGCTCGGGGGGGGGGGGGGGTGCTTCTCTTCAGCAGGGACAGGGAAGCTGGTCAGAGTTGATGGGAAGATGGATGGAGCCAAATACAGGGCAAACTTGAAAGAAAACCTCTTGGAGACTGCAAAAGACTTGAGACTGGGGCGGAGGTTCACCTTCCAGCAGGACAATGACCCTAAACATAAAGCCAGGGCAACAATGGAATGGTTTAAAACAAAACATATCTGTGTTAGAATGGCCCAGTCAAAGTCCAGATCTAAATCCAATCGAGAATCTGTGGCAAGATCTGAAAACTGCTGTTCACAAATGCTGTCCATCTAATCTGACTGAGCTGGAGCTGTTTTACAAAGAAGAATGGGCAAGGATTTCAGTCTCTAGATGTGCAAAGTTGGTAGAGACATACCCTAAAAGACTGGCAGCTGTAATTGCAGCAAAAGATGGTTCTACAAAGTATTGACTCAGGGGGCCGAATCATTATGCACACCCCACTTTGCAGTTATTTATTTGTAAAAAATGTTTGGAATGATGTATGATTTTCAATCCACTTCTCACATGTACACCACTTTGTATTGGTCTTTCACGTGGAATTCCAATAAAATTGATGCATGTTTGTGGCAGTAATGTGACAAAATGTGGAAAACTTCAAGGGGGCCGTATACTTTTGCAACCCACTGTATATATATTTTAATGCTTGGTGGAATTCACAAGCATTGCTTATTAGGAGGGCTTTTGGTCTTTTATCCCCCTATACATTCCTAGTAGTTTGGGTCACCCCAAGCTGCTTGGACATAATCATCCTCCACAGCTTCGCTTGCATCAGACACCTCCAAAACTGCACCAATAACAGGTACTTCATCATCCTCACACCTTACGTCTATACTGGCGCCTAACTCAGACATATGAGGTGGTGTAACATGCTTTGCACATTCATCTGGTAACAATAATAGCTGTGAATCAGTTAATTCCCTACCAAATACCTCCTGCGAACTCTCAAATGGAGCGGATGTGGTGCTAGTAGTAGCAGTGGTGGCTGCTGGCTGAGTGTTAAGTGGGGTGCCAGAATCAGAGCAGCAGGATGAAGATATGTCACAGTTCCTTGAGGAAGGTGAGGTGTTCTGTGTTAAATAGGCAACTATTTCCTGACAATCTTGGGAGTTGATGGTACGTGCCTTCTGAACACGTACTTTGGTTGAGGGAAACACAAAATCACGCCAGCACAACCTTGAACAGCTGCCGGGTGGCCTGCTTCTGCCTTTTATTTTTTCCATATTGGGGGGGATGAAGTAAAAGGTATGCACAGACTGGACTAATACAATGTGCAGTCACAGAGATGCAGTGAAAGCTATGCCCTGACTGCTGGTATAATACAATGTGCAGTCACACAGATGCAGTGAAAGGTATGCACTGACTGTGCTGGGCCTGGCACATTATAGCAATTATTAATATATATATATTTTGGGTACTGTCCTTTAAAACTTAAAGGCAAAAAAGTACAGTCCATGTAGCGGGTGTTCCACTATACCCATATAATCTATGTTGCAATAAGTACTGGACTTTATGTAATATATCAAAAAAATTGTGCAAAAATGCAGTGTCTCAAACATAATACAAAAACTTTATTGATACAAAACACACAACTTGACAAAATCTGTGTAACTTGCATAGACGGGAGTCTTTGCCCTTTCCCTCAGCCAGCCTGGCACTCTACATATTGCAGCTCCCAACTTGGTATGGACTAAGCCTCTGCCTCTTCCAACAATCAGCTGGATACCTCGCTCACTGCAGGCATCAACCCCTGGACATACTAGGATCAGCGCTTATTGCCACATTGCATCCCAGCACCTTTACTACGGAGACGTAAGCAGCCCCACGGGCATGACTCTTGTTTATGTATGTGGACTGCTATTATCAAGCTGATAATGTGTGAGTAGAATTGCACCGCTGATACAGAATATATAGATGTATTTGACAACTGGAACTTTGATATTTGCATGGCTTGGCTCTAATCCCTGCATGTGCTACAAATTCCACGCTGATCAGTTTGCTTTGCTTTGCTACAGCCTGCATACCGTATACTCGGTAATACTGGGGAGCCTTTTCATTCAGAGGCTGGACTAACCCTTCTGCTGTGCTTATACTGCATCTACAATCTCCTTGTTTATATCTATTTTGATGGACACACAAAAAACTGTCATGCCTGATTGGATGTAGGACATCCACAATACATTTTATTACTGGCTGGAGCACATACATTGTTTCTGGATCCACCCCAAAAAAAAAATTTTTTTTTTTTGACTGAACGTTCAGTGTCATTTTTTGACAACATAGATTTGTATGTATGTTCGCATGTATGATTAGGTAATTTGGGGCCAGCAGGAATACCATCTACAAAGGGGAACTGTGGGTTAAGAGGGTAGGGGGTGTGTGTGAGTGGCTGGGGGGCACATTTTTAACATTTTCTATTATGTATATGATTAATAATAAAGATATTGTATTTTGATTATAATTAACGATTATCAGATTTTTTGTTTATTCGGGTCATACCCACCCTCATTCTTTATCTCACCACGGTTTGGTTAACTTGAATAAAAAGGCTTAATAAAGGCTTATTCAAATTATTTGGCTGGCAGAAAAAAGGACCATATTAGTAGAATTTGCATAAAGGTTGAATTGGCAACGACACTAGTCCGTTTCGGGCTGAATATGCCCTTTTTCAAGCCAAATAATCGAATTTATAATTTCTAAAAGGCAAATACAAAACATATTAAAATCCAATGCCATTTATCCAAAGAAGCACTGCACCCCAGTCAAGTAGAGATCTCACCAAACAAGTGGAGTAGAGAGAGACTATGGGCTTGATTCACTAACTGGCGCTAAGTGTTAGCGCCGGAGTGAAAAGCCCTTTTTGGCCGCTAGTGCGTGCAAAGCTACTTTGCGCGCGGCCCCGGTGCGCCGATCTTAGTGCGAGGATAACGTTGCACCCGCTGGCCTTTAAAAGTAGCACCCGATGCAACAAAAATGACGCATCGGGTGCCCCTGAAGTGGCACATCATAGCGCTGCTTAACGGGCACCCGATGCATCATTTTCGTTGCATCGGGTGCAACTTTTAAAAGCCAGCAGTGCGCACTATTACCCGCGCTGCACGCGCAGTGAGCGGGCTTGTTTCAACTGTGTGGGCGCAAACCACCTAACGCCGTGGTTTGCGCCCACTAACACTTAGGGCACACTAACCCGGCTTAGCGCCGGGTAGTGAATCAAGCCCTATGTGTATTGGGTATGTCTAAACACGGAGTCCAAATCAATCATCTGGACTCACATACCAAAGAATGTAAAGGTTAAAGATGAAACCAATCAAAAAGGTGAAGATGAACCAAAGATCATAGTGTAAATTATGTCACTCTGATGTATCGAAGGACAGATAAATATTAGTCCTTACATCAGGGTTCAAGAGTAAAGATATAAGAGTAGACTCAAGGTGAAATACACAATGTCCCACAAGGACCGATCAATATTGGTCCTGACATCATGATATTGCATGAAAAAGCGATGAGGTCATGAGGATCGCAATACAGACCTGCGAGGCGTCAGCCAGCGTGAGGAGCCAAGAGAGCAAAGCACGGAGACAGGCACCTGAGCCTAGCAGGTACACAATGTGCCTGGTATGGAGAAATAATAACGTTTCAGTGCATGGAAATGAATGCCACACATGAGATTTGGGCGAGGATGGGGATCTGCCACACATTTCAAAACTGCAACGAGGCTTCATTGAATGTGACCAAAGTCCAAATAGACAGGCCCTAACCAACATACAAATGCCTAGATCTTCAAGGAAGTCCAAGTACACAAGCCTTAAACAGTATACAAAAGCCTAAGCCTTCAAAAGGATAATTGGGGGCAATATGTATTAGAAGGATTACTCTGACAAAGGACAAGTGATATCAAGGTCCAAATGCACAGGTCCTAGGAAACACATATGCCTCAAGGGACAATACTGCACATGAAATTAAGGCAAGAACAAAAATCCACCTCCCAAATCTTTCCAAACTGCAGGGGGGGGGGGGGGGGGGGGGGGGGCTACATGCAGCATTAATGTGGCAAAGGTCCAAGTACACAATCCCTAGACAGCATACATATATCTAGAACAGTTCTAACAAATTATAAGAATTTCAGGATATAAAGGTTGCCATGAGCAGGGCTATATCTGCACTACAAAGGATATACAGTCCATAATTGGTCCCCAGACCACATGCAGAAAATAAAAGGAGCAACATTAATTCAGATAATGTTCAGATAACAGGACATAGCCTATCATACTTACAAATCCACTGGCACTACATAGAGGAGGCAGCTAGGTGTGGAGCACAACTTAACCTGCTGCTTTTGCGAACCGCAATAGACTTCAATGGAGAGGCGAACTTTGAAAACTAGAAACACTTATGCTGGCCAGAAAAGTGATGGAAAAGATGTTTCAAGGGCTCTAACACCTGGAGGGGGGCATGGCGGAGTGGGATAGATGCCAAAAGTCCCGGGGAAAAATCTGGATTTTAAGGGCAGAAATCACATTGAATGCTAAATTGCAAGCCTAAAGTGCTTTAAAACATCTTGCATGTGTATACATCAATCAGGGAGTGTAATTAGAGTACTGCTACACACTGACACACCAAACTCACTGTGTAACGCACCGCAAACAGCTGATTGTGTAGTGACCGCTGTGCTGGATTGGTGCGCACCATGGCGAGAGTGCAGGCCGTGGCGGTTTTAAAGCCCATATGGTCGCCGGGCTGTGGTAGCTCAATGATAGAACAATAGAACAACAGCTGATCAAATTTGGTCTGTCCAGAATGAAGCAACGACCTTATTATCTTTGGTGTGACACCCCCCCCCCCCCCTCGAGACACTTATATATCCGTCGGTAATTGCTCCATTGTAATACGCAAGCCCCTTCACCAAGGCAAGGTAATGATCACGAAGGGGAATTGGCACATGTACATGCCTTTTGTTTTGTTGTTGCTAGAGATGAGCGTAATGACCTAATTACGATTTTGCGAAATTTCGCGTAATTAGTGTAATTACGATTATGGCCGTAAGTACATAATCGTAATGAAGAAGGATTTCGCGAAATTTCGCGTAAGCGTAATTTTCGCGTAATTTTCGCATTACAGTCGTATCATGCCGTAATTTCGCATTAAACGCTACCGTAATTTCGCGTTAAACCGTAACGCTCCGTATAATGTAAAAAAGCCACCGACTTTAAGGGTTAATAGCAAAGCCCCATTAAATGCTAAGAGCCTACATGCAGCATTAATGTGGCAAAGGTCCAAGTACACAATCCCTAGACAGCATACATATATCTAGAACAGTTCTAACAAATTATAAGAATTTCAGGATATAAAGGTTGCCATGAGCAGGGCTATATCTGCACTACAAAGGATATACAGTCCATAATTGGTCCCCAGACCACATGCAGAAAATAAAAGGAGCAACATTAATTCAGATAATGTTCAGATAACAGGACATAGCCTATCATACTTACAAATCCACTGGCACTACATAGAGGAGGCAGCTAGGTGTGGAGCACAACTTAACCTGCTGCTTTTGCGAACCGCAATAGACTTCAATGGAGAGGCGAACTTTGAAAACTAGAAACACTTATGCTGGCCAGAAAAGTGATGGAAAAGATGTTTCAAGGGCTCTAACACCTGGAGGGGGGCATGGCGGAGTGGGATAGATGCCAAAAGTCCCGGGGAAAAATCTGGATTTTAAGGGCAGAAATCACATTGAATGCTAAATTGCAAGCCTAAAGTGCTTTAAAACATCTTGCATGTGTATACATCAATCAGGGAGTGTAATTAGAGTACTGCTACACACTGACACACCAAACTCACTGTGTAACGCACCGCAAACAGCTGATTGTGTAGTGACCGCTGTGCTGGATTGGTGCGCACCATGGCGAGAGTGCAGGCCGTGGCGGTTTTAAAGCCCATATGGTCGCCGGGCTGTGGTAGCTCAATGATAGAACAATAGAACAACAGCTGTTTAAATTTGGTCTGTCCAGAATGAAGCAACGACCTTATTATCTTTGGTGTGACACCCCCCCCCCCCTCGAGACACTTATATATCCGTCGGTAATTGCTCCATTGTGATACGCAAGCCCCTTCACCAAGGCAAGGTAATGATCACGAAGGGGAATTGGCACATGTACATGCCTTTTGTTTTGTTGTTGCTAGAGATGAGCGTAATGACCTAATTACGATTTTGCGAAATTTCGCGTAATTAGTGTAATTACGATTATGGCCGTAAGTACATAATCGTAATGAAGAAGGATTTCGCGAAATTTCGCGTAAGCGTAATTTTCGCGTAATTTTCGCATTACAGTCGTATCATGCCGTAATTTCGCATTAAACGCTACCGTAATTTCGCGTTAAACCGTAACGCTCCGTATAATATAAAAAAGCCGCCGACTTTAAGGGTTAATAGCAAAGCCCCCTTAAATGCTAAGAGCCTCAAATTTGGAGAATATATTAAGGAGATCAGGAGGAATAAGAGGAAAAAATTTTTTTTCAAAAAGACCTTATAGTTTTTGAGAAAATCGATGTTAAAGTTTCAAAGGAAAAATGTAAACATTTAAAAACCAGCCGACTTTAACGGTTAATAGCAAAGCCTGCTTAAAGTTTAGGAACACCAAATTCCCAGGGTATATTAAGGGGATCAGTGGGAATAAGAGGAAAATTTTTTTTTCAAAATGACCTTATAGTTTTTGAGAAAATCGATTTTTAAGTTTCAAGGGCGAAAATGTCTTTTAAATGCGGAAAATGTCAGTTTTTTTTGCACAGGTAACAATAGTGTATTATTTTCATAGATTCCCCCAAGTGGGAAGAGTTTTACTTACTTCGTTCTGAGTGTGGGAAATATAAAAAAAAAACGACGTGGGGTCCCCCCTCCCAGACCTCTTTAACCCCTTGTCCCCCATGCAGGCTGGGATAGCCAGAATGCGGAGCACCGGCCGCGTGGGGCTCCGCACCCTGACTATACCAGCCCGCATGGTCCATGGATTGGGGGGTCTCGGAAGGGGAGGGGCAGCCAAGCTTTCCCCTCCCCCTCCGAGCCCTTGTCCAATCCAAGGACAAGGGGCTCTTCTCCACCTCCGATGGGCGGTGGAGGCCGCGATTTCCTGGGTGGGGGGGTTCATGGTGGAATCTGGGAGTCCCCTTTAAAAAGGGGTCCCCCAGATGCCCACCCCCCTCCCAGGAGAAATGAGTATAGAGGTACTTGTAGTACCCCTTACCCATTTCCTTTAAGAGTTAAAAGTAAATAAACACACAAACACATAGAAAAAGTATTTTAATTGAACAAAAAACATAACCACGAAAAAAGTCCTTTAATATTCTTAATTAACCATTAATACTTACCTGTCCCTTTAAATAAATGATCCCACGCAATATCCTCGGAAATGTTCTATCAGTTACAATGTAACAAAGTTATTATGTAACAACTTTGTTACATTGTAACTACGCCGCACCCGACGCCACTCGCCGCTCAGCCGCCGCATACGCGTCCGTGCAGGACGCTAAGTCCCCGCAGCTCCCGCTGTCCACCCCGCCCACATCTGTCACCCACATGTCACCCACATGTGGGTGACATGTGGGTGACATGTGGGAGAGGCGGGGAGGGCAGCGGAGCCGGCGGGGACTTAGCGTCCTGCACGGACCCGACAGAGCTCTGAGCTATATAGCTCAGAGCTCTGAGAAGCATCTTTGTATTTGGGCTCCAAGGAGCCCCATTGGTCCTTAGCAGACCAATGGGGTTCCTTCAAATCAGAAGGAACCCCATTGGTCTGCTAAGGACCAATGGGGCTCCTTGGAGCCCAAATACAAAGATGCTTTCGAGAGCTCTGAGCTATAGCTCAAAGCTCTGTCGGGTCCTGCAGCGCAGACGCGGCGGCGGCGGCGGCGGCGGCGGTGAGTGACGTCGGGTGCGGCGTAGTTACAATGTAACAAAGTTGTTATATTGTAATAACTTTGTTACATTGTAACTGATAGAACATTTCCGAGGATATTGCGTGGGATCATTTATTTAAAGGGACAGGTAAGTATTAATGGTTAATTAAGAATATTAAAGGACTTTTTTCGTGGTTATGTTTTTTGTTCAATTAAAATACTTTTTCTATGTGTTTGTGTGTTTATTTACTTTTAACTCTTAAAGGAAATGGGTAAGGGGTACTACAAGTACCTCTATACTCATTTCTCCTGGGAGGGGGGTGGGCATCTGGGGGACCCCTTTTTAAAGGGGACTCCCAGATTCCACCATGAACCCCCCACCCAGGAAATCGCGGCCTCCACCTCCACCGCCCATCGGAGGTGGAGAAGAGCCCCTTGTCCTTGGATTGGACAAGGGCTCGGAGGGGGAGGGGAAAGCTTGGCTGCCCCTCCCCTTCCGAGACCCCCCAATCCATGGACCATGCGGGCTGGTATAGTCAGGGTGCGGAGCCCCACGCGGCCGGTGCTCCGCATTCTGGCTATCCCAGCCTGCATGGGGGACAAGGGGTTAAAGAGGTCTGGGAGGGGGGACCCCACGTCGTTTTTTTTTTATATTTCCCACACTCAGAACGAAGTAAGTAAAACTCTTCCCACTTGGGGGAATCTATGAAAATAATACACTATTGTTACCTGTGCAAAAAAAACTGACATTTTCCGCATTTAAAAGACATTTTTGCCCTTGAAACTTAAAAATCGATTTTCTCAAAAACTATAAGGTGTTTTTGAAAAAAAATGTTTTCCTCTTATTCCCACTGATCCCCTTAATATACCCTAGGAATTTGGTGTTCCTAAACTTTAAGCAGGCTTTGCTATTAACCGTTAAAGTCGGCGGGTTTTTAAATGTATACATTTTTACTTTGAAACTTTAACATCGATTTTCTCAAAAACTATAAGGTCTTTTTGAAAAAAAATTGTTTCCTCTTATTCCTCCTGATCTCCTTAATATATTCTCCAAATTTGAGGCTCTTAGCATTTAAGGGGGCTTTGCTATTAACCCTTAAAGTCGGCGGCTTTTTTATATTATACAGAGCGTTACGGTTTAACGCGAAATTACGGTAGCGTTTAATGCGAAATTACGGCATGAACGAAACGCGAAATTTCGCGTTGAAAATTACGCTTACGGTATTTTCAATTACGATTTTAAGGGCAATTTCGCTACGCTAATTTCGCATCGTAATCGCAAATTTCGCATGCGTAATTATAGTAATGCGAAATTACGAAAATTTCAGCTCAACTCTAGTTGTTGCAGCCAGAAAAATTAGGCTGGCATGTACACACACCAGAAAAATTATTATAGCGGCCGCTGCTAGCAGTCCTGGACCCTGTTGGTGGTGGCGGAGAAGGCAGTCAAGCGGGCGGAGAAGGCAGTCAAGTGGCCTGCGGGCAGAGGTGCTGTGTGGGGAGCGACTTAGTCTTGGGGCAGGCAGTCACACGGCGTGCAGGCAGAGATGCTGTGTGTGGGGACTGACTTAGTCTTGGGGCGGGCAGTAGCCCTCCGGGATCCATGCCTCATTCATTTTGATAAAGGTGAGGTACTAAAGACTTTTTTGACTTCTCTTCTCATTGACAATGCCTCCAGCTGTGCTGAAGGTCCTTTCTGACAGAACGCTTGAGGCTGGGCAAGACAGAAGTTGGATGGCAAATTGGGACAGCTCTGGCCACAGGTCAAGCCTGCGCACCAAGTAGTCCAAGGATGCATCGCTGCTCAAAGTGTCTACATCCACACTTAAGCATGAAAAGTGATCCCTCAGCTCTACCGCAAAGTAATAGATATACCAGGGAGTCAACCAGTCCACACCTGGATCCCTCTTAGGTGTGTAACATTCACAGCAGCAAGGACAAAATGACTGGGTCTCCACCTGGATTTATGCAAAAATGCTGGTTTATTGTACCATAGTAATAGAAAAAACACACAATGTTTCGGCTAGCGGCCTTTATCAAGTGTTACAGGCCGCTGGCCGAAACGTCGTGTGTTTTTTCTATTACTATGGTACAATAAACCAGCATTTTTGCATAAATCCAGGTGGAGACCCAGTCATTTTGTCTTTGCTACATCCACACTTAAGGGCCGGTCCATGCGTCGGTGGAGGGTGGATTCAGAAGGGCTAAGGCGAGGCGTTCGACTAAAGAATGTCTGCATGTCCGACATCACCATGAGATCGCTGGAGCGTCCTGTCCTTGCCTGCGTGGACATGGGAGAAGGATTATTGGCAGTGGTACCTTTATTGCGTTGTGCTGTGACATCACCCTTAAAGCGGAATATAACCCTGCATTTCAACTTTGCCCTAAAACATTATTTACAGTATATTATATGCAACCCGCATTTTTTTTTTACTAGACCAGCATTGGAAGGGTTACACAGGGCTTTAAAGTCCCTGGAGATTTTTGTTCGGAGAAGTTCGGAGATCCGAACTTGAGTTAGATACTTTTTGTTTACACAAATGTATCTAAGTGTTTATTGTGACTCATCTCTCTCACTGAGAAGGAGTTGGAGGACAGCCAAAGAGTGTGTAACATTTCTAAATATATACATATAACTAAATAGAATGTAACTATCTGAACGTCTGCACGGAACTTAAAACCTCTGTGTTTAACCCTTCCAATGCTGGTCTAGTAAAAAAAAAATGCTTTTTGCATATAATATGCTGTAAATAATGTTTTAGAGCAAAGTTGAAATGCAGGGTTATATTCCGCTTTAAATGCATTGTAAAGCATAGTTGCCAGCTTGTTCTGCAAGTGCTGCATCCTTTCTGCCTTCAGGTAAATTGGTAACATGTCCGCCACTTTGTGCCTATACCGAGGATCTAGTAACGTGGCCACCCAGTAATTGTCATTCCCCTTGAGTTTTTTTTTATGTGGGGGTCCCTCAACAGGCTGGACAGCATTAAAGACGCCATCTGTACAAAGTTGGATCCAGACGTACTATCCATTTCCTCTTGCTCTTCCTCAGTGACTTCAGGTAAGTCCTCCTCCTCCCCCCAGCCACGAACAATACCACGGGAACGTTGAGCAGCACATGCCCCCTGCGACGCCTGCTGCGGTTGTTGTTCTGCCGCCGTCTTTTCCTCCTCCTCCAAAGAAACACCTTCCTCATCATCCAAGTCTGACTCCTCTTCCCCACACGACTCTTCCTCCTCCCCCCTCTGTGCTGCTGCAGGTGTTGAGGAAACACCTGGTTCTGATGAGAATGGATCCCATAACGCTTCCTCCCATAACTGTTCCTGTTCACGCTCCTCCACAGCTTGATCCACCACTCTATGCACGACACGCTCCAGGAAGTAAGCGTAGGGGATCAAGTCGCTGATGGTGCCTTCACTGCGACTCACCAGGTTGGTCACCTCCTCAAACGGCCGCATGAGCCTGCATGCATTTCGCATGAGTGTCCAGTTGTTGGGCCAGAACATCCTGTGTCCTTCTACTGTAGTTGTATAGGTACTGAGTGATGGCTTTTTCCTGTTCTAGCAGGAGAGAGAACATAAGGAGGGTCGAATTCCAGCGAGTTGGGCTATTGCAAATCAGGCGTCTCTCACCGGCAACTTGTTTCTCCGCTAAATATTGGCAAAGCGTGCCCTGACCGTGTAAGACTGCCTGAAATGCCCACACAACTTTCTGGCCTGCTTCAGGACATCCTCTAAGTCTGGGTACTTTGACACAAATCTTTGAATGATGTGTCAGCTTTCCCAAATTCAAAGCGGAAAAATGTCTGTCATACTCACCGCGCTGGACCCAGCCATCATCGCCGTGCGCGTTTCCTAACACGCATGCGGCAATTCTCGAGGCTTTATTGCTCTTTGGCAGCCGCTTCCGGGTCATCCGCGTAGTACGCATGCGTACGCAAGGTCTTTGGCGCACGCGGATAGTTTTACGTGTAGGGACGCTAAGTATTATGATGTACGCATGCACAGAGGGTTAGCGGACGTTTGTACGCATGCGCTGCATTTTGGCGCCAGAACTCCCTATATAAGCACTTCCGCCCATAGAAAAAGTGCTGTTGTTTCTGACAGTTTTGGATGAGCCTGTGTCTGGTGAATCTCTGCTCTGTGTTGATTTCCCGTTGTGACTCCTGGCCTGTGACCCCGACTCTGCTTGATTGCCGCCTGCCTCGACCTTTGCCTGTGACCTCGATTCCGCCTGTTATCCGCCTGCCTCGACCTCTGCTTGTGACCTCGACTCTGATTGACATCCACCTGCCCCGACCTCGGCTTGTGACCCCGACTACGCTCTTGTCTTCAGCTCCAGTATCTGACACTTTGATCTCCACACCGCAGTGTCAGCTGTTCTTCAATCCACTGCAGTGTCAGCTGTTCTCCATAAGCGCAACCTGGTGGGCACTAGGCAGCAAAGTTTCCACATCCCCCTTAAGCTTTTGTGGTCCTTCTTCCCCCTCAAGGGGTCGTGGGTGAAACCCCGTGGTCACTTAGATCCTGTGCTTGGGTGGTCCGCAAACACAGTGGAGCGGTCAACAGTCTCAGCATTCTTCACATCCTAACAATGTCATACTCACGCTTCCGTGTCCCTGCGATGGCGTTCTTCCCGTCTAGCACGCACGCGCTTCACCGGGTTGAATCCTGTGGTTTGGGGCGTGTGTACGCTTGCGCGGCATGGAACGCGGCTCTGTGTATGCATGCGCGGAGTGTTGCGTCCATGTGTACGCATGCGCAGCGTAATGATGTTGGCGTCAATCTGCCCAGCTATAAATATAAAAGGCCAGTCCGCCCCTGACTCTGGTGCTGTTCGTTCAAGCAGCTAAGTGTTGGTTCCAGGTGTCTTTTGGCCAGCCCTGCCTTCTCCATTGCTCCACGTTGTTGACCCGGCTTCCCCTGTTACTCTTGATATGCTTCCCTTGTTAACCACCTCGGCCTGATACTGACTACTCCTGCCTGCTGCCTTCCCCGACCTCTGCCTGGATACCGGATTACTCTTGCCTGCTGCCTGCCCCGACTTCTGCCTGGATACCGGATTACTCTTGCCTGCTGCCTGCCCCGACCTCTGCCTGGATACCGGATACTCTTTCATCTCTCAGAACTCTCCTAGGTACTCACCTGTTTTCTGAACTCTCCCTACTGAGGTGTCTCATTCTCCTCCAGTCAGCTATCACAGTTGTGACCTGTTGGGCACTAGGCCGCAAAAAGTCCATCATCCCTTGCAGGGTGCTCTGGTGAACACCCGTGGTCACCTAGACTCCACTTCTGAGTAACGCTCCACTCACTAATGGGAGGGTCAACATACGCCTGAAGCTAACAAAATGAGATTGTTGCTGTTGTCACACACCACGTTACCGATCTCCAGCTGGTTCGGGGTCAGCCACTGATCCACCTGTTTGTTAAGAGCAGCCAGGAGAGATGCTCTAGTGTGACTCTCTGCTTTAAGGCAAGACATGTCTAAGATGGAGTGACACTGTCGTACCTGGCATGCAGCATAGGCCCTGGGGAGCTGTGGCTGTGTAGCTGGAGAGGAGATTGCAGCACCAGTAGAGTTGAACTGCCACTCAGCCAAGGAGGAGGAGGATGGTGACAGCGAAGAGGATGTAGGAGGAGGAGGAGAGGAGGTGGCAGGAGGCCTGCCTGCAAGCCGTGGAGTTGTCACAAGTTGGTCCGCTGCACAGCCACGTACTCCCTGCTTGCCATCGGTCACCAGGTTGACCCAATGGGCTGTGTAAGTAATGTACCTGCCCTGATAGTGCTTGGCAGACCAGGCATCTGTGGTCAGGTGGACCCTTGACCCAACGCTGTGTGCCAAAGATGACACCACTTGCCTCTCAACTTCATGGTACAGCTTGGGTATCGCCTTTTTAGAGAAATAATTGCGGCCTGGTATCTTCCACTGCGGTGTCCCAATGGCCACAAATTTACAGAAGGCCTCAGAGTCCACCAGCTGGTATGGTAACAGCTGGCGAGCTAACAGTTCCGTCAAGCCAGCTGTCATCAGATGCTGGGCAAGGGGATGACTGGCAGAAATTGGCTTTCTACCGCTCAAAGATTTCCTTCACAGACATCTGGCTGCTGTGGGCAGAGGAGCAGGAACAGCTCAAGGTCAGAGACGGAGTGGAGGAGGGTGGCTGTGATTGTGGAGGTGCACGGGAGAAAGAGGCTGAAGATGATGCACCTGAAGGAAGAAGAGGAGAAGGAGGGTGGCTTTTCTTTTGTGTGCTGCTTTTCCTCTGGTGCCTTTTCTCCATGTGCCTTCGTAAGGCAGTTGTCCCTACGTGGGTGTTGGCCTTTCCGCAGCTCAATTTTTGGAGGTAGAACAGATGGCATTGCTCTGATCTACGGCAGACACATTAAAAAATTTCCAAACCTCTGAGCCCCCTGGGGTGATGGCACTATGGTGGCATCAGCAGCTGACGTTAAAGGGCATGTTGGCTGGCTGTCCATAGGAGGCGATACATGGCGCCGGACACTCCCACCAGCTGTTTCTGACAACGAGCTCCCCCTGCTTCTTTCAGGAACTCGTCTTCTCCTTACTCCTCTCTGACTCCCCCCCCCCCCCCCCCTGAACTGTCCCCCTGTTCATCTCCTCTATTGGGAACATACGTGGCATCCATATCCTCATCATCATCATAATCATCCTGCCCGGCTTCGCTTGCCTCAGACACCTCCAAAACTGCACCAACAGCAGGTACTTAATCATCCTCCTCACATATTACGTCCATAGTGTTGCCTAACTCAGACATATGAGGTGGTGTAACAATAATGGCTGTGCATCAGTGATTTCCCCATCAAATAACTCCTGTGAACTGTCAAATGTAGTGGATGTGGTACTTGGAGTAGCGCTGGTGGCTACGGAAGATGAGGTGTTCTGTGTTAAATAGTCAACCACGTCCTGACAATCTTGGGAGTTGATGGGACGTGCCTTCTTCTGAGCACTGTACTTTGGTCCAGGGCCGCACAAAATCACATCAGCATGACCTCGCACAGCCCTGCCGGGTGGCTTTCCTCTGGGTCTACCTCTGCCTCTGCCTGTTTTCTCCGTTTTTTGTCCATATCGGGGGGGGATGAAGTGAAAGGTATGCTCTGACTTGACTAATACAATGTGCAGTCACACAGGTGCAGTTTACAGGTATGCATGGAGTGGTATATCACACTGCGTGCAATCACGTAGGTAGGTGGGTGCACTGAACACAACAGGTAGGTATATGCAGTGATGGGTATTACAAATGTGCACCTGTCACACACACACAGGTACCGAGCAGGTACAGTGACACTGCGTGCGCTCACGTAGGTAGGTGGGTGCACTGAAGTGAACAACAGGTAGGTATATGCTTTGATGGGTATTACAATGTGCACCTTTCACACACAGAGAGGTACCGGACAGGCACAGTGACACTGCATGTGCTCACGTAGGTAGGTTGGGTGCACTGTGAACAACAGGTAGGTATATGCAGTGATGAGTATTATAATGTGCACCTGGCACAGTAGTAATTATACCACCAAGGGGCCAAAGGCCAGCTGCAACTGACTGACAGGGCTGTATATAATGCAAGTGGGCCACAAAAAAAAAAAATAGGTCACAAGAACAAGATTAGCTCTCAAAAGAGCTGTTGAGGCATGCTTTTTTTAGCAATAAGAATCAGCAAGGAGCAAGCTAAGAAGCCTACAATAGCCTAACTAAGCTTTGCCTATAAGTCTCTGCACAGCAGCTCTCCCTTTTCTAATTACTGCAGGCACACAAGTGAGTGAAAAGCCTGACGCTGCCTGCCTCTTATAAGGGGGTGGGGGGGCTCCAGGAGGGAGTGTAGCCTGATTGGCTACAATGTGCCTGCTGACTGTGATGCAGAGGGTCAAAGTTGAACCTCATGATGCACTATGGGGGCCTACCGAACTTCCGGAAAAGTTTGTGGTTCTCCGCGTTCGCGAACCCCGGAAGTTCGCCGGGAGCCGTTTGCCAGCGAACCATTCGGGCCATCCCTATATTCATATGCATTTTAATTTGGAATAAGAAGGAAAAAAAATCTCAGTTTTCATCCATTGTAGTTTTAAAATAAAATGTGCAACTGTAGATAAAACCCACACATTTTATTTATCCTGGTTTTTACAACGTTCAAATTAGGTCCCTAGTACAATGTATGGCCAAAATACAGTAGATTATTTGGAAATAAACGTGTATTCTTTCTGTGTGGGTTTTTTTTTTTTTTTTTGCTTTTTCATTGTACCCTTTGAATAATTACAAGCCTTTATTTGCAAAATAACAGTAATATACCCTAATGGAATACATATACAAAAAGCTGAGGGCCTGTCTCCACTACACGCAGATTGGATGCAGAATGAATGCAGAAAAACTGACTCCAATGAAAGGCTAAGGGCCACTAAACGCAATTTTTCTGATGCAGATTTTCCTATAGGCATTCATTGGAGTCAGTTTTTCTGCATCCATTCTGCATCCAATCGGTGTGTAGTGGAAACAGGCCCCGAGTCCCTTATGTAACAATTTATGTATTTTTTTTTTTTAAATTCCCTTTTTTTTTTTTTTTTTTTTTTGTACAAGTCATTTATCTTGGTAGCTATGGGGTCGAGGCAGAGACAGAAAGTGGTTGATGATTTTTATTTGTGTGATCTAGTGCAGGGCTGTTCAAACTTTTCAGAAATTGTACCACTTTTATCGCATGAAAATTTTCAAGTACCACCAGTGATTTCGTAAGATGTCAACAACTCAATAAGTGAAAAAAATGTTAAAGTATGTACTATTATTTATTGTATTTTTGAAGTGTCCAACATATTAAAGTGAACCTCCAGACTAAAAATCTACTCAGTGGCACTGAAAAGGCTTGGTGTTTCTTTAACAGTTTCACAGCATCAGAACTTTGTTTTTCTTACCCAAGCCTCATTTTTAGCTGCACAGAAGAAAACTGCCTGGGCATTTTTCCCCTGATGCTGTGCAAAGCATGATGGGATTTCTGATTTTGTTGTTCTCCTACTGCTGTTTTGCAGCAAATTTGTTTTTTTGTTTTTTTATTTTGAATTTGAGATTTTAAGCCCAACGCGCGCAGCTGGGAGGGGTGATCAGGATACAGGACAGTTGGAAATGTGTCTCATGCTCCCTGTCGCCTCCTTTCAACCAAAAAGATGGCTGCCCCCATGAAAAAGATGGCTGCCCCCATGAAGTCACAAACATTTGCATGTTCTTTTAAAACAGGGTGGGTAAGATTATACTACCTATCCATTTTAATTAACGTAACTAATGTAACGTAATTACAGTATGTTTATTTAGGCTGAAGTTCCCCTTTAAGCAGCGCTAGCCAATAATTAGGGATACATACAGTGTTAACCAATATTACATTTGTGCCTTTCATTGATCGAATCACTTCATATTCCAGCTGAAGACAGTTCCTTTCTTTAGTTTTTATACCTATCAATGAAGAATATGCCTTTTTGCACAAGTATGTGGAACCAAATAGCAGTAAAGCTACAATAGCTTTTTCCTCCACTTCTGGGTGCAAATATATCTCTAATCAGATTTGATTAGAGATAACTTTCTCTTTGTCGAATCTGCCCATAATCTTCTGATGTATGGCTACCTTAAAGAGAACCTGTAACAAAAAAAAAAGTCCCCTGGGGGGTACTCACCTCAGTAGGGGGAAGCCTCATGGTCCCAATGAGGCTTCCCCCTCTTTTTTTTAAAAGAGAATATTTATTTTATATTTTCAAAACAAACCGCTCTTAAAAGAGCTAAAAACATAACTAAAAACATTCCCAAAATAGTGCACTTCAAAACACTTTGCACATCAGAGATAAGGTGAGATCTAGTTCCAGAAGATAAATCAGATATACAGTTATAAACAACAACATGAGTAAACAAGTGTTTGTAGCGAATGTGAAGTGATAAGAGAATAACATTGTGGAGTGAGATATCAGCTTCATCAAATCATGTCACAAGGTCCTGAACAGAGATATTGATATCAAGGTTTGGGATTACAGTGTCCATAGAGTCCACCCAGGTAGACCAGACTACAGGATTGATAACATTTATAAAGTGGAAGTGCCGAATTTACTAATCTCTTCGTCATTAAGATTAGGTGGATTATTATTTTTCCATTTAAAGAGACTCTGAAGCGAGAATAAATCTCGCTTCAGAGCTCATAGTTAGCAGGGGCACGTGTGCCCCTGCTAAACCGCCGCTATAGCGCCGCTAAACGGGGGTCCCTTCACCCCCAAACCCCCCACTGCGACACTTGGTCGCAGACTTGGTCGCTCCTGGAGGCAGGGCCAACGGCTGCAGCCCTGCCTCCAGTCACGTCTATCAGCGGCGCATCGCCGCCTCTCCCCCGCCCCTCTCAGTGAAGGAAGACAGAGGGGCGGGGGAGAGGCGGAGATACGCGCTGACAGACACGCGTGGGGCAGGGCTGCGGCGGTTAGCCCTGCCCCAACCAGGAAGCTCTCCCCGGTTGTATCGAGGGGGATTTGGGGGTGAAGGGACCCCCGTTAAGCCGCGGGATAGCGGCGGTTTAGCAGGGGCACACGTGCCCCTGCTATCTATGAGGTCTGAAGTGAGATTTATTCTTGCTTCAGACTCTCTTTAAGAATGATAACTTTCTGGAGTAGAACAGTAAAATTCTAATGAGTACGTTCTTCCATCAGTTACATGGAGTATCCTGGATCATGCCCAGCATACAAGCTTTAAATGAGTGAACGACTGGGAGATCCAGAGTGTCTCTCAAAAAGTGGGTTACAGACGACTTCCAAAAATTATTGCCTTCAGGCAGAGCCAAACAGTGTAAGAAGTCAGCGCGATTCTGACCGCACTTAAAACATCGTCCATCATGTAAAGGACCCATCCGCATTAGTCGGACTGGGGATAAGTAAGCTTGATGGAGCCACTTTAGTCCAATCAGTTTATCATAGCCTGCAATAGTAGTTTTCTGATAATTATCTACAAAATCTATCCAGTCTCCATTCTCTATGTCATCCACCACATCAGACCATCTCCACTTAATAGAATCAAATTTAGCTGAGGACTGAGAAGTTAATACGAAGTTATAATGTTTAGAGATCTGTTTGGATCTATCCTTTTGTAATAGTAACATCTCTAGACCTGATGGGGCCAGGTCCACATCAGTCAATCCAGTCTGGGCTTCTAGAGCATGCCTGAGTTGGAAATATCTGAACAGAGCATGCCTGGGTAGACCAAATTCCTCACGGAACCTAGAGAAGTTCTTAAATTTCCCCTCAGAGTAGAGTTGGTGCATGTATTTAATATTGCAGTGGATCCAAAATTTTGGTCAGGGACTGAGAGCAATTCAGGGAGATTTTTATTAAACCATAGGGGAGAGCTAAGGGATACGGGAGTAATGGAATCACCCAGAAATGTTCGAGTTGCATTTATACATTTTAATGGTGTTTTGTATGAGAGATGTTCCTCCACCCTGACTGGGAACCTCATATCTATAGATGGCTCCGCATAAGGATTCGTAAGAGGTCGCATTGTCAGCTTCCAATGCCAATGCTAAGTCCCGCCTAATGCCACTCAATCAATAAGTAATGGGCACCAATTGGGAAGCCAGAAAATATAGAAAAAAATTGGGGATCGCTAGTCCTGCAGTGGAGGTAGGTAGTTGTAGTGTAGATAAGGAGATTCTAAGTATTGAATTTGCCCAAATGAATGAGGTGATTAGTGAGTCAACACGACGAAATACGTCCCTGGGAATCCAAATCGGAGCCATCTGGAGAAGATATAGGAGTTTGGGAGCCACAATCATTTTGATTATACAAACTCTTCCACAGAGATTAAAAGAGAGAGAAATCCAACTCTTAAAGAGACTCTGTAACAAAATGTTCAGCCTTATTTCTTCTATCCTATAAGTTCCTATACCTGTTCTAATGTGCTCTGGCTTACTGAAGCCTTTCCTAGTTGCACAGTGGCTGTGTTATCTCTGTTATATAATCTAATCTTCTTTCCTCTGTCGGGCTCAGGCACTCAGGCTGGAATGTGCTGGTCTGCTTGTGATAGGATAGAAGCTATGCACACCCTCTCCAGGCCCCCTCCAAGCTCTGTATGACTCATACACTGAGCTACTCTCAGCCTATCACATGCTGTTAGCAGCCATGACTTTTGTTTGTAAACACTGCCTAAAACTGACAATTACAAGCCAGGATTGCAGCAGGGAGTGGCAGAAACAGCACAGAGGGGCCCAGGAGAACATAATGAATAGAATGGTATGCTTTTCATTGTAAGAATTTTAGAGTACAGATTCTCTTTAACCTCTTGAGGACTGCAGTGCTAAACCCCCCTAGTGACCAGGCCATTTTTAGTAAAATGTGCCACTGCAGCTTTAAGACTAAGCTGCAGATCCGCACAACACAGCACACAAGTGATTCCCCCCCCCCCTTTTCTCCCCACCAACAGATATCTGTTGGTGGGGTCTGATCGCCCCCAGATTGTTTATTTATTTATTTTTTACAAATATTTTTGTTCCTGTTTTTATTAAAAAAAGTATGTTTCTTTAAATATATTCCCTCCCTCCCTCCCCACAGCCAACCAATTTTGGCGATCGGCTGTCATAGGCTTCTGTCATTGTCCCAGGGGGACAGCCGTGTCACACGCGATCTCCTGCATTAGCTGGCCTCAGGACTTTACGCCAATCGGCGTTAGGCGGTCCTGGGGCCAGCTAATGGGGCAAGAGGTTAAGTTTGGCTTCAATAGCGTTCAAAATTGGATATAAGTTAAAATCAAGGAACCTCTCTGGGGAGCGCTGGATCCAGATCCCTGCATATTTAAATTTATCCACTATTTGTAGGCAAGATCGAGGTGAGATTAGGTGGTTTGCAAAGTAATCTAAAGCAGGCCATACACTGGCTCGATTCCCGGCCGTTTCGACAGCAGATTCGATCCTGGGATCGAATCTGCTGACAATCGTTTGCGATAAACGCAGCCGCCGATCCGATTTCCTCCCGAAATCGGATCGGTCCGTCGATCGCGCCGTGCGGGAAATTACCCTCGATCGCCCGCGGGTAAAGTGCGCGTCGCTAGTGGCGGCCGATCCGATCAAGTATACATTACCTGAGGCTGGCTCCCGGGCGTCTTCTCCACGCTGCACGGCTCTGTTCCGGCTCCATCCATCCCGGCGCTTCCTGTGTCACTGCAGTGACCAGGAAGTTCAAATAGAGGGCGCTCTATTTGAACTTCCTGGTCACGGAGTAACACAGGAAGCGCCGTAATGGAGCCGGAACAGAGCCGTGCAATGCGGAGAAGATGCCCAGGAGCCAGCATCAGGTAATGTATACGGGGGGGGGGACAGGCGGCAGGAGCAGCTCAGCAGATGGTGAATCGGTTTCAGGCTGAAATCGATTCACAATCTGTTTGCAGTAAAGGCAGCCATACGATCCCTCTCTGATCAGATTCGATCAGATAGGGATCTGTCAGCTGGTCGATCTAATGGCACATCGACCAGTGTATGGCCACCTTAAGGGAAATATTACTGATTTAGACCAGTTGATTGAGAGGCCAAATATCTAATACCGCATCTAAAGAGGGGCCAGGGTCTGCTAGGTTAATAAGCATATCATCTGCGTATAAAGAAATATGCTCCTCTATCCTGTTAATTTGGAGCCCTTGAATCAGTTGGGATTCTCTAGTGGATTGAGCTATGGGTTCCACTGCGATAGCCAACAGGAGGGGGGACAGTGTGCATCCCTGCCGATGCCACGGGAGACCTCAAAGCTATTAGCTATGGTTGAATTTACTCTTAAGGTTTGCTCGGGGTGAATTATATAGTATACTAAACCATTTCCTAAAATTAGGGCCAAAGCCAAATCTCTCCAGGATCACCAGAACGTATCACCACTCAATGGAGTCAAAGGCCTTATTGGCATCTAGCAATAGGATTACTCTCCTGCCGGCATTAGGATGAGGATATTGAATATTAGATAGAAGTCTATGAATATTTAATCTGGTATTACGGCCCGGAAAAAATCCAGTCTGATAGGGATGTATTCTTGAATCCACATGTCTGTTCAATCTGCTGGCCAGAATTTTTGTGAGGATTTTAAGGTCAGTGTTTATCAAGGATATTGGGCGATATGAATGGCACATGATTGGATTCTTGCCAGGTTTAAGGATGAGAGCAATCAAGGCCTCGTGCATAGTGTCGGGGAGAGATTCAGCTTCAAAGACATGATGGAATAGTTAGGTGAGATACAGGGTTACCAGAGATTTGTTTTTTGCATACCACTCGGCAGGGATACCGTCCGGGCCTTGGGTTTTATTGGCCTTAAAGAGACACTGAAGCGAAAAAAAATGATGATATTATGATTTGTATGTGTAGTACAGCTAAGAAAAAAAGCATTAAGATCAGATACATCAGTCTAATTGTTTCCAGTGCAGGAAGAGTTGAGAAACTCCAGTTATTATCTCTATGCAAAAAAGCTATTAAGCTCTCCAAGTCCGACCAACTTGGTCGAGGAGAGGGCTGTTATCTGACTTTTATTATCTGAACTGTAATTGAACTGTTTACTTTTCCTCTAGCAGAGGAGAGTTTATTTACTTCACAGACTGCTCTGAAAGACTCATTTTGAATGCTGAGTGTTGTGTAATCTGGACATATTATAGAGTGATGCAATGTTAGAAAAAACACTATATACCTGAAAATAAAAATATGTAAATATTTTCTTTGCTGCTAATCTTCTAGTAATTATTCATAGTACACAACCAATTCATTATATCATATATTTTTTTTCGCTTCAGTGTCTCTTTAAAGGAGGAGATGGCTAACTTTATCTCGTCCGCTGTAATTGGAGCGTCTAATTCCTGTCTGGCTTCCTCAGATAATAGGGGGAGATCCAAGTTCCCCAAAAAGTCCCCAAACCCAGTTGTAGGTTCAACAAGTCTAGAGGAGTAAAGTTGAGTGTAAAATTCCTGAAAAATTTTTGCAATTTCAGAGGAGGTTGTATTATTTTACCTACGTTATCCATTATTCTCGGAATAGCTAGTGATTGGTCATTGGATTTCAACAGATAGGTTAAGAGCTTGCTACACTTATTCCCAAATTCAAATCCTCTTTGCGTATGTATTAAATCTCTACGTTTGGTCCTATTGAGAAGAAGTATTTCAAGTTTCCTACGCTCCATTTCCCATTTAGCGTAATTTTCACGGGTAGATTGCTTTAACACTCTTACCTTTGCTTCCCGAGCTTCCTTTTCATGATTTAGTTGTGAGGCAATATTATTTTGTCTAAGCCTAGACATTGATGCTCTGAAGGCTCCCCTAAGGACCGCTTTACTAGCGTCCCAGCATACTGAAGGGCAGGCTGTTCCCTGATTTATATGCCAGTAGTTAGTCATATCCCTCTGACAGTCCCCCAGTATAGTTTCATCTTCTAACCAGCAGGAACCCAATCTCCATATTGAAGGCGATCTATGGCCCGGGACATACAATTGACAGACCAGAGGAGAGTGGTCTGAGATACCATGAGGTAAATATTCTATTGTATCCTCCAGGGACAACAGGTCTTTAGAGCCAAAGCATAAATCAATACGGGACATGGTCTGATGGGTATCAGAATAGCATGAAAACCAGAGATGCTCGGATACCTCTTTTCAAAATCCGAATTGATCCGAATCCGACCGTTTAGATATCCGCGTTCACGCGGATATCCGAACGCATTAACCGCGGATATCTGGATAGAAAAAACGGAAGTGCCCTTTAAATAGCTTTAAAAGATGTTTTTTAGGGTAAATGATGCATGTAGTATCATGTTTTTTTAAAGGGAAACACTAATTTATTATTTGGTGGACATAAAATAAAAAAAATAAAAATAATAAAAAATAAATAAATAAAAGGCTGTAAATCAGGAGGCAGGAGGACTAGGTTCCAGACAGTGGTCGACGGTCGTGCAGCCCACATTGTGTCCAAACTCCAACTATACTAGCTATTCTGGGGACGATAGCTATTCCATTTCCTTCTGATCGCTGATTGATTATTGTAATTAGTTAGTTCTACTTACTGTTACTACTTACTCTTACTGTACTAGGAGTCTAGGACACTCAGTCACTGTGTTCATAGGCTACTAGCTCCTGCGTGCGTGCACTCACTGTCTGAGTGTACACACACCCACACTCCATTTCCTTCTGATCGCTGATTGATTATTGTAATTAGTTAGTTCTACTTACTGTTACTACTTACTCTTACTGTACTAGGAGTCTAGGACACTCAGTCACTGTGTTCATAGGCTACTAGCTCCTGAGTGCGTGCACTCACTGTCTGAGTGTACACACACAACACACACTCTATTTCCTTCTGATCGCTGATTGATTATCGTAATTAGTTAGTTGTACTTACTGTTACTACTTACTCTTACTGTACTAGGAGTCTAGGACACTCAGTCACTGTCCATAGGCTACTAGCTCCTGCGTGCGTGCACTCACTGTCTGAGTGTACACACACCACCCACACTCTATTTCCTTCTGATCGCTGATTGATTATTGTAATTAGTTAGTTCTACTTACTGTTACTACTTACTCTTACTGTACTAGGAGTCTAGGACACTCAGTCACTGTGTTCATAGGCTACTAGCTCCTGCGTGCGTGCACTCACTGTCTGAGTGTACACACACCCACACTCCATTTCCTTCTGATCGCTGATTGATTATTGTAATTAGTTAGTTCTACTTACTGTTACTACTTACTCTTACTGTACTAGGAGTCTAGGACACTCAGTCACTGTGTTCATAGGCTACTAGCTCCTGCGTGCGTGCACTCACTGTCTGAGTGTACACACACCCACACTCCATTTCCTTCTGATCGCTGATTGATTATTGTAATTAGTTAGTTCTACTTACTGTTACTACTTACTCTTACTGTACTAGGAGTCTAGGACACTCAGTCACTGTCCATAGGCTACTAGCTCCTGCGTGCGTGCACTCACTGTCTGAGTGTACACACACCACCCACACTCTATTTCCTTCTGATCGCTGATTGATTATTGTAATTAGTTAGTTCTACTTACTGTTACTACTTACTCTTACTGTACTAGGAGTCTAGGACACTCAGTCACTGTGTTCATAGGCTACTAGCTCCTGCGTGCGTGCACTCACTGTCTGAGTGTACACACACCCACACTCCATTTCCTTCTGATCGCTGATTGATTATTGTAATTAGTTAGTTCTACTTACTGTTACTACTTACTCTTGCTGTACTAGGAGTCTAGGACACTCAGTCACTGTTCATAGGCTACTAGCTCCTGCGTGCGTGCACTCACTGTCTGAGTGTACACACACAACACACACTCTATTTCCTTCTGATCGCTGATTGATTATCGTAATTAGTTAGTTGTACTTACTGTTACTACTTACTCTTACTGTACTAGGAGTCTAGGACACTCAGTCACTGTCCATAGGCTACTAGCTCCTGCGTGCGTGCACTCACTGTCTGAGTGTACACACACCACCCACACTCTATTTCCTTCTGATCGCTGATTGATTATTGTAATTAGTTAGTTCTACTTACTGTTACTACTTACTCTTACTGTACTAGGAGTCTAGGACACTCAGTCACTGTGTTCATAGGCTACTAGCTCCTGCGTGCGTGCACTCACTGTCTGAGTGTACACACACCCACACTCCATTTCCTTCTGATCGCTGATTGATTATTGTAATTAGTTAGTTCTACTTACTGTTACTACTTACTCTTACTGTACTAGGAGTCTAGGACACTCAGTCACTGTGTTCATAGGCTACTAGCTCCTGCGTGCGTGCACTCACTGTCTGAGTGTACACACACTAAATTTACTTGTGATTACTACTGATTATTGTAACTGCTAGTTGTACTTCCTGACTGTTACTACTTACTTACTGTACTAGGGGACACTCACTCAGTCACCTCACCAACCAACCCACTCCATTAAAGTACCCCACTTTTCACCCGCCCTTTTAAAAAACTTTTGTCTATACGCCCAAAACATTGAAGATGTCTGGAAGTGGCAGCCAGCGCGGTTTGGGCAAGGGGAAGGGCAGCAAGGGAATCAGGAGGAGAGGGAGCAGCATTGTGGCAAGCCGCGGCCGCGGGCGCGCCACCATGCACAGTTCCGCAGCAGCAGCAGCAGCGTCAGTGGCTAACATTCCTCCCATAGCCACTGGCCGTGGACGCCTTGGGCGCCGCCCAGCAGGAGCATCTGCAACTCACGCTGCAGAGACACAGCAGCAGCAGCGTGTAGCACCTGCTCCCATTTTCCTCCAGCCGGGTCGGAAACGTCCCATTGAGGAAAAGGATGCAGACACTGTGGTGCAACTCATGACGGAGGATGAGCAGCCCGCCATCAGCTCTGCATCCGAGGCCTCCACCCTCACCACCACCACCACCACCACCCCTGTTCGCAGCAGCCGCCCAGCAGGGCCTGGGGAGGAGGCCAGTTCACCATCAGTCGCCGACCTGTCACTCAGCAGTCTTTTTACCCCAGGCACCATCAGGGTATTGTCTGCTGTTGTTGGCGATTTTGAGGAGGAGATGCTGATGGGCACTTTGGGGGAGGAGGGATTGGACAGCAAGACTGTGGCGACAGTCAAGCGTCCCATCCATGCATCAGGAGAGGAGTTTGGGGGGTCATCATCCCAGCAGGACATGTTTCAGGAGGGGCATGATGATGATGACCCGGTGACAGACAGAGACTGGGTGCCACCACCTCCAGGGGATGTCGTCCTCAGCAGCTCTGAGGAGGAGGAGGAGGATGCGCTTGTGGGCCTTGCAAGGAGGCGCATCATTGCAAGCATTGGCAGCGTCCCACAGCCTGCTGGTGTCTCAGGCTCAGCAGCAGCAGCAGAAGCATCAGCCAGTACCACCACCAGCCGCACCCAAGCCCCCCCCCCAACCACCACAGGGAGACAGGCAGCAGCGCTTCCATGCCGTAGGGGGATGTTTCTGTCACCAATCTGGCGGTTTTTCACCATGCCCACTGTGTACAGCAAGTACGCCACTTGCAACCACTGTCAGCGGAAGTTGAGCAGAGGTGCAGACCCCTTAAAGTTCAGCACCAGCTCGCTCATCAACCACCTTGCGGCTAAACATTTCCACCAGCATGAGGAGTTCCAGAGGCTGAAGGCATCTGGTGCTGGCAGTGGCACCACACCCATCACTGCACAGCCTTCAGCAGCAGCAGCAGCAACAGCAGCCACCCGCCCTCCTGCTCCTCCAGCAGCACCAGCAGGAGTGCGGAAACGCACTGCTCCTCCCCCCTCTGCAACTCCTGCCGCCGACACTGAGGCCTGTTCTGGCAGCCAGTCCTCAGTGGCCTCCTCTGCTGTGTCTGCTGATTCCCGTGTCAGCAAAAGGCCACGCCAGAGCCTTTTGAGCGAGTCCTTCCAGGGGGTGGTTAGGGCTCTGCCTCCCAGCAGCCGTCGCGTGCGGCAGCTGAACGGCTTGCTGGCACGGGCCATGTGCTCCCAACTCCTGCCGTACACGCTCGTGCAGGAGGGGAGCGACATTCGTGCGCTGCTTGCTTGCGCAGCCCCAGACTGGCAGCTCCCCAGCAGACACTTCTTTGCCCGCAAGGCCATTCCTGCACTGCACCGCTTTGTGATGGCCAATGTGGAGCGAGGGCTGGAGCACGCGGTTGGTGAAAGGGTCCACGTCACCATGGACTCCTGGAGCAGCCGCTTCGGGACAGGCCGCTACCTGTCCTTCACTGTCCACTGGGTCAGCTTGGTGGAAGGGGGTGAGGATGGGAGAGCAGCAGCGGGCACAGCAGCAGCAGCAACACAGTGGGTGGTGCCACCCCGCAGGGTCAGGGGAACTGCAGCAGGTTCCTCCGATCCTCTGCCATCCTCCGGCACACCTGGCCAAACCCCCCGCCTCAGCAGCAGCGTGAAGGCCCGCCACTGCCAAGCGCTGCTGCACTTGGTCAGCCTTGGGAAGACCAAGCTGACGGCAACCCATGTGTTGGCCAAACTCCAGGAGCAGGAGAGGATTTGGCTGACCCCCAGAGGCCTCAGAGTCGGAGAGGTGGTGGCCGACAATGGGGCCAATCTGGTTGCCGCAATAGACAGGGGAAACCTGACCCACATCCCCTGTCTTGCCCACATGCTGAACCTGGTGGTGCAGAAGTTCCTGCGCACCTACCAGGGGATGGGCGAACTGCTGGAAACGGCAAGGAATGTTGTGCGTCACTTCCGGCGCTCGGCTGCAGCCTGTGCGAGCCTGGAAGACGTGCAAAAGGAGCTGGATCTGCCACGCCATCGGCTGATCCTTGACGTTCCGACTCGCTGGAACTCCACCCTGGCGATGTTGGAGCGTCTGGTTGAACAGAGGCACGCTGTCAACCAGTACCTTGCCCTGGCCACTGTTTCCGCAGCTCAGAGAAGGGACAAGACCAGCAACATCCCGTCCATCGTCCCCGATGATGACTGGAGGCACATGCAGCAGGTGTGCTTTGTGCTGGCTCCCTTCCTGCAGGCCACAAACATGGTGAGCAGGGACCATGCTATGGTCTGCGAGTGGGTGCCCCTGGTTTCTCTGCTGAACAGGGCCCTCGATGCTTTGCTGGAACAGGGAGCGGCAGCCTTGGACCAGCAGGAGCGGCAACCAGCTGCGCAGTCCACCTCTGAGGGGGAGGAGGAGGAGGACTTGGTGGAGGTCCCTGACCTGGCTGCTGATGAGGGGGATCAGCACAGCGCAGCTGAGTTGGTGCGGGGGTGGAGAGAGGATGAGGCGGCAGAGGAGGATGAGGACAGCACTGACGTCGATGTGCCAGCAGACGTGGCCCGCCTCTTCCCAATGGCAGCGCACATGCTGACGTGCCTGCGCAGGGACCCCAGGGTGATCCAGATGAAGCAGAGGGAGGACATCTGGATCAGCATGATGTTGGACCCACGCCTCAAGGGGAAGTTGAGCCAGTTCCTGCCGCCTGCAGGAGGAGACCCAGCGCAACAAATAAGGAGCTTGCAGCAGGCCCTTGTTGAGCGCTTGGAGGAAGCCTTCCCCCAGCCTTCCACCCCCACTGTCCAGCAGCCAGCACAGAGGCAGCAGCAGGTGCCTGCATCCAGCAGCAGCAAGCGCCCCACAGACCTGCTGTCTCTCAGCCACGAGCTCTACAGGACTGTAGAGGCTCCGGCAGCAGTGACTAGAGAGGAGATGCATGCAGCAGCATCCTCCTCCGGTCACAGCCAGCGCCTGACCCGCATGGTGGCTGACTACATGGGGTCGTACAGCGGGCTTGACAGCGATGCCCCTGTTGATCCCATGGAGTATTGGGTCAAGCGCATGGAGATCTGGAGCGAGCTGGCGCAGTACGCCCTGGAAGTGCTGTCCTGCCCCCCTTCCAGCGTGCTGTCCGAGCGCTGCTTCAGTGCAGCTGGTGGCGTGGTCACCGAGAAACGCTCACGTCTGTCTCACAAGTCTGTGGACAGACTGACGTTTCTCAAGATGAACCAGGCGTGGGTGGAAGGCGAGTTCCTGGCCCCTGTTGTCGGCGAGAGGGGGACATGAACTGGCTGCCGGAACCATCGTTAATGTGCCTTACCACCCTTTACCACCTCCTGGCTCCTGCTCACTAAGGCAGCCTGGTTCACTTTGACTATTACGTCGCCTGCAGCCACACATTTTACACCTACAGTGGGCTGCTGTGTACTGCCCTTCTGCTGTCTGTCTGTGTTTCCCACTGCCAGGGTACACAGAATTACCTTCTTCTGCTGCCACTCTGCCACCAGCTATTACGTCAAACAATAGCTATATTGGTTGCAAAACCAAAACCAAACAAACCATTAAAAAAAAAAAAGGTTTAATTTTTCTGAGGTGCCCGGGTTGAAAACTGTGTTGTTCCAGTTGTGTATTGGACACAATGTGGGCTGCACGACCGCTGTCTGGGACCTCCTGTTGTGTTTATTTACAGCCCTGGTATCACCGCTAGGTACCAGGGCTATTATGTCACGCTGCCTACCTGCTGCCACACTCACACTGCTCCTCCATACCTCCTCCTGCTGCTGCTGCTGCTGTCTGTCTGTGTTTCCCACTGCCAGGGTACACAGATGATTTACCTTCTGCTGCCACTCTGCCACCAGCTATTACGTCAAACAATAGCTGCTCGCCTACTCCTCCATTCCTCCTCCTGCTGCTGCTGTCTGTCTGTGTTTCCCACTGCCAGGGTACACAGAATTACCTTCTTCTGCTGCCACTCTGCCACCAGCTATTACGTCAAACAATAGCTATATTGGTTGTAAAACCAAAAACCAAAAAACCATAAAAAAAAAAAGGTTTAATTTTTCTGAGGTGCCCGGGTTGAAAACTGTGTTGTCCCAGTTGTGTATTGGACACAATGTGGGCTGCACGACCGCTGTCTGGGACCTCCTGTTGTGTTTATTTACAGCCCTGGTATCACCGCTAGGTACCAGGGCTATTATGTCACGCTGCCTACCTGCTGCCACACTCACACTGCTCCTCCATACCTCCTCCTGCTGCTGCTGCTGCTGTCTGTCTGTGTTTCCCACTGCCAGGGTACACAGATGATTTACCTTCTGCTGCCACTCTGCCACCAGCTATTACGTCAAACAATAGCTATATTGGTTGCAAAACCAAAACCAAACAAACCATTAAAAAAAAAAAAAAGGTTTAATTTTTCTGAGGTGCCCGGGTTGAAAACTGTGTTGTCCCAGTTGTGTATTGGACACAATGTGGGCTGCACGACCGCTGTCTGGGACCTCCTGTTCTGTTTATTTACAGCCCTGGTATCACCGCTAGGTACCAGGGCTATTATGTCACGCTGCCTACCTGCTGCCACACTCACACTGCTCCTCCATACCTCCTCCTGCTGCTGCTGCTGCTGTCTGTCTGTGTTTCCCACTGCCAGGGTACACAGATGATTTACCTTCTGCTGCCACTCTGCCACCAGCTATTACGTCAAACAATAGCTATATTGGTTGCAAAACCAAAACCAAACAAACCATTAAAAAAAAAAAAAGGTTTAATTTTTCTGAGGTGCCCGGGTTGAAAACTGTGTTGTCCCAGTTGTGTATTGGACACAATGTGGGCTGCACGACCGCTGTCTGGGACCTCCTGTTCTGTTTATTTACAGCCCTGGTATCACCGCTAGGTACCAGGGCTATTATGTCACGCTGCCTACCTGCTGCCACACTCACACTACTCCTCCATACCTCCTCCTGCTGCTGCTGTCTGTCTGTGTTTCCCACTGCCAGGGTACACTACACAGATGATTTACCTTCTGCTGCCACTCTGCCACCAGCTATTACGTCAAACAATAGCTGCTCACATTACTCCTCCATTCCTCCTGCTGCTGTTGCTGTCTGTCTGTGTTTCCCACTGCCAGGGTACACAGAATTACCTTCTGCTGCCACTCTGCCACCAGCTATTACGTCAAACAATAGCTATATTGGTTGCAAAACCAAAACCAAACAAACCATTAAAAAAAAAAAAAAGGTTTAATTTTTCTGAGGTGCCCGGGTTGAAAACTGTGTTGTCCCAGTTGTGTATTGGACACAATGTGGGCTGCACGACCGCTGTCTGGGACCTCCTGTTGTGTTTATTTACAGCCCTGGTATCACCGCTAGGTACCAGGGCTATTATGTCACGGCGAGCTGCCTGCCTCATTGACTGCCTGCTGCCACACACTCATCCTCCTCCTCCTGCTGCTGAATTTACCTCCTGCTGTCTTTGTGTTTCCACTGCCAGGGAGCACATACAATGGCGCTTCCAACATGCGTGCGCCCACCAGCTATTTGTTACGCTCAAAAATAGCTGCATTTCTTTAAAAAAAAATTGAAAAGAGAAATACGTGAAGAAGAAGAAGACGATATTGAAAAAGAAGGAGAAGGAGAAGATGAAGATGAAGAAGAAGATGAAGAAGATGATGAAGAAGAAGATGAAAAAGAAGAAGAAGATGAAGAAGATGAAGAAGATGAAGAAGAAGAAGATGAAGAAGAAGAAGATGAAGAAGAAGAAGAAGAAGATGAAGAAGATGATGAAGAAGATGAAGAAGAAGAAGAAGAAGAAGATGAAGAAGAAGAAGAAGAAGATGAAGAAGAAGAAGAAGAAGATGAAGAAGAAGAAGAAGATGAAGAAGAAGAAGATGAAGAAGATGAAGATGAAGAAGAAGAAGAAGATGAAGAAGATGAAGATGAAGAAGAAGATGATGAAGAAGAAGAAGAAGATGATGAAGAAGAAGAAGAAGAAGATAATGAAGAAGAAGAAGAAGATGATGAAGAAGAAGAAGAAGAAGAAGATGAAGAAGATGAAGATGAAGAAGAAGATGATGAAGAAGAAGAAGAAGATGATGAAGAAGAAGAAAAAGAAGATAATGAAGAAGAAGAAGAAGATGATGAAGAAGAAGAAGAAGAAGAAGAAGAAGACAATATAGAAGAAGAAGAAGATATAGAAGAAGAAGATCTAGAAGAAGAAGAAGAAAGATAAAGAAGAAGAAGAACAAGTATATACAGTAACACTACTGAACAAAATTAAGGACACAACTTCTCTTTCCACATTTTTTTTTAAAGGAACATCCCCACATAATCACTTGCTGTTGTTACTTGGAAAAAAAGATGTTTCTTGCATCATTCACCCTCAAAACAAGTGTTGGAAGCTATTTAAGGCCAATTCGAATAGTCAGCTCGAATAGTGAGCTCGAATACCGACTCGAATAGTGAGCTCGAAGTCCGAGGTCGAATCGAATAGTAAAAATTATTCGACTCGAATATTCGACTGACCTCGAATAATTTACTATTCGAATTCGACCAAACTCGAATTTTAAAAAGGAGTATTTGAGCACCACTACTTTAAGCTAACAAAGGTCAGTTTGTGATGAAGTGCAGGAAAACAGGAGGCAGAGTGAATGCAGCACCAGGTTCAGGTAAACCGCTTGTTATCTGTATTATCAGTAGAAAAAAAGAAATGTGGTGATTTGTTAGTCGAACAGTATTTGATGTTTCTGGACATTGCAGGGAGAGAAGGAGAGAGTCTGTACACTGTAGTAGCTGGGGGAGATCCGGGTGACTCACCAAAAGGAAAGCAATAGAGCCACACATTCTACTCTGTGCCTGGAGTCTGGACTGCAGCTGAAAGCTCACACGGTCTGGCTCATCTCTGCTCTGTGCTAGGAGCTTTCCCCTCCCCTCCACACTGCTGATAGGAAGGAGCTGAGGAGGAGGAGGGCGGAGATGTCTCTGCATTCCGAGCTGCCTAGTGATTCAAAACCCCATGCAGAGGAATGTCTCTGCTGTAGATGGAGCCTAATCACAGCAGCCGGGCGGGAACAGAGATCAGGTGGGCACTCCGCCCGGCTAATAGGCTCTGTGGAGAACACTGGGCCTCATGATTGCTAACTGCGAGACTATGGGAAAAGCTGAATCATCATATGAGACAATAGCATTAAACCTGCTTTTCTTTAACTTTTTAAAACAGAAAATTAAAACTGGGGAGGGGGGGAAGGGGTTCTAAAAAAAAATTACATAGGATGGATGAAATTGTTTATCTTCACAGTTTATTTTCAACTTGTATTTTCCATAATGTTCATGTATGAGTTAAAATGTTTGTATTTAGTTTAAATTGCTGTTGCCACTTTGAGATAGATAAGTGACTTTTGGGTTGCAGTTTGGGCACTCTGCCTCCAAAAGGTTCGCCAGTAGAGATGTCGCGAACCTCCGATTTTCGGTTCGCAAACCCCATTCGCGAACCTTCGCAGAAGGTTCGGTTCGCATAAAAGTTCGCGAACCGCAATAGACTTCAATGGGGAGGCGAACTTTGAAAACTAGAAACATTTATGCTGGCCAGAAAAGTGATGGAAAAGATATTTCAAGGTGTCTAACACCTGAGATCTTTCAGTGACTACAAGAGGGGGAAAAAAAATTCAAAAATACCTTATAGTTTTTGAGAAAACCAATTTTAAAATAACTCCTTCTGACCGTGGGAAAATTAAGCGCCCGCCGACTTTAGCAGTTAATAGCAAGGCCGCTTTAGAAGCTAGAAACCCCAAACTTGCAGAAAAAGTTAAGAAGAACAGTGGGAATAAGAGGAAATTTTTTTTTTCAAAAAGACCTTATAGTTTTTGAGAAAATCAATTTTAAAGTTTCAATGTAAATTCTCCTTCTGACCGTGGGAAAATATACCCCCGCCGACTTTAATGGTTGATTGCAAAGCCCCTTTAAAGGCTAGCAACACCAAAATTACTGGGAATGTTAAGAAGAACAGTGGGAACAAGAGGAAAAAAAATTGTCAAAAAGACCTTATAGTTTTTGAAAAAATCAATTTTAAAGTAAAAAAAAAGTCGATTCATAAAAAAAGAAACGATTCATTAAAAAGATCCGGCTCATTCATGAGCCGTTAGTATAGCAGAGAATGCATCCTCGGAAGGACGTGAAGCTGCTGGCTCCCGCTGCTGGCTCTTCCCACCTGCCTGCACCTGTCAACCCCTACCTAGGCTGGCACCCAGCGCACCCATGGGTGCACTGGGTGCCAGCCTAGGTGGGGGTTGACAGGTGCAGGCAGGCAGGTGGGGAGAGACAGCGGGAGCTAGCAGCTATGCATCCGAAAGGACGCATTCTCTATGTGGGTGGGGGGCTTCGGAGATCTTCAATCAACTTAATAGAAGATCGCAACATAAGAGGATACAGTTCGTTGGATCAATTACCGTGGATATTGGCGTGGGAATTTTTTTTTAAAGGTACAGGTAAGTATTTCTGGTTAATTAAGAAAATGTTTTCGTGGTTGTATTTTTATTTCATTTAACCCTTTGTGGAAATTGGTAAGGGGTACTTTGTACCTCTATACTCATTTCTCCTAGGAGGGGGTGGGCATCTGGGGTCCCCTTCTTAAAGGGGACTCCCAGATGCCACCATGAACCCCCCCTTGGATTGGACAAGGGCTCTGAGGGGGGGAGGGGGGGGGAAGGCTTGGCTGCCCCCCCCCCCCCCCCCCGGAGCCCCCCATACCATGGACCATGCGGGCTGGTATAGCTCAGGGTGCGAAACCCCAGTCGGCTGGGGCTCCGCATTCTGGTTATCCCAGCCTGCATGGGGGACAAGGGGTTACAGTGGCTCGGGAGGGGGGACCCCACGTGATTTTTTTTTTCAGATTTCCCACACTCAGCACATAAAAATAATAATTAAAAAAAAACATATATACATATATATATATCGGGGCCGGTATTACTGTGGGAGCCATGGGGGAATGAACGGGAGGGCACGGATGGCGTCCTCCATGGATCTGGATTATGAAAAGATATTTAACTTTTTTCACATTTGTGTCCTCGGAAGTCCTTTAAATATTGTTTCCTGCTATCTTTTTAACATAGCCTGCAAATTTGGTGTTGCTAGGATGTAAGGGGCCTTTGCTATTAACTGCTAAAGTCGGCGATGATAACCAACCAGAATTATAGGGGTGCAAAAGTGCTGAATTCTGTTAATGCTTCCATTAGGCTCCCTATTTCACTTTCAAAAATCTCAAATCTTTTCAAAGGGCAATTGCTCAGCAGTGGCAAATTTTCTAGCATTGTATGAACTGTTAGGGGGATCATGACTGGGGAGTTTCGGGCCCCTAGGCCGAAGAGGTCATAGCCTAGGGTCACAAAAACCTGTTTATTTGGGCAATTTCAATGGTGGCGAGTCTGACGTACATAAATCGCAGCCATGGCCGTTAGCAACGTCTGAATCTCACGAAATGTCTCATGCAGGTAGAAGACATATTGTTAGACTTGGACTCCAAAGATGGGTTCCATACATCTCTGCAAACCAGAGTTACAGGGGTGCAAAAGTAGTAAAATCCCCCATAGGCTTTCATTGGCTCCCTATTTCACTTTCCAAAATCTCACATCTTTTCAAAGGGCAATTGCTCAGCAGTGGCAAATTTTCTAGCATTGTAGGAACTGCTAGGGGGATCATGACTGGTGAGTTTTGCCACCGCTGAGTCATTTTCCTTTGAAATGTTGTGAGATTTTGGAACGTGAAATAGGAGACCCAATGAAAGCCTATGGGGGATTTGACCACTTTTGCACCCCTGTCTGCCGCTAGCCAATCTGGAAGAGAGGAGCGTCACAGCGGGAATGGAGGACACCGCAACGTCATAGCTGGGGGCGGTGCTGGGCACAATGCGTCAGCGCATGCTGCCCGCCGCCCCCTTCGCTCGCCGGAGTCTTCTTCTATGCCGCGCATCTGCACTGACTCTAGCCAGTGCGGCCGACGGAGGGGAGACCAGGAGGAGCCCCAGACACCGCCGCTGGAACTGGAGGGAGGTGAGTGGCACCTACACCTAACTACTCTATACCTGGCTAACTATACTGAAGGTCCCTACACCTAACTACACTATACCTGGCTAACTATACTGAAGGCACCCACACCTAACTACACTATACCTGGCTAACTATACTGAAGGCACCCACACCTAACTACACTATACCTGGTTAACTATACTAAAGGCCCCTATACCTATCTACCTATACTGAAGGCACGTATACCTAGCTACCTAAATGTTGGTACATCTCCTGGGCTTGGCAAATTTTAAAGTAGCTCGCGAGCCGAAAAAGTGTGGGCACCCCTGCCCTAGGCTATGACCTCTTTGGCCTAGGGGCCCGAAACTCACCAGTCATAATCCCCTAAGAGTCCCTACAATGCTAGAAAATTTGCCACTGCTGAGCCATAGCCCTTTGAAAATATTTGAGATTTTTGAAAGTGAAATAGGGAGCCTTATGGAAGCCTATGGCAGAATTCAGCACTTTTGCACCCCTATAATTCTGGTTGGTTATCATCATCACCCGCCGACTTTAGCAGTTAATAGCAAAGGCCCCTTACATCCTAGCAACACCAAATTTGCAGGCTATGTTAAAAAGATAGCAGGAAACAATATTTAAAGGACTTCCGAGGCCACAAATGTGAAAAAAGTTAAATACCTTTTCATAATCCAGGTCCATGGAGGACGCCATCCGCGCCCTCCCGTTCATTCCCCCATGGCTCCCGCAGTAATACCGGCCCAAACGGGTCGGGTTCTCATTCCCTCCTCAATATGGCCGCCACAGATTGCCGCTGCTGTGCAGTCTGCATAGGCGCGATTGCGGCTGCGCAGCTCCAGGCCCTCCTCCCACCGCGTCATCAATATCCGTGCATACATCGGACGCATCGGGAGGAAGTGCTAGAGCTGCGCAGCCGCAATCGCGTCTATGCGGACTGCGCAGCCGCGGCAATCTGTGGCGGCCATATTGAGGGGGGAATGAGTTGAGAACCAGACCCGTTCAGAGGGGTCGGGACTCGACCAGGGCCATTATTAGTGCTGGAGCCATGGCGGAATTAACGGGAGGGTGTGGATGGCGTCCTCAATGGATATGGATTATGAAAAGGTATTTAACTTTTTTTCACATTTGTGGCCTCGGAAGTCCTTTAAAAAATGTTTTTATTTTTTTTATTTGCTGTGTGTGGGAAATTTGAAAAAAAAATGGCATGGGGTCCCCCCTCCCGAGCCTCTGTAACCCCTTGCCCCCCATGCAGGCTGGGATAGCCAGAATGCGGAGCCCCGGCCGACTGGGGCGTCGCACCCTGAGCTATATCAGCCCGCATGGTCCATGGTATGGGGGGCTCTGGGGGGGGGGAGGAGGGGCAGCCAAGCCTTCCCCTCCGCCCCCCCCCCCCCCCCCGGAGCCCTTGTCCATTCCATGGACAAGGGGCTCTTCCCCACCTCCGGTGCCCCAGGAGGAGGTGGGGGCAACGACTCCCTGGGGGGGGGTTCATGGTCAGACGTTGCTAACGGCCATGGCTGCGATTTATGTACGTCAGACTCGCCACCATTGAAATTGCCCAAATAAACAGGTTTTTGTGACCCTAGGCTATGACCTCTTCGGCCTAGGGGCCCGAAACTCCCCAGTCATGATCCCCCTAACAGTTCATACAATGCTAGAAAATTTGCCACTGCTGAGCAATTGCCCTTTGAAAAGATTTGAGATTTTTGAAAGTGAAATAGGGAGCCTAATGGAAGCATTAACAGAATTCAGCACTTTTGCTCCCCTATAATTCTGGTTGGTTATCATCGCCGACTTTAGCAGTTAATAGCAAAGGCCCCTTACATGGGCGTCCGCACATATGGCAAAACCGGGCATCTGCCCGAGCCTGGCCGCCCGCTGCCCCCCCCTGGCCGCGTGCCCGTGCAGCCAGCAGGAGGGGAACACGCAGAGAAGAGAGAGAGCGCTATGGGCACAGTGGGGAAGGGCGGACGTCTCCCCCCCCTTCCCTCACCTTAGGGGTCTCTCTCTCCCTCGCTGTCCCCTCCGGAATGAAGTGTGCAGCGGCTGGCAGCGGTGGGCGGAACTTACCTCCTCTCGCTCCTGCGCCGGAAGTTCTGGTGCCGCACTCTGGTCTGGATCAGGCCAGAGTAGCGGCTAATCCATCCGGCGCGTGCGACGAGAGGAGGTAAGTTCCGCCCACCGCTGCCAGCCGCTGCACACTTCATTCCGGACTCCGGAGGGGAGAGCGAGAGAGGGAGGGAGAGCCCCCTAAGGTGAGTGCCCATAGCTCTCCCTCTTCTCTCCGCTGCTCCCCTCCTCCTGCACACATGGCCACTTTTTCTGGGGACATATCCCCCTGGCTACATATACCGGGACATATACCCCTGCCTACATATACTGGGACATATACCCCTGCCTACATATACTGGGACATATACCCCTGCCTACATATACTGTCTGGGACATATACCCCTGCCTACATATACTGTCTGGGACATATACCCCTGCCTACATATACTGTCTGGGACATATATCCCTGCCTACATATACTGGGACATATACCCCTGCCTACATATACCCCTGCCTACATATACTGTCTGGGACATATACCCCTGCCTACATATACTGTCTGGGACATATACCCCTGCCTACATATACTGGGACATATACCCCTGCCTACATATACTGGGACATATACCCCTGCCTACATATACTGTCTGGGACATATACCCCTGCCTACATATACTGTCTGGGACATATACCCCTGCCTACATATACTGTCTGGGACATATACCCCTGCCTACATATACTGTCTGGGACATATACCGCTGCCTACATATACCCCTGCCTACATATACTGTCTGGGACATATACCCCTGCCTACATATACTGGGACATATACCCCTGCCTACATATACTGGGACATATACCCCTGCCTACATATACTGGGACATATACACCTGCCTACATATACTGGGACATATACCCCTTGCCTACATATACTGGGACATATACCCCTGCCTACATATACTGGGACATATACCCCCGCCTACATATACTGGGACATATACCCCTGGCTACATATACTGGGACATATACCCCTGCCTACATATACTGGGACATATCCCCCTGGCTACATATACTGGGACATATACCCCCTGCCTACATATACTGGGACATATACCCTTGCCTACATATACTGGGCACATATACCCCTGGCTACCTGTTCTGGGGACATCTCTACCCCTGGCTACCAGTTCTGGGGACATCTATACCGCTGGCCACCTATTCTGGGGACACCTATAGACCTGGGGCTACCTATTTTTGGGGAACCACTGCTGTCAGATTGAGTGTATTTTGGGGAACTGCTGCCAGGTGAGAGGTGTCTACATATTAAGGGGGCATTCTGCCTATTTATGTGAAAAGCTGTCTATTTATGTGCCTCATGACTGCTGAATTTGTCTTGTTGCGGGCCTCATGGTTACTGACTTTGTCTTGTTGGGGGCCTCATGATTTGTTGGGGGCCTCAAGATTGCTGAATTTGTCTTGTTGGGGGCCTCATGATTGCTGAATTTGTCTTGTTGGGGGCCTCATGATTGCTGAATTTGTCTTGTTGGGGGCCTCATGATTGCTGAGTTGGTCATGTTGGGGGCCTCATGATTGCTGAATTTGTCTTGATGGGGGGGGCCTCATGATTGCTGAATTTGTCTTGTTGGGGTCACATGATTGCTAACTGCGAGACTATGGAAAAAGCTGAATCATCATCATATGAGACAATAGCATTAAACCTACTTTTTCTGCTTTTTAAAACAGAAAATGAAACTGGGAGGTTCTAAAAAAAATGAATAATTTTTTTCAGGAGTACGATGGATGAAATTGTTTATCTTCACAGTTTATTTTCAACTTAATTTTCCATAATGTTCATGTATGAGTTAAAACGTTTGTATTTAGTTTAAATTGCTGTTGGCACTTTGTGATAGTAAAGTGACTTTGCAGTTTGGACACTCGACCTCCAAAAGGTTCGCCACCACTGTCCTAATCTAATGTCCCACCATGGCTTAGTTCATGTAAACTTGTCTCCAACCACGACCACACCCACATTCTGGTTCATGACCACACCCATTTTTCGGCGCGGCGCGCTACGCGCGCCGCATGACGTAGCTCCATTTTTAACTCCCCACTTTTTGCCCCCCCCCTGGAAAATTTTCTGCGGACGCCCATGGCCCCTTACATCCTAGCAACACCAAATTTGCAGGCTATGTTAAAAAGATAGCAGGAAACAATATTTAAAGGACTTCCGAGGCCACAAATGTGAAAAAAGTTAAATATCTTTTCATAATCCAGATCCATGGAGGACGCCATCCGTGCCCTCCCGTTCATTCCCCCATGGCTCCCGCAGTAATACCGGCCCCGATATATATAGACCAGCGCTGCGTAATATGTTGGCGCTTTATAAATACAACAAATAAATAAATAAATAAATATATATGTATATATGTTTTTTTTTTTATTATTATTTTTATGTGCTGAGTGTGGGAAATCTGAAAAAAAAATCACGTGGGGTCCCCCCTCCCGAGCCACTGTAACCCCTTGTCCCCCATGCAGGCTGGGATAACCAGAATGCGGAGCCTCGGCCGACTGGGGTTTCGCACCCTGAGCTATACCAGCCCGCATGGTCCATGGTATGGGGGGCTCCGGGGGGGGGGGGGGGCAGCCAAGCCTTCCCCCCCCCCTCCCCCCCTCAGAGCCCTTGTCCAATCCAAGGGGGGGTTCATGGTGGCATCTGGGAGTCCCCTTTAAGAAGGGGACCCTAGATGTCCACCCCCCTCCCAGGAGAAATGAGTATAGGGGTACAAAGTACCCCTTACACATTTCCACAAAGGGTTAAATGAAATAAAAACACAACCACGAGAAAAGTATTTTATTATTCTAAATTAACCATAAATACTTACCTGTACCTTTAAAAAAAAAATCCCACGCCAATATCCACGGTAAAAGATCCAACGAACTGTATCCTCTTATGTTGCGATCTTCAATTAAGTTGATTGAAGATCTCCGATGCCTCCCACATAGCAGAGAATGCGTCCTTTTGGATGCATAGCTGCCAGCTCCTGCTGTCTCTCCCCACCTCATCACCTGTCACTCTCACCTAGCCTGGCACCCATGGGTGCGCTGGGTGCCAGGCTAGGTGAGGGTGACAGGTGCAGGCAGGTGGGGAGAGACAGCAGCGGAGCCAACAGCTTCACGTCCTGCTAAGGACACATTCTCTGCTATACTAACGGTTCTTGAATCATCCGATTCTTTTTAATGGATCGGTTCTTTTTTTTTTTAATGAATCGGCTCATTTTACTCTGAAACTTTAAAATTGATTTTCTCAAAAAGTATAAGGTCTTTTTGCAAAAAAAAATGTTTCCTCTTGTTCCCACTATTCCACTTAACATTCCCAACAATTTTGGTGTTTCTACTATGTAAGGGGACTTTGCTATTAACCATTAAATTCGGCGGCCATTAAAGGCTATTGGCAAACCGAACTTTGAAAAAAAGTTCCCGGTTCTCTGCGAATGCGAACCACCAAAGTTCGCCTGGAACCGTTCGCCGGCGAACCGTTCTCTACATCTCTATTCGCCAGTCGCCACCACTGTCCTAATCTAAAGTCCCACCATTGCTAAGTTCATGTAAATTTTTCTCCACCTGTGAACACACCCACATTTTGGTCCATGACCACACCCATTTTTCAGTGTGGCCGCACAACGTAGCCCCATTTTTCGGCACGTCATCTCCCCGACTGTGGGGGCGTGTGGGGGGGGAGGTCTGTAAATAATCAGCACCGTGTGCCAAATACCCTAGGTACGCCACTGCCAAATATATATTAACCAAAAGTCACATAGGTCCCATCCTCAAGAGAGGAAATCAGTCCAGCACCTAGGTAGTAATAGATTAAATATGACCGTATATACCTGAGAGTTCAAAAATTATTACTATTAAGCGTATAATATACAAGATGACAGTTTGAAGACCTGTAGAAATAAAAGTTGTTAACAGGTTCATATGTATAGAGAATATTCTCAAAATACGGTTCAAGCAGTGTATTCTGTGTGGCTTGGTTAGCAGGCATGCTCGAATGTACCAAAATCTGATTCAGGTACATTCGAATTTGGGTTAGGGGAAAATTCGGATTCGGTTGCGATTGCCGAAATTTGGTTTGGATTCGAGTTCGGTTCGGGGTCGGTAACAAAATTCGGTAAAAAATCCGTGTTCGCGAATTCGGATGCATTTTTTTTTAAAGGGAAATCACATTTAAATAGGTGTAATTAAAAAAAAAATGTGGTGGAAAACTTTTTTTCTGCATTTCTTGTTTATTATTCTTTACCTTCTTCTTTTTGTTCTCTCCATCTTTTTCTTCACCGTCTTTTTCTCCTGTTTTACCATCTTCTTTCTCGTCATCAATCGTTACTATCATCTTCATCATCTTCTTCTTCACTGGCATCTGGTTCTTTAAGTTCTTCTTCTTCACCTGGTTCATCTTTAATTGGTTTTTCATCTTCTTCTTCACCTGGTTCTTATTCGTCTTCTTATTCTCCTTCTTCATCATCATCTGGTTCTTCTTCTTCATCATCTGGTTCCTCTTCTTCTTCTTCAATCATTTGGTTCTTCTTCATCATCTACTTCTTCTTCACCTGGTTCTTCTTCTTCTTCTTCACCACCTGGTTCTTCATCTTCTTCAACTGGTTCTTCTTCTTCACCTGGTTCTTCATCTTCTTCTTCACCTGGTTCTTCTTCTTCTCCTTCACCTGGTTCTTCATCTTCTTCTTCCCCTGGATCTTCTTCTTCTTAACCTAGTTCTTCTTCTTCACCTGGTTCTTCTTCTTCTTTACCTTCTTCTTCTTCTTCTTCTCCTCCTCCTTCTTCACCTTGTTCTTCTTGTTCTTGTTCTTCTTCTTCTTCTTCACCTGGTTATTCTTCTTCTTCACCACCACCACCATCTTTTTTTTGTTTTGTGTTCATATTCTTCCTCTTGAACTCAACTTAATGTTTTTTCCCTTACAGAACTCTTCAACACCAGCATAGCTAAATTTGTGGCGCATGGCAGCAGCGCATAATTCTGTGGACCCTGGCGGTGGGAACACAGACAGCAGGAGGATAAATACAGCAGGAGGAGGAGTGACGTATGGCAGCAGGCAATGGATTCTGTGGACCCTGGCGGTGGGAACACAGACAGCAGGAGGATAAATACAGCAGCAGCAGCAGGAGGAGGAGTGACGTGTGGCAGCAGGCAATGTAACAGGGCCATGGTACTTAGCGTTGGTACCACGGTTGTAAATAGCAAGATCAGGAGGAGGTTCCGGACAGCAGTCGTGAAGCCCACATTGTGTCCAATGCACAACTGGGACAGCACAGTTTTCAACCCAGACACCTCAGAATTATTTTTTTTTTTTACAACAGTATACAGCTATTGTAGTGGAGGATGAAAATCAGCGCTATGTAATATGTTGGCACTTTATAAATACAATAAATAAATACATATATAAATAAAATCATTAAATAAATAAATGCAGCAGCAGGAGGAGGAGTGACGTGTGGCAGCAGCAGGCATGTCATGGGCCATGGTACCTAGCGTTAGTACCACAGCAACTAAAGAAAAACCAGGCCAAATTATCAGGACCCAGGGACTGAAGGTTGATGTCAAACAATAATTCCCAAGCATCTCATGTCCTCCTCTCGCCGACAACAGGTGACAGGAACGTGCCTTCAATCCAGGCCTGGTTAATCTTCAAAAATGTCAGTCTGTCCATGCCCTCTGGGGACAGACGAGAGCAGTTCTCTGTGACCACGCCACCAGCCGCACTGAAGCACCTCTCGGACAGCACACTGGAAGGGGGGCAAGACAATACTTCCAGGGCGTACTGCACCAGCTCACTCCAGATGTGCAAGCGCTCCACCCAGTACTCCATGGGGTCCACAGGCTCCACGCTGCCGGTGTCAAGCCCACCGAAGGACCCCATGTAGTCGGCCACCATCCGGGTCATGCACTGGCTGTGACTTTGAGAGAAGGTGGCTGCTGCACGCACCTCCTCTCTCGGCTGCTCTACCGTCATGTAGAATGCCTGCGTCAATGACAGCAGGTCTCCTGGGCACCTGACGCTGCTGCTGGCCGCAGGCACCGGCTGTTGTGCTGGCTGGACAGGGATAGAGGGGGTGGAAGGCTGGGGGAAGGCTTCCTCCAGTCACCGAACAAGGATCTCCTGCAACTCCCTTGTTTGCTGCTCACGGTCTCTAGCAGGCAGAAACTGATCCCACCTCCCCCTCAGTCGTGGGTCCAGGATCATGCTGATGCAGGCGTCCTCCCTCGCTTGCATCTGCTTGACCCTAGGGTCTGTGCGCAGGCAGCGCAGCATGTGCACTGCCATGGGAAGCAGGGTGGCCCATCCAACAGAGACATCAGGGTCAGCGTCCTCCTCCTCCTCCTCTGGCCCTTGAGCCTCTTCCTCCTCTCTCCACCCTCGCACTACTGCTGCTGCGCTCCGCTGTTCCCCCTCAGCAGCAATGTCCAGCACCTCCAACTCCTCCTCATCCTCCTTCAGGGAGTCCAATACCTGCGCAGCAGTGGACTGCGCAGGCTGCTGCTGTTCCAGTTGCTTTAGGGCCTCCTCTCCCAAATCCACCAAATTGCCAAGTGCCCTGTCCAGCAGACAAACAAAGGGCACCCACTGGCTCACCAGGTTGGTTCCCTGCAGGAAGGGATCCAACACCAAGCAGACCTGCTGCATCTGCCCCCACTGTGCGTTGGTGAGGATCTGGAGTTTGGTGTTGCTGCCGGTGACAGTGGCATCATAGATGTAGCGTTGGACACCCCTCCTCTGCTCAACCAGCTACTCCAACATCGCCAGGGTGGAGTTCCAGCGCTTCGATGACGAGGCGGTGTCGTGGCAGGCCCTCGAGCTGCTGGATGTCTGCCAGTTTTGCTGCAGCAGCAGATGAGCGGCGGAAAGTGCGCACAATTTTCCGTGCCGCTTCTAACAGCTCCTCCATCCCCTGGTAGGTGCGCGTGAACTTTTGCACCACCAGGTTGAGGACGTGGGCCAAGCAGGGGACGTGGACCAAGTCTCCTCTGCTGATGGCAGCCAGCAGGTTGGCGGCATTGTCAGACACCACCATTCCAACTGTGAGGCCTCTGGGGGTCAGCCACATCTTCTTCTGCTCCCTGAGGTACCGGAGCACGTTGGCTGCCGTCAAGCTGTTTTTCCCCAGGCTTCTCATCTCCAGCACCGCTTGGCAGTGGCGGGCCTTCACGCTGCTGTTCAGACGGGTTCGCTTGGCGGCGGGAGGCACGGCTTCCCCCCTGACACCGCGCGGTGGTACCACATAGTGGGTGACTGGTGCTGCTGATGCGCCCGAGGGTGGACCTGCTGCTTCCTCGCTCGGGTATTCCACCAGGCTGACCCAGTGGGCCGTAAAGAACAGATAGCGGTCTGTCCCAAAATGGCTGCTCCATGAATCCATGGTTATGTGGATCCGCGCACTCAATGCTTGATCGAGCGCATGGCCCACGTTTGCCATGGCAAAGCGGTGCAGTGCTGGGATCGCCATGCGGGAGAAATAGTGGCGGCTGGGGACTTGCCACTCTGGGATCCCAACCTGCAGCAGCGCTCCCATGTCACTCCCGTCCTGCACAAAGGAATATGGAGGGAGCTGGGAGCACATGGCCCAGGCAAGCAACCCGTTCAGCACCCGGATGCGCCTGTTGGTGGGAGGCAGCACCTTGGTCACACCGGGGAAGGGTTCGCTGAGCAGGGTCTGGTGGCGTTTGCCTGCACGGGAGGATAAAGAGGCCACTGTGGAGGGAGCTGATGAGGCCACTGAGGACTGGCTGCCCGGGGGGGGGGGGGGGGAACAGTGAGTTGCTGCTGCTGCAGGTGTGCTCCTGATGCTGCTGCTTGATGGGCAGGAGGGTGGGATGCTGCTGCTGCTGAAATCTGTGCAGTAGCTGTCTGGCTCTGACCACTGCCTGCGCAACTGTCCTTCAGTTTCATATACTCACTATAGTCCTCAAAATGTTTGTTCTCTAAGTGGGTCTGCAGGCACGAGGTACTCAACTTGAGGAGATCGCGACCTCTGCTGAGACTGACACCGCATTGCAAATTGCACGGGCCGCGTCCACTGGGCACTTGGTGAAGTACCGCCAGACTGGGGACTTCAACTTGCTCTTTGAGCTTGAGGGCTGGGGATTTTTTTGGCCCTTGGAGGGTTGTGCTTTTTTCTTTTTGCTTGGAGGAGGTTTGCTGCGGATGGTGTTAGCGGCTAAAGCAGCAGGCTGTGGCTCCTGCCTTCCACGCCCTGTGCTGGCCGCCTTGCTGCTGCCGCGCCTCTGCGCCAGAGATGCCTCTTCCTCCGATGACGAGCTGCCTTCAACCAACTGTGCTGGTGGTACTGGTGGCACATAGGAAGGATCCAGCATGTCATCATCAGTGTTGCTCGGATACCTCTTAATCACGGATCCGAATGCGGCCGTTTATATTGGAGCCGCATCCGGATCGACCCGTGATCGCCACCCGTATTTTTTGCCGGCAATCCGGCACGAGCCGTATGTTCCCGTGATTGACTGTAAAAAAACCTGCAAGGACGACCCGTGTCCCGTATATTTGTTATTGCGGATCAATGTGCTGGCATGTGTAAAAGTGTACGGATACAACACACGTACACGTAAAAAGGTGTGGCGGCCATGCGTAGACCTATCTACAACTTTTCACTGGCTAGCTAATACAGTACATTACAGTTGTATATATGCAGCAGCACAGAAACCTGCGTGCAGTGCCTGCCTGCACAGTAGCACAACAGCAGACACTAGCAGCACAGTACTCTGAACTACACTGACTAACTGACAGTCAATATTCACTGGCTAACTAATACAGTACAGTAGTATATAGTCTGCAGCACAGAAACCTGCGTGCAGTGCCTGCCTGCACAGTAGCACAACAGCAGACACTAGCAGCACAGTACACTCTGAACTACACTCACTAACTGACGGTATAATCACTGGCTAGCTAAATACAAGTAATATCAGCAGTATGAGATCACTGTAATGAGCTAAAACGCTGGGTTTTTACACCACAATGCCCTTGCTTTGTGACAGAAATGGCCTGGAGATACTCTCTCAGACCACAGTCTCTAGCAAGGACGGAGTTTCTGAAAATGGCCGCCGCTTTTATACAGGAGGGCATAGCCTCCCCTCCTGTGATTGGTTGCTCTAGCCTGCATTAGGGGCCTCTGATTGGCCCAGTGACATGTCCTCAAAAAATCTGCGATCACGGCCGCATTGTTGTTGGCGCTGAGGAGGAGGGGCGTGATGCCCCTCCTCCTCAGTGCCAACAACAAACTGCTCCACCTCAAACTCCTCCTCCTCCTCCTTGCATGGCCCCATCATGTCCACCTCAAACTGCTCGAAAACATCCCTGTAAACGCTCGCAGTCCCTGGGGTCAAGAGCGAGCTCAGTGAGGGCAGGCTGGTTGATGGGGTCACCGTGACCATGACCTCAAGCGGTGGAGGAGGCCTGCTGTGGACCGGAGTGCTGGTGGAGTTGGCACTGGTCTCGCTGGTGCTGGAGGCCTGGCTGGAAATGGTGGCTTGCTGCTCCGCCATCATTTCCCCCACAGCCTGCACCTGACTCTCCAGAATGGGCCGTGGGTGACGACCCGTCTCAAAGATGGGCACAATGCACTGCTTTTGCACCTCTGCTCTTCCTCCACAACTCTGCGGTCAGTGGCTGGCGGCAAACCAGTCCCATACCTGCTGCTGCTGCTGCCAGTGGCTCCTGCAATGGCACTGCCTCTCCTGGTGGTGCCTCGCCCTCTACCTCTGCCAGTCGTGTAATAATAATATACAAATGCAGATAAAAAAATACGTAGAAAAGGGCGGGAAAGGGTGTAAACTTTAAAAAAAGTCTGGGTAGGTGGTGACTGGTGTTGAGTGACAACAAAAATGAAATATTTTTTTTTTTAATTATTTTTTATTTAAATAGTACTACTACTAACAGCAGTAGTGTAGTCTATAGTACTAACTAACTTGTGTGACGGACAGTGAAAATTAAAGTCAGTCACACACGGTCGGACACAATCAATCAATAGGGTCGGGCAGATCAGTCACAGGTCACAACGGATGCTGGCCTCAGTGGCCTGTGATGTAACTGTTATTTATGACGCAGTACAGAAACTAATAAACTCACTGTCTAACAGTAGAAATAGAAATTAAATGAACGGGAACTAAGTACGCAACTAACTATAAATCACTAGTGTACTGTCTACTACACAATAACTAAGGCATGTGACAGACAGTGGGTGACAAATTACAGTCGGTCACACACGATCGGACCGGACGCAATCAATCAATAGGGTCGGGCAGATGACTGTCTGTCACAGATCACAACAGATGCTTGCTGGCCTGTACACAGTCAGTAACTAACTATTAACTAACACAGTACTGAAGCTATAAACTAACAGACTACAGCAGTACAAATTAACTAAACTAGCATAGCCCCCAACCGTCCCGAATCCTGCGGGATTGTCCCGATTTGGGGGGACTCTCCCGCTAACCCGATATGACCCACCCAAGTCCCGGGCGGCAGTGGGCAGGGAGGAACAAACAAATGATCGAGGCGCCAGCCGCGCCGAAGAGGGATGCGGGATGCCTGTCCTTATATGCTATCTCCCTTCTTCCTTTGGAATCTGCCCCCCTGCGTATCCCCCCTGCTTGCAGAGTGCGCAGCTAAGCGGAGCGGGCTGTCAGCTTACCGGTATCCATGGATGCATACCGATATCCGGCTTCAATCTGCTTCCTGTGACGTCACAGGAAGCAGGAAGCCAGATGGTGGTATGCGTCCATGGTTACGGGTAAGCTGACAGCCCGCTCCGCTTAGCTGCGCACTCTGCAAGCAGGGGGGATACGCAGGGGGGCAGATTCCAAAGGAAGAAGGGAGATAGCATATAAGGACAGGCATCCCGCATCCCTCTTCGGCGCGGCTGGCGCCTCGATCATTTGTTTGTTTCTTGCATCGGCACCCTCCTCCCCACTCTCACGGCCATCTTCCCCACCCACCCACGGACACCCTTCTCCCCATGGGGGAAATATTTATGAAAAAATATTAGTGGATATTATTCATAAAAAAAAATAAAAAATGCAAAGAACTTTATGGTAGGTGTTATGGGGGGGGGGGGGGGGGGGTAGGGGTGTGGCCTAAGTGTCCCGATTCTTAACTTTGAAATGTTGGGAGGTATGAAACTAGTACTAATTAAACTAACTATAATCCCTAACCTACCTAAGCTAGTAGTAGGCTAAGGCTGCCCTAGGCTAGCAGGCCTAGCTTGCACACAGACTAACACTAGCCTAGCACAGTACACTATACACTAGCTGACTACAAGCAATCAAATTACTAGCTATCTATATATGAGTACAATCAATGTGTTTAGGAGGTGAATAGGATGCAAAACGCTGGGTTAAGCACAAGAATGCACTTGCTCAGACGCAGCAGCACTGGAGATACTCTCAGTACCAACAAAGTCACACAGCAAGTACGTGGCTCTGCAACATGGCCTCTGCCTTATATAGAGGAGGGGAGGGCCAGGCTCCCCTCCTCAGAGCCGGCCTTTGTGGGGGGCAAGTGGGGCGATCGCCCCAGGCCCCGCTCCTGAAGAAGGCCCCGCACCCTCTGAGACTGGAGAGCCTAGATATAGGGAAAGGTTCCGAGGCTCTGTTCTGCCGCACATTGATTTTATATCTGTACTCTAGCAGGCACAGATGACCACGGGCAGCGCAGCGGTGAAGGGAGACTCTAGCCAATAAGAGCAGCATAAGCTTCCCTCAGCCAATCGTAGTGCTGCTGAAATCAGCCACTGCGAGACCTCCTCTCACAGTGGCTGACCTCAGCAGCACTACGATTGGCTGACAACGTTTGAAAACAGTGCCGGGAATGTCAGAGCACTGCAGGAGTGGTTTCACTATGGCTGCGTCTCAGAAGAAGTTTATGCAGGGCTGGGGGTTCTGTCACATGCAGCTGCAGGGAGGCAGAGAGGAGAGAGGCTTCCACGTGTTATCAGCCCGCTCTCTGCACGCCGCTATTAGACACTAGACAGTGACTTGGAACGAGCGGCTCCAGCTGGTCTGGCTGATGGCTACTGAATGCCGGGAGCAGATTTCTTCACAGGTCAGGTCAGAGGATCAAGTTCATCAGAGTGCATCGCAGTGTGCAGGGACCAGCCTTTGAAGTGGACACTGCATGAGTGACAAGTTGCTGGAGAGTGGTGAGGTAAACCTTGTGTAAACAGCTCTGCTAAACTATTATTTGCTCCAGATTGTTTTTTCTACCTGATGTTATCAAAGCACAATTTAAATTCCCTCACATGCTAACTAACTACATTTACACTTGATCCATGTGAAGTCTGTACCAGGTTGTTCACATCTGTGGTAACGGTTTCTTTATCTCACCTCCGTGGCGTTACATTTCTGCACCATACATCTGTGGCATAAGAATTCAGCATCTTACATCTGTGACGTCATGATTCTGCATCTCACATCTGTGGCATAATGATTCTGCATCTCACATCTGTGGCATAACGATTCTGCATCTCACATCCGTAGCATAATGATTCTGCATCTCACATCCGTAGCATAACGATTCTGCATCTCACATCTATGGCATAACGATTCTGCATCTCACATCCGTAGCATAATGATTCTGCATCTCACATCCGTAGCATAACGATTCTGCATCTCACATCTGTGGCATAACGATTCTGCATCTCACATCTGTGGCATAATGATTCTGCATCTCACATCCGTAGCATAATGATTCTGCATCTCACATCTGTGGCATAACAATTCTGCATCTCACATCTATGGCATAACGATTCTGCATCTCACATCCGTAGCATAACGATTCTGCATCTCACATCTGTGGCATAACGATTCTGCATCTCACATTTGTGGCATAATGATTCTGCATCTCACATCTGTGGCATAACGATTCTGCATCTCACATCCGTAGCATAACGATTCTGCATCTCACATCCGTAGCATAACGATTCTGCATCTCACATCCGTAGCATAACGATTCTGCATCTCACATCAGTGTCATAACGATTCTGCATCTCACATCAGTGGCATAACGATTCTGCATCTCACATCAGTGGCATAACGATTCTGCATCTCACATCAGTGGCATAACGATTCTGCATCTCACATCAGTGGCATAACGATTCTGCATCTCACATCTGTGGCATAACGATTCTGCATCTCACATCTGTGGCATAACGATTCTGCATCTCACATCCGTGGCATAACGATTCTGCATCTCACATCCGTAGCATAACGATTCTGCATCTCACATCCGTAGCATAACGATTCTGCATCTCACATCCGTGGCATAACGATTCTGCATCTCACATCCGTAGCATAATGATTCGGCATCTCACATCAGTGGCATAATGATTCTGCATCTCACATCTGTGGCATAATGATTCTGCATCTCACATCCGTAGCATAACAATTCTGCATCTCACATCCGTAGCATAACAATTCTGCATCTCACATCCGTAGCATAACAATTCTGCATCTCACATCCGTAGCATAACAATTCTGCATCTCACATCCGTAGCATAACAATTCTGCATCTCACATCCGTAGCATAACGATTCTGCATCTCACATCTGTGGCATAACAATTCTGCATCTCACGTTGTGGAGTAACGTTTCTACATGCTACATCGGTGGTGTAACGTTTCTGTTTTTTACATCTGTGGAGTATTTGGTGCAATCTTTGGAAATGTTGCCTTATTATATGTGGTTTTTTTTTTTAGGGGGGGGGGGGGTGGTAAATGTCTTATTGCCCTATCTAACCTATACTGGGGCACCTACCTATCCAACTTATACTGGGGGCACCTACCTATCTAACCTATAGTGTGTGTGTGTGTGTTTACAGCATGTAGACGTGTAGCCACAGCATATGTCTCTAGGCCCCGCATATGACACTCGCCCCAGGCCCCGCATACTCTAAGGCCGCCTCTGCCCCTCCTCTAATTGGTTCAGGGCCTTGGCTGGAGGACTTCTCATTGGCCCACGTCACTCCCGAATGCTGAAGCCGAATCCACAGCGTCATCCGGCCGAATTCGAGTGTGCATATTCGGGAACCTTCGGATTCGGCATGACGCGGAAACCTGCGGGTTCGGCAACACTGAAAATCTACCCGAATTTTCGGGTAGATTCGCATTCGGGAGTCCTGGAGAGCACCCCTGTTGATTAGTATCAAGTCAGACTGAGAGGGCCTGGGCTGTCAAGTTGGGTGGCTTCAGGGTCGGCCCTAGACTTTTTGCCGCCTGAGGCAAATTTTGAAAAAATTATTGCTGCCCCCCCCCCTCCCGAGCTGGAGGGGTAGCGGGCAGGACGGGGGTATTGGGCCTAGCGGCGGGGAGGCATCTGTGTGTGCAGCATCTTGCAAAGATTTTTTTCTGATGTGGAGTTCAGCTCCATAGAAAAGACTGTGTAGAGTATGGCTCTCATACTACATGAAGGGTGGTAAGATTGGTCTGTGATCTTTCATTTTCCAAAGACTATAGTCTGATGTGTGTATGCACCTTAAGATTTCAACTTTATCCCTATAGTTAAGTAACTTTGCAATCATCGGTCTTGGTGTGGAGCCTGGTTTAGGAGGGCCCCCCAGGACTCTATGAGCACGTTCGATAGAGAAGGTATGAGAGAGAGCAAGGTCTGGGATAGAGTCCTTCAGCCAGTCCTCTAAAAAGGTTTCTGGGGTAGAGCCCTCACTTTTCTCTAGGATACCAATAAAACGTAAGTTGGATCTGCGAGAACGATTATCCAAATCGTCCAGTTTTAGGGAGTGTTCCTGAGAGACCTTAGTAGCCTGAGAGTGTGAGGCACGTAGTGGGTTAACAGTGTCTTCCAGGTCATTTACCCTACGTTCGGTTTCAGTTGTTCTGTCCTTAAGTTTACTGAAATTTGCTTTAACAAACGACATCTCTCTGGATGGAATCTAATCTAGTGGTTAAAGACAGTTGCAAAACATGTATGGCAGCGAGGAGTTCTGCCCTAGTGGCCTCAGCGTTCTCGGCCTCTCTCTCCCCCTCCATGTTAGGCGAACTATGCTTTCCCGCCTTGGGCACAAATTTATTTCTCTACTCTTTAGGGGGCTCCTCTGTATGAGGCTTACGGGCCAGGCTATGGGTCCCATCTGCCGTTGTTGTCCGAGGAGCGGGTGTTAAATCAGAGCGGGAGTCCTTCTCTGATTCGGTGCAGTCGGGCACAGCCTTTCCCATCGTCCCAGAGCCGGCGCCATTTGCCTCTCCTCGCGCGCGTACTTGGCCAGCTTTTCGGCTGCGTCTGCAGCTAACGGGGGTCAGTACTTTCCCTTGTGCAGGGGACCTTCACAGACACACGCAGCTTGTTTTCAAGTGTGTCGGGTGGGTATCACCGGCTTACGCCGCAGGATTCAGTCTCTAGCCGGGAGAGCTGCAGGAAGAGACATCTTTACTCGCGCATGGCTAATCACGCCCCCCCGAGGCTTCCCCCTCAGCTGTAGCTGCAGGCAGTCCAGCGCTGGCTCCCCTGAAGTGTCCCGGAAACCTCCCTCGACTAGGCTGACAAGCGCAGATTTATTTACCTTTCCTTGGCTCCAGCGGGGGCGCTGTTGCGGCTCTCCGCACAGAGATAGGAGAAAATAGGCGATCTCCGTTGGGTCCGCTCTACTGCGCAGGCAACTTGCTCCTGCGCAGTAGAGTGGACCGACAGCGATCGGCTATTTCCGCCTATCTCTGAGGCGGAGAGCCGATACTGCACCTGCGCTGGAGCGCGGGAGGTGAATATTTACATCCCCGCCGTTCCGGGAGGATTTTCCCAGCCGCCGTGGGACACAGCAGGATGGGGGAAGCCGGAATAGGATCCGGAGGCTTCCCCCACCCGAGGTGAGTACCCCCCAGGGGAACTTTTTCTCATTAAAAGTTTTCTGTAAGAAGTTCACCATTTAACGTCTATCTGATGGAAAATTGTACCGAGCAGATGAGGCTTATGCCGGGCATACACGGTGCGTTTATGCGCCGGAATCAAGCCGCTGGCTCGATGCCGGCGCATCCCCGCTCGTCCGCGCGGGCGCGTGGATCGATTCCCGCTCGTCCTCGTGGGCACTTCTTATCTGCCGCTCGTTTTTTTTCTATTGTCCGCCTGCGGGGATCAAGCGCAGAATCGATCCGCCGTGGTGATCGGACACGTCGGATATTATCAGTCGAGCCATCAGCGGCTCGATTGATAAGAAGAAACGAACCATGTATGTCCAGCATAATAGAGCTGCCTGTCCCAATCATAGTGTGAATGAATAGTTTATCCAAGCAGGACAGGGCAGAGGCAGAGAGCTTCTAATCTTGTTGCTTGCTTTGCAGAGCAGTCACCCATGAGTGACTCCAGTCCTAGCACTGCATATGTAATGTTGGGCATACACGGAGTTTGTGTTGCTTATCAATCGAGCCGCTGATGGCTCAATTGATAATATCCGACAGGTCCGATGACCTGCTGTGTAGATTCCCCGCCCGGGGGGACGAGCGGGAATCGATCTGCGCAGACGAGGGGGATGCGCCGGCATCGAGCCAGCAGCTCGATCCGGCGCATAATTGGATCCATGTATGCTCAGTATTATGCTGGGAATACACCATACAATTTTATGTTAGATTTTCTATTAGATTTACATGACAGGTAGATAATTTCCAACATGTTGGATATTCTCTATCTAACCATCTAGCTGCCTAGCAATTAGGCATTGTTCTACTCAGCAGGAGATAACCAGAAGACAATGCACCAGAGATAATGACCAGTCTCTACAGAAAATCTAATTACAGTAAAGGTGCGTACACACTCACTACCGCCAGCAATGACGGGTCCGTCTGACGGACCCGTCGTTGGCGGCCGTAGTGCGTGTGTACGCACCTTAAATCTAACAGAAAAATCAACCAGAAATTTGTATGGTGTATTCCCAGCATTAGATCTGAATGAGGGAGGGCTGGTGCACACCAAGAGTGCTTCTGAGCATCTTTCAAATCGCCTGCGATTTGAAAAGCGCTTGGCTAATGTTACCCTATGAGGATGTTCCCACAGCAGCGTTGTGAATTTTTCAATATCGCTAACACGCTGCATGTAGCATTTTTCGAAGCGATTAATTCAGTGGCATAGCTAAGGAGTTATGGGCCCAGATGCAAGTTTTACAATGGGGGCCCCCAAGCACTCTATACATAACAGTTGATACAGCGCACCAAAACCTACCAATGGCAACTATAGTGTCAGAGGTGCAAGAAGGGGATGGGGAGCACTTTGTTAATGATTACCACTATTTAAAGTATGTATAGAAGTGATTATTATGAGCACAGGACCAATAGAGAGCTAATACTGCAGTTGAGGAAGGGCCTTTCGGGGCCCCTCTGGTTCAAGGGCCCCAATGCGGTCGCAACCTCTGCAACCCCTATTGTTACGTGCCTGCATTCATTCAAAAATCGCTCTGAAAATCGATGTACAAAATCGCACTCGCAAATTGCTAGCGATTGCCATTTTGGCGTGCACTAGCCCAGAGAGAGAGAGGAGGAGTGGAGAGACTCTGAGAATAGCCTGAGATGGAGCAGAGAGGTTATGTGTATTCCAGTTCCATAGCACACGGAGGCTAGTTGTCCCTGCCAGTCTCTCACACAAGCTGCCAGCAGCCCTCCTGGAGTCTAGGGATTGTCAAAAATCTTTTCAACCTGTTTAACACCTTATCCTCACATGCAGTCATAACAATGGGGAGAGACCAGAGAGATTTTTTCCCACAGAGCCTCCAGGCAAGCTCTGCTCTGCATCATACTGGTATATTTACCAGCTTGCCTACCCTCTAATTGCTCTGTAATTGTGCTTTATTAGCTAGTCTAGTGCTTCAAGTTGTCTTATGCAAAAACAAACCTGAAAACACCAGGCACTGGACAGGCCCTTAATCACTTTTCCCTTAGATCTCCCTGCAGCCCACAGACACTTTCTTTTCATCTCCCCAGAGCATACCACCTGGCCAGACTCAAAGTACCACTGATATGCCTACCATGGGTTGAAAAGCACTGATCTAGTGGATAAGTTTAAAAGTGCACAGAAAAAAAAAATCTTAGTGTTCCCAACCCTGTCCGCAAGGCCCACCAACACTGCATGTTTTGTATAAAGCCACAGAGGTAGTTAATCTGCTCTACTGCAGCACTAATTATCCCCCCCCCCCTGTGATTGTGTGTAGTTTCCTGCAAAACATGTACTGTTGTTTAGGGTGGCCATGCGTCCTCTTTTCCCCAGACAGGTCCTCTTTTTCAGACCTGTCAGGAGCGTCCAGCCGGTTTTTTTAAATGTCCGGGGAAATGTCTCCCTATAAAGGGAGTCAAGCGGCCAAGGGCAAGGAAGAGCCGATGCTTCTAAAGAGCCGGAGACTGAGACTAAGTCTAGTGATGGGAATTCCGGCTCTTTAAGCATTGGCTCTTCTGGCCGCTTGGCTCCCTGGAGCCGGCTTGTTCGGCTCCCCAAACGGCTCTTCGGCAATCAATCCCTGCTGCTCTGCTCCGCCCCCATCCACTGAGAGCAAATTGCGGAGCAGAGGGGCGGCAGCGAGGCGCGGAGTTGGCTAGGGCCTGAGCAGTGGCGTCCCAAGAGGTGTGTGCAGAGGGCGAAGCGCTCTGGGTGTCACCATGGTAATGGGGTGACACCCAGGCAGAAGTACAGTCACGGCATGGCAATATGTGGTAAGGAGTCTGCAGATATGGAGAAGGGGGCCCGACTTCCTTCCTTCCATGCCACCCTCCTGTGCCTCTCCTATTTGCAGAGCGCAGCGTGCGGCTGATACAATCTCTCTCACCTGCTCCTGAAGCTCTCTCCGTGACCGTGCATCTTCATCACCCGCCGGCCGCTCTCACCACTTCCTGTTCTCTGCAGGTCGCGTGATTACACAGGATGTGCAGGGAGAGCAGGCAGAGAGCGGCTGGCGGGTGATGTACGGTCACGGAGAGAACTTCAGGAGCAGGTGAGAGAGATTGTATCAGCCGCACGCTGTGCTCTGCACATAGGAGATGAGACGCAGGTGGGGAGCCATGGTGAGTGAGTGAAGGAGGGGGAATGAGGTTAGTCTGTTCTGCGTCCAAGGAGAGAGAGGCAGTCCCGACTCCTAGATGCTGCAGCAACAACTTTTCAAAGATGTGCAAAGATGTACACATGAGACTCAGTGGGGGCAGGGGAAACCTGTGGCAAGGAAGGGTGAGTGCTGAACTGACTGTAGAGCAGTTACAAGCAGGGCTCTCAGTTTAGCCTTGCTGATCCCCCCTCCCCCGCAATTATGCTTTCCCTGTGCAACAAGCTAAGTGCACAGGAAGGAGAACTTATAGGGAAGCCACGTTGCAGGGTGCTGGAGGTCGAGGATCAGATGTCAGGTACTATTTGCTGCAGCTCCTGACTATCCTATCAACTCTTATTGCTCTTTCATTCTGATTTCTCAACCCCCCTACTCTGGCGGATCATTTCCTCACCCTCAGCAGGCTGCAGCCAGTAACCTCTCTGCCACATGCCACTTTCTCCCCTCACTTTCAGCAGGTTGCTGTAATTTATCATCCACTCTCCCATCTCCTATGGTCACCTCTCTCTGCCACCCTCTACTCCCCTGCTTCTAGCTCTCTGCCACCCTTTCCTCACCTGCTGTCCCCTCTTTGCCACCCCCCCTCCTGTCACCTCTGTACCACCCTCCCCTCCTTTCCCCTCTCTGCCACCCACCCCCTTGCTGATCCTACTCTGCCACCCTCCCCCCAGTCACCTCTATACCACCCTCCCCTGCTGACCCTCCTGCCACCCTCCCCTCCTGTCTCTATACCACCCTTCCCTCACCTGATGACTGCTCTTTGCCACCCTCCCCTAATAAGATTGCATTTGTGGGGAAATGTGCTGCCAATCTCATAGCATTTGTGGGGAAATGTGCTGCCAATCTCATAGCATTTGTGGGGAAATCTGCTGCCAATCTCATGACCCGGCAGCGTTCATACGTTTCCCCACTCAATTCACCTCCTTCCTGCATCCCCACCAACTCAAACTTTTTTTTTTTTTTTTTTTTTTTTTTTGTAGCCAGTCGACCGACAACTTCTACTCTCCACTCATCCTACTAATCAATCAGACTCCATCTTTATTTGGAGTGACACATTTATTGTCGGCCACAGCTTAACACAATAGTATGCAACACCATAAACAGAAATGACAAAAATATTGTATAACAACATTCCAATGATAACAATAGCAGTATCCCAACTTTGTTCTTCATCCCTCCCCGTCAGCTTGACTAGTGGCGACCGAGGAGCCCCAACATAACCGACCCCAAATTTTATGAGAGCATGCAAACCAAAACTGCCTCCCCAGCCGTGTTACCAAGCCTGAGGGGCCCGGGCTAGCATGCGTAAACACCTTTTTGAGTTTCCACTTTAACGATACCCCCGAATGCACTAATACTCCCCCACAATCTTTTACAGATCGCCAGGTTATGTGACCCCTCGGTCCCGATGTTTTGCCCTCTCAACTACCAACCCAGGGAGGGACCGCCGCCGCTGCTGTGACATCTAGAAAGAAATAAGAGAACATTAGTACCATGACCTCACCAAAATCTCCTAGTAATTTAACCCCCTAACCCCTAAATAATTGTCTCCCATCTGCCCAATGCGCCACACATTGCGGCCCCTAACTCAAAATAAAAAAGCCCCCCCCACTACCTAACCCCCAAAATTAAAAATTAGGGAGGGCGGGTGGGAAGTTTGCTACCACTGCCAATCTAGGAGGTACTGAACCTCCCCCGGATGCTGCCCTACACTACTTCCCCTCTCTGGCTCCAGCCCAACCCCTTCCTGCCTACCTCATAACTCCCCACCCCCCTGCTAAACTTAACCCCTTCACCCCCGTAAGTTCACTAGGAACTCACCAGGGTCATGATGCTGCGAGGCTAAATGCATCGCGCATCTCTTGACCCGGCAGCGTTCATACGTTTCCCCACTAAACTCACCTCCTTCCTGCATCCCCACCAACTCAAACTTTTTTTTTCTTTTTTTTTGTAGCCAGTCGACCGACAACTTCTACTCTCCACTCATCCTACTAATCAATCAGACTCCATCTTTATTTGGAGTGACACATTTATTGTCGGCCACAGCTTAACACAATAGTATGCAACACCATAAACAGAAATGACAAAAATATTGTATAACAACATTCCAATGATAACAATAGCAGTATCCCAACTTTGTTCTTCATCCCTCCCCGTCAGCTTGACTAGTGGCGACCGAGGAGCCCCAACATAACCGACCCCAAATTTTATGAGAGCATGCAAACCAAAACTGCCTCCCCAGCCGTGTTACCAAGCCTGAGGGGCCCGGGCTAGCATGCGTAAACACCTTTTTGTTTTCCACTTTAACGATACCCCCGAATGCACTAATACTCCCCCACAATCTTTTACAGATCGCCAGGTTATGTGACCCCTCGGTCACGATGTTTTGCCCTCTCAACTACCAACCCAGGGAGGGACCGCCACCACTGCAAGCCTGCAGTGACCCCTTACTGCAGGCGCGCCCGCCACAATTCAAACGCCAGCTCTATCTTCTCCTCTAGCATCAAATTGAAAAGATCGTTCCCAATTTCATTCAAGTGGACCCCATCAGCCCGGTAAAACATGCTCCGACCCTCCAAACTCACGTGCCTGGCCACCAAATCACCCTGTTCTAGCATAAATCTAGAAACCGCGCGGTTTACTTTGATGCGAGCCCTCTCAACCGCTCGATGACTGCGCGCCCGTCGCCAGACGAATCGTGGCAACATTTCTGACCAGATAAACCTTACTTTTGGTATCAAGTCCCGAATTGTTGCGAAATCCGACTTAATTAATCTAATCAGCCTCCGCACGGGTGTACGCCCCATATCGTTCCCCCCTAAATGGATGACCAGGACATCAGGCCACGGGGTAACCACCAGCTGCCGTTTGAACTGCCCCAAAAAGTCTTCCCATGTCAACCCTCTAAAACCATGCCAAAAAACCCGTATACGCCCGGGGTCCAAGCCCATCTGTAGCCCCCTCTTCTTTACCTCCGCCGAGCCGCCGCCCAGTGGACGTAAGAGTGGCCGAAAATCCATACAACACACCTCCCCGCACCTGAAAAAAAAAATAAAGAATATAATCAAAGAGAGGGACCCCACCCAACTAATTACGACAAGCACAAGTACAACCTCCCCCAATCACCCCGCTACAGAACCTCAACCCTACTCGGTCTCACATAAACCCGGTTCCTGCCACCTACCAATTTTCATAACTGTTGCCGTAGAAAGGCCCAGCCGCACAGCCTCGGTTGCAGCACCGATTCTGAAGGAGTGTGACGCGTATTCCGCGCTGTTTAGCCCCAAAGCAGTCAAACATTTTCTAAATACCGCCACAAACTGAAATTGCGATAACGCCGTCCCGTCCGCGTGAATTAAAAACCGGTCCTTAAAATCAGGACGAAACTCCGTGTACCGACGCCACACCGACACAGGACATGTGATGCAACCGGGAAGCGCATGCAAAGGCAACTCCACCCCCCTACCGCCCTGTTCTGTTTTTGAACGCCTGATCGTCACAATCAACACTCCGCGATCCAAGCGAAGATCGTCCGCTCCCAATCCCCCCAATCCTTTCCTATTTGCGCTAATCAACTCACTAACTCGCAGCGCTGCGTAAAATGCTAATGCAAAGGCCATCTGGAAGAGACGCACCTCAAATTCCGACACCGCGATACCCCCCAGCACCCCAAACAAACCCTTCAGGATCTCCCAGGTGACTGGTCTCCTACAATCCACTGTTTTAAAATTCTTCCTCCAACCCTTCAAGGCCTGCCGTGCCACAAACGACTTAGTAAAGTCAAGCCAGCCTCGTAACTTGGCCAAAAATGCCAATGCGGCCACCCGTTTATCCATTCCCGATGGCGATACACCATTTTCCATCCAATACCCAAGTAGGCAGTAAAACAGCTCCCCCCGACCCGATTCATCATTCTCCATCGCCCATTCCTGCTGCCACCGAAACCATTCGGCCCACACCTTATTGTAGGATGTCCATGTGCTGGGGGCCACCGACCTTTTGATCCATGGCCACAACCCCCTTACAGTATGTCCCACAGACCTACCGGACAAGGCTCCCCTGTTCTGCTGGCCGACGGCACCAAGGTCCAGAAACGATCCCACTGAAAACGAGAACGCATCAGCAATCTCGTTAATCTTCCCCGGAATGTGAACTGCAGTAAAGTGAATATTAAAACGAAGCTAGAACAAAATGACGCAATACCCGTATGACCGGCAGGGACCCCGATGTCAAGGAATTAACCGCCGCGACCACCGACATGTTATCCGAGCGGAAGCGTACTGCCCGATTCCGTAGCTCTGGCCCCCACAGCTCCACCGCCACCCAGAGTGGGAAAAGCTCCAGGAATGTTAGGTTCCTGATTACGTCCAAATGCCGCCAAGGCAGCGGCCAAGGTTCCGCGCACCATTTTCCGGCGAAGAACGCTCCAAGCCCCGACGACCCCGCCGCGTCCGTAAACAACTCCAAAATATTGGCATCACAGACAGGGTCCAGCCAGTAGGCCAACCCGTTAAATTCCAGCAAAAATGACCTCCAAACACCCAAATCTTCCCTATGTTCCCCCGACAGCCTAATAAAATGATGTGGCTCCGTTACCCCACACGTCGCTAAAGACAGCCTACGGGAAAAAATCCTACCCATGGGCAAAACCCTGCAAGCAAAGTTGAGTTTGCCCAGCAGCGACTGCAGCTGCCTCAGCGTCACTTTCTTGGCCCCCGCCAGCTGCCCCACCAATGCTAAAAGGTCCTCCAGTTTGTCCGCTGGCAAGCGGCACACTCTAGCGACCGAATCAATCTCAATCCCCAAAAAGCGCATAATGGTATCCGGTCCCTCCGTCTTTTCGGGTGCTACCGGAACCCCAAACTCGCGAAATACCGTTAGCATACCACGTAATGCTAGTTTACACACCCCGCCCGTCCCAGGACCGACACAAAAGAAGTCGTCAAGGTAGTGCGTAATGGATCCCACCCCAGTGCGTTGCCTGACCACCCATTCCAAGAAAGAGCTGAACATTTCGAACAAGCAGCACGAAATCGAACAACCCATGGGCAAACAGCGGTCGACGTAAAACCCCCCGTCGAAAAAACAACCCAGAAGCCTCATACTGTCCGGATGCACCGGCATAAGCCGGAACGCCGATTCAATATCTGTTTTCGCCATCAACGCTCCCTGACCCGCCGCCCGCACCATCTCAATTGCCACGTCGAACGACACGTAATGTACAGATGACAACTCCTTGTCGATCCCGTCATTAACCGACCCCCCTTTTGGATAAGAGAGGTGGTGAATGAGACGGAACTTACCTGGATCTTTTTTGGGGACAACACCTAATGGAGACACAATCAGTCCCTCCAAGGGTGGAAACTGAAATGGGCCATCCATCCTACCCAGACCGACCTCCTTTGCCAATTTCTCCCGCACTACCATCCCATGTTCTCGAGCCGATTTCAGATTCTTTTTTCGCACCACCGACCCCACAGTCACCGACGGTATCCGAAAACCCGATTCAAAACCCTCCCGTAGCATGATCGCTGCCGCCCTGTCGTGGTATCGGGCGAGCCATGGAGCCATCTTCCCGACCCTCACCGGCGTCGTCCCTTTTTCCAAAGCCATCACCCGATCGTTTTGCGCCGGCGCCACTCCCGCCTCGTCTGAAGCACCGCGACACCTGATGTGACCCGCCGCACAAGGTACACTCATGCTTGAATTTGCAACTGCCCCCAAACTTGCATTGGGTGCTGTTGAAAGCCCAGCACACCCCTCGACGCCTGGTTCCTGCCGCCCCAGCACTCGCTGGAGCGGAAGTGGCCTGAAAAGGCTGCGATGTTGGAGTGGGTGTATACAGACCCCCTTTTGCATTCATGACCCGAAGCCATATACCAATATCTTTATGGCTCCAGTCAAGCTCAGGCTGTACTGACATACGTTGACGAAACTGCTCGTCATACCTAAGCCATGCCAGACCGCCGTACATGCGATGCGCCTCCCAAATTGTGTCGAGGTAACAGAAAAGTGCGGAACACTTCTCGGGGGTCCTCTCCCCGATGATACTCGCCAGAATGTTGAATGCCTGAAGCCAATTCCCAAAACTCCGCGGAATCAGCCGATAGCGCCGCCTGTCCTCGTCCTCCTCCTTCCGGTGCTCCTTACCCTTTACCCACTTATCAATATTGAAACGTTCCAGGGGGAGCAACGTGAAAATGTCCACGTACTCCCGCTTCCAAATCCGCTCCCTCATGTCATGCTTCAAATGAGCACCCAAAGGCCCTTCATAGCACGTATATGCGTGCCCTTTCGCCAAATCAGATATGGGAATTGGCTTGTCCGCACTTTTCTCACTCACCTCCCCCGCCTGCACCCTGTCTGCGGTAACGGATGTTTCTCCCGGGCCACCAACCCCTGGTGCCGTGTCCACTGACGATCTCCCCTCTAGCCCCCCCCCTGAGGCACCCAAACATCCCCTGGACTAGCCCCAGATTCCGGAACATTCCCGCCCTCCAATTGCTGCAACAGAGAACGCACCCCTTCTAGCAAACCCTTAACTCTATCACCTGCCCGACCACCTGAGCCCTCCGCCATAACCCCAGGTGTATTAGCGAGAAAAGTAAATGGCAACTCACCGCTGGGGCGTGCAGGTGTGTCTGGCCTGCCGTCCGAAAGCCCCCCTCCCGACACATCGACGTTCGCGTCTCCACTCCCGGGGTCCACATCCATCAAGGACGGACAGGACAGTGACGCTGAGGGTGTGGATGTCCTCCTGCGGCCTGCTCCCGCCGTGTCATCCTGGAAAGAGAAAGCCTGAGACCCAGCACTCCTGTTAGCACCGGCTGCCGCCCCTTCTTCTAAACCCACAACCAGATCCCTAGCGCCCCCACCAGAGATACCTCTAGCTGCTCCCCCACCCGGAACCTCACCTGCCACTCCAAACCCAGTGGCGCCTGTCCCCGCAAAAGTCGTCCCACTACCAGTGGACCCCCACCCAGGTGGAGCGGGTAGGAGGACCAGACCCCCCGGGCCCTGGGTCACGAAGAAAGGGCCCCCGAACAGGGGTACCTGCCCCCCATCCCCCCCGAAGCTAATAGGGAATCCTCCCCCCATTCCTGCTGCCATGCACCCCCCTTGCACCCCGAATGGGTATGGCGTGAAAACGCCCGTGGGCCCCCCCATACCAATCTGCCCTGACACACCTAGCGCCCCCAACTGACTCCCCCCGGCACCAGCCAGTGTGACGTTAGTCACCGCTGTAGCCCCACTTCCCGAGCTGACACTGCTGCCTGGTCCGCTCATATCCCGGCCTCCACTCCCTGTCCCACCTCCCCCCACTGGACCTACACTCATAGCTGCCCCCCCTTCCCCTGCAGGACCGGCGCCATGTGCTGGCCCAGTGTGCTCACTTGTGCCCTGCTGACCACCCCCCTCCGCTCTCCCCAAAACCACGCTACCGCTCGCTGCAGTGGGACCTTGGGAGCCTCCAGCCCCACCCCACCCCCCCCCCCTCGCCCTGCACTCTCTCTATTCCCGGCGGCTCTGCCTCCCGCCGACTTGCTCTGTGCCTTCTTCCCCCCACCCAGCCCTTCCACTGAAGCGGCGGACGCCGCGTTCCCGCCCGATCCTCCCCCAGACCCACTAACCTTCTTGCCCTTGGACGGGCGCACTTTTTTTGGCTGCTCCTGGCGTGGGCGGGCAGCGTGCGGTGAGGGCGAAAGCCGGTCAGTGGCTTGCCGCGTGCGCCCGCTCCTGCGAGATCCGCCTTCTGCCTGGGTGGAGGCTGACAGAAGATTCTGCAGCCATCCATCCCCCCTGCTAGCTGCCTCCTCCTGCAAGTGGCGAGCTAGCGCCGCGCACTCCTGTTCCGCCATCCCCGCTCCCTAGGCCTGGTTTGCTACCACTGCCAATCTAGGAGGTACTGAACCTCCCCCGGATGCTGCCCTACACTACTTCCCCTCTCTGGCTCCAGCCCAACCCCTTCCTGCCTACCTCATAACTCCCCACCCCCCTGCTAAACTTAACCCCTTCACCCCCGTAAGTTCACTAGGAACTCACCAGGGTCATGATGCTGCGAGGCTAAATGCATCGCGCATTTCTTTACATTTGTAGAGAAATATGCTGCCAATCTGATTCCATTTGGGGGGGGAATCTTTTGCAAATCTGATTGCATTTTGGTATCGGCCGGCCCTCCACTATGTGGTCTGGAAAAAAACTTCCCTCCATGCCCGCAAAGTTGGACAGCACACTGCTAAGGTCTTGTATATTTGGCCCCACCCATGACCACACCCACATGCTGTTGTGATTGTCCTCTTCTTTGGAAATTAAAATATGGTCACCCTACTGTTGTTGGGTCTTGAGGACAGGGTTAGGGAACTCTGTCAAATAAAGCTGGGGTTCAGTTATCTAGTGCAAACAGAAAGTGAAAGTTTGTTTCCTTTATTTATTTATTTTTTTAACACACTTTCAGTGAATGATCTTTGCTGTTCGTTACAGAAGAGATCATTTGTTAATAAATAAGGCACTAACTGGGGTGTAGCAATAGAGGGTGCAGAGGTAACAACCGCATCAGGGCCCGTGTGCCAGAGAGGCCCCAAGGGACCTTCCCTCAATTGCAGTGGCGTAGCTACAAACCTCTGGGCCCCGATGCGGAATCTGGATGTGGCCCCCCCCCCGGCAACAACAGCCCCCCCTCCCCCGACAACACCCGACGGATGCACACACATATCAAAATCCCTATAGCCAGCTATAGGTACCCCCAGTATAGGTAGTCAGGCATAGGTAAGCCAGTATAGTTGCCCCCGGTATAGGTGAGATAGGCAGGCGCCGCCGGTATAAGTTAGATAGATAGGTGCCCCCAGTACAGGTTAGCTAGGTGGGTGCCTCTAATATAGGTAGCCAGAATAGTTGCCCCCAGCGTAGGTTAGATAGGTAGGTGCCCCCAGTATAGGTTAGTTAGGTAGGTGCCTCCAATATAGGTAGCCAGTTTAGTTGCCACCTGTATAGGCTAGCTAGGTGCCCCCAATACAGGTTAGATAAGTAAGTGCCCCCAGTATAGGTTAGATAGGTAGGTGCCCCCAGTATAAATTAGATTAGGTCGGTGCCCCCTAGTATAGGTTAGATTAGGTAGCTGCCCCCCAGTATAGGTTAGATTAGGTAGCTGCCCCCCAGGATAGATTAGGTAGCTGCCCCCAGGATAGATTAGGTAGGTGCCCCCCAGTATAGGTTAGATGAGGTAGCTGCACCCCAGGATAGATTAGGTAGCTTCCCCCCAGGATAGATTAGGTAGCTTCCCCCCAGGATAGATTAGGTAGCTGCCCCCCAGGATAGATTAGGTAGCTGCCCCCCAGGATAGATTAGATAGCTGCCCCCCAGGATTAGGTTAGAATATGTAGGTGCCCCCCAGGATAGATTAGGTAGCTGCCCCCCAGGATTAGGTTAGATTAGGTAGCTGCCCCCCAGGATAGATTAGGTAGCTGCCCCCCAGGATTAGGTTAGATTAGGTAGCTGCCCCCCAGGATAGATTAGGTAGCTGCCCCCAGGATAGATTAGGTAGGTGCCTCCCAGTATAGGTTAGATTAGGTAGCTGCCCCCCAGAATAGATTAGGTAGCTGCCCCCCCCAGGATAGATTAGGTAGGTGCCCCCCAGTATAGGTTAGATTAGGTAGCTGCCCCCCAGGATTAGGTTAGATTAGGTAGGTGCCCCCCAGGATAGATTAGGTAGCTGCCCCCAGGATAGATTAGGTAGGTGCCCCCCAGTATAGGTTAGATTAGGTAGCTGCCCCCCAGGATTAGGTTAGATTAGGTAGCTGCCCCCCAGGATAGATTAGGTAGCTGCCCCAGGATAGATTAGGTAGGTGCCCCCCAGTATAGGTTAGATTAGGTAGCTGCCCCCCAGAATAGATTAGGTAGCTGCCCCCCAGGATAGATTAGGTAGGTGCCCCCCAGTATAGGTTGGATTAGGTAGCTGCCCCCCAGGATTAGGTTAGATTAGGTAGGTGCCCCCCAGGATAGATTAGGTAGCTGCCCCCAGGATAGATTAGGTAGGTGCCCCCCAGTATAGGTTAGATTAGGTAGCTGCCCCCCAGGATTAGGTTAGATTAGGTAGGTGCCCCCCAGGATAGATTAGGTAGCTGCCCCCAGGATAGATTAGGTAGCTGCCCCCCAGTATAGGTTAGATTAGGTAGGTGCCCCCCAGGATAGATTAGGTAGCTGCCCCCCAGGATAGATTAGGTAGCTGCCCGTCCCCATAATGGAGGGGGGGCCCGCAGCCGCGGGGAGGGCAGCCCGACCTCTCCCTCCCTTCCTCTCCCCGGGGCCCCCCCTCAGATGCAGAGTAAGCGGCTAACGGAAGCGCTATAGGCAGAACTCACCTCCGTCCCTGGTTCCAATCGCCGCTGATCTCCTCTCTGGCTGGCTCTGCATAGATGCTTACACACGCAGCTTCCTGTTTAGCCGGAAGCTGCGTGTGTAACAACATCTATGCAGAGCCAGCCAGAGAGGAGATCAGCGGCGAGTGGAACGCAGGGAGGTGAGTTCTGCCTATAGCGCTTCCGTTAGCCGCTTACTCTGCATCTGAGGGGGGGCCCCGGGGAGAGGAAGGGAGGGAGAGGTCGGGCTGCCCTCCCCGCGGCTGCGGCTCCCTCCTACCAGCGCGAACGGGCGCATGGCCCTCCAAACGGAGATGGGCCCCCCGGGCCCCTCCCCCGCCTCCTCAGGAGCCGGGCCCGGTCGCCAAGGCGACCGCTGCGACCACGGGCCCTACGCCCTTGCTCAATTGTAGTATTAGCTCTGTATTGGTCCTGTGCTCATAATAATCACTTCTATAGATTCTTTGAATAGTGGTAACCATTAAACACACGGTTTACCATCCCCTTCTTGCACTGGCGTAACAATAGGCCCTGCAGCCCCTGCCCACGAGCCCGCTTGGGGCCGTTTTGGGGGGCAGGAGGGGTCGCAGCATGAGGGGAAAGCTATGCTGAAGTTCGGTGGGGAGGGGGAACGGTCCCCCCCCTCTCCCCTCTGCGCTCCCCTCCAGCTTCAATAAGTGTCCGTGAGCAGCGGCAGATACATACCTTCCGTGCACTCCAGCGTGGACGCTCCTCTCTCTAGTCTCTGACGCGACTTCCTGTATAAACAGGAAACACTGTTCCAATGTGATGAACAGCCCCGCAATCTCGTCTAACTAACTCCAGTACCATCTGGGATTAATCGCCTCCAATTGCCTGTAAGACTGTGAGCAAGTTGACGTTAAAATAGCGGTTGCTGGGTCGTCAGGTAATAATGCGACAACGCGCGCCAATCTTGTCTAATCTGACACCGTTATCATTCGGGGAATAGACACATCCGATGGTTTGTAATAGGGTGAACAGAGTGACGCCAAAGATTGGTCGCACCGCTGCCGGCAATGTGATGTATGCGCAGTCACCCACCAATTCCTGTTCCCTTTGCTGCAGTTTACCATAAAGCCTCAGACCCTGAGGGAATCCTGAAGGCAGTCAGAACTGCAGGCAAAGTAACCTTTTGGATTGTTTGGTGAGTCCACACACAGTCCAATTTCGATTGTATATACAATTGATACAATCTGTGCTCTCATATAGAGGCCAGGTCGCTGCCACCAATCCGCAATAAAAGCGTGCGAATGCGCTAATTCTAACTCTAGCTAAATCCTGTAGGAAAAAGGGTTAATTTGACAACCTTTCTAGAGATAGCAAAACTAACAATATTTAATATCAAAACAGTTATGGTAACATGTCTCTCTGAAGATGTGAATTCTTTTGGCGGAGATTTGTTTCAGAACAGCACTTAGACGAACGATTTTTAAATCGTTTATTTAAAGAAATAATGCAGAACAAAATATAGCAATAGAAACAAATGGATACAGAAATAATAAGGGTTCAATATGAAAATAATAGCTGATTACAGTCTGAGCAGTTTGTCAAGTTACCGTGTCCTTTGCGGTAAGTCCCACAGAGATATAGGGCCTGATTCACAAAGCGGTGCTAACAGTTAGCACGCCAGTGAAAAGCCCCTTATCACGCCTAAACTCACTTTATGCGTGATAAGAAGAAACTCGCGCGAAGTGCGCGCGCAGCACCCGACGCTTCGCGCGAAGCTCCCATTAAACCCTATGGGACTTTGCGCGCGCTCTCACGCGCGTACGCGCGGTAACTTCGCGCGAAGAGCAGGAAAAAGCGGTGATAACTCAGTGGTGAAAAGGTCATCACGCCTAAAGGGCCTGATTCACAAAGCGGTGCTAACAGTTAGCACCCTGGTAAAAAAAAGCCCTTTATCATGCCTAAACTCAGTTTAGGCATGATAAGTTTAGGTGTGATAAGTTTAGGTGTGATAAGTTTAGGCATGATAAGTTTAGGTGTGATAAGTTTAGGCATGATAAGTTTAAGCGCCAACTGCGTTAGCACCGCAATGCACAGCTGTTCAAAAGTTTTACGCTAGCCAAGTCTGGTGCACTTCGTATAAAGTTTAATGGCGCTGCTTTGCGTGCGGGACTTTGCAAGCGATCTAAACTTATCTAAACTTAGCATGCCTAAACTTATCACACCTAAACTTATCGGGCTCGATTCACAAAGCGGTGATAACCCAGTTATCACGCCTAAAAGACTTTAGGCGTGATGACCTTTTCACCACTGAGTTATCAACGATTTTTCCTGCTCTTCGCGCGAAGTTACCGCGCGTAAGCGCGTTCGCGCGTACGCGCGTGAGAGCGCGCGCAAAGTTCCATAGGGCTTAATGGGAGCTTCGCGCGAAGCGTCGGGTGTTGCGCGCGCACTTACGCGCGTACGCGCGGCAACTTCGCGCGAGTTTCTTCTTATCATGCCTAAAGTGACTTTAGGCGTGATAAGGGCCTTTTCACCACGGTGCTAACACTTTGCACCGCTTGGTGAATCGAGCCCTTTAGGCGTGATGACCTTTTCACCACTGAGTTATCACCGCTTTTTCCTGCTCTTCGCGCGAAGTTACCGCGCGTATGCGCGCGCGCAAAGTCCCATAGGGCTTAATGGGAGCTTCGCGCGAAGCGTCGGGTGCTGCGCGCGCACTTACGCGCGTACGCGCGGTAACTTCGCGCGAGTTTCTTCTTATCATGCCTAAAGTGAGTTTAGGCGTGATAAGGGCCTTTTCACCACGGTGCTAACACTTTGCACCGCTTGGTGAATCGAGCCCCTAAAGTGAGTTTAGGCGTGATAAGGGCCTTTTCACCAGCGTGCAAACACTTTGCACCGCTTTGTGAATCAAGCCCCTAAAGTGAGTTTAGGCATGATAAAGGGCTTTTAACCAGCGTGCTAACTGTTAGCACCGCTTTGTGAATCAGGCCCATAGACTTTTCACAGGCCTGGTGATCACAGTGATCAGAGTGGGCTGAAACCCCTTCTGGTGGCTGTGAGCTCAGGCTCTTAGCCAATTTACATGCACTGGCTAAAGTGGGCACAACACAATCTACATCACAGTTTGTGTAAATCACATCAATATTGACATTGGTCTGGGGGTCAGAGATATCAGGGGAAGCCGAGACTTCTCCAGATAGTCCTGAGTCTAGACTGCTGATGACACTGAAAGCATTAACCAGCGTACTCTCAAAATCATGCACAACATTATCACCAACATTTGCATAACATGACATGTCATATTTAGCAGGAGTGTCACCCGCCTGAAGGTCAGAATCGTCCGAGGGAATCCCTCCTGTCGGCTCTGAGTTCATGCGGCTGGCCATGGCTAATGTACTGGCCAGAACAGGTACAGCAGCATTTACATAACAATTGTTAATACTGACACATGCATTTTTCTCAACCAATATATGACTTTCAACATTATCATAGGCCTGTCGGTCAGAGTGATCAGAGTAGGCCGAGACCTCCTCTGGTGGCTCTGAGCTCAGGCTCTTAGCCATATTACGGGTAATGGCTAGAACAGGTACAATACAATCCACATCACAGTTATCAGGGACACATGCATTTTCATCAGTGATGACAGGTGTAGAAACATGTAAATGACAATCAGTGGGTTGTATGTTTACATCTGATACCTCCCGCCTAGCTGCGTTATGTATGGTAAAGATAGCAGGTAAGGTGTCCCCATCTCCCTGTTTCCCCAAAGGTGAGTACGGTACCTGGTTTTGTTCAGGGAGTCCTGCTTGAATCTCCTGCATGTCAGCAGGGAATTCCGAAGGGCACACAAGTGTGCCTAGATCAGTGCCAAGCACAGTAGAAGAAGAAATCTCATCGAAAGCCCCCTCTTGCAAACCCAACCCCCATCCGGCCTTCTCAGGACCTGAGACAACAGGGTCGTAGTTGCGCCCGACTTCAGTCAGGGCGAGGAGCTTCCGTGGAAGAATATCTGTCTCAATGGCAAGGTTGGAACGGACCGAGGAAACGTCCGCTTCCAAATCTCTGGAGCAAAAGATGATCTGGTTGTTCCCTGCAGCACTCTGAAGATCTCTGGAACTGTAGGGCATCTCTGACACGCTGACAGGAAGTGCAGAGGGTGATGCCGGTGACGGATCAGGGTTGCTAGCCATCTCTGGGCTAGGTACTGTAGTTTTCTTCCTCTCTGGGCAGAAGAACTGTATGTGGCCCGTCTCACCACCCAACTTATACAGGCGAACTGCTGGGGTGTCTGACTGGGGAGCAGCATTAGCAGTAGCTGCAGGTCTCAGTGGCTTACGGCTCACTGGACCAGGAGGAGTAGATGAAGTAGGCTTACCTCCTTCCCAGTTCTGGGACAGAGTTCTGGGACTGTCCAATACCAGGGTTCTCTGGTTGTCAGGTATAGGAATCTGATGGTATGCCCTCTCAGAGGTGCATACAGGAAAGTCTCGTTCCGTGCCCTCTTCCATGACAGAAAGTTTCACTGTGGGGGTCACGGGTAGAGGTTCACTTCTCTCTACTGAAGCACATGGTGAGGAGTGCAGATTCGCTTGAGCTAGCTGGGCCAACTCCGCTTCATGCTGGAGCTTGATCTGACGAATCTCTCTGGACCGGGTTCGCGCGAAGTTTCCATCGCCTGGCCATCTGCTTCCATGAGGATTCTCCTCAGCGCAGCTTGGGTTTTTCCCCAAATATCGATGCCCCGCACCTGACAATATGCACGGTCTATGTGCTTAAAGCTTAAGCTCTGTAGAACAGTTACTTAAATAACAATGTTCTATTGTTCTGAAAATGACCTCCAAACAACTGCAAAAACTAACAGCAATTTGGGCTCCGCCCCCCCGCTGCATACCAATGCGACGATAGCTTTATAATCACCGTCTTGATCGGTGGGCATCTCGGCATAGGCATCCAGCGCTTTACCAGTCAGCTGGGGTGTCAGATGGATGGCCCACTGTGCCTCTGGGATGCGAAACTGGCAGCACGCTGCTTTCTCGAATGACCGCAGATAGAGATTAATATCCACAACCTTTTCCATAACAGGAAACTTCGCTTTGGGGGTCACAGGCATAAGTGTACCCCCTGCAAGAAGAGGGCTAGGGGTGGAAGACTGCTCTGCCTGTCTCACCCGGGCCAGTTCTAGTGCATGCTGATGCTGTCGCTCCTCTCTCTGGAGCTGGAACCGTCGCTCCTCTCTCTGGAGCTTGAACTGTCGCTCCTCTCTCTGGGACTGCTGTCGCTCCTCAAACTGGCGTCGCCTCTCTTCGAGAAGGAACTGCAGGTATGCCTGGTCGCCAGTGTCCCTCAGGCGCTGTAGTAGATGCTGTTCTACCGGATCAGGGACAGGGAGGGATGGACCAGGACTGTCGGTCCCTCTGCGAGTGTCATCCGCAGCCTCTCTGGGTGCATCAAAGTCCCTGTGGGTACTTTCAGTCTCTTGAGCTGGGTCTGCAACATCAGCACTTTCCGGCTCAGGAGTGTCCTGTCTCTCTGGACTGGATTGTGGCAAGGCATCCATCGCCTGGCCATCGTCTTCCATGAGGATGGTCCTCAGTGTAGCTTGGGGTTTTCCCCGAATATCGATGCCCCGAGCCTGACAAAGGTTTTGTAGGTCGGGCAAGGACATGTTTTGGTAATTGACTTGCTCAGACATAGCCAAATAAAAACTGTAACAATCTGGTTCTATGCTATATCAAGATGCACCGTCTATGTGCTCAAAGCTTAAAGAAAACCTGAACTGAAAATTAAAAGTCAAAACAAGCATACACAAGTTATACTTGCCTTCCATGTAGTCTACTCCTCAGTGTCTTTCTCCTGTCCCGCGTCCTGTTTGTTCACTGTGATCAAGGGAATTTTCCGTCCTCCATTTTGAAAATGGCCATTACACCATAACAGCTTTCTGGTCAGCACACAGTTAAACTGTAACATCGCCCACTTGAGCCATAGGGAAACATGGACATTACCTGGTACATCAGTTTTCCTTTCAGCTATAACTGACAGCAACTGATATTTTACTGACAGCAACTGATATATTTCAGATCTGACAAAATATTGTCAGAACTGGAAGGGATTATTGTTAGAAGAAAATGCTGAGCTTCTGAGAGGAACTGGTGGCAATGTAACTATGCAATGTTCATTTGAAGTTACCTCATGTGTTTATTTTAAATATTTTTACTCAGTACAGGTTCTCTTTAAGCTCTGTAGAACAGTTACTTAAATAACAATGTTCTATTGTTCTGAAAATGATCTCCAAACAACTGCAAAAACTAACAGCACCAATGTGACGCTGCCACCAATGTGACGAACAGCCCCGCAATCTCGTCTAACTTACTCCAGTACCATCAGGGATTAGTCGCCTCCAATGGCCTGTAAGACTGTGAGCAAGTTGACGTTAAAATAGCGGTTACTGGGTCGTCAGGTAATAATGGGACAACGCGCGCCAATCTTGTCTAATTTGACACCGTTACCATTCGGGGAATAGACACATCCGATGGTTTGTAATAGGGTGAACAGAGTGACGCCAAAGATTGGTCGCACCGCTGCCACCAATGTGACAATCCAGCCCCGCGATCTCGTCGAGATCTGCTCCCGTTAGCGTACGCAGGAAGTACGGGCGCAGACGGACAACGAAACCGGTTGCTGGATCGTCAGAGGGAAGAGAAAAAGAAAAAGCGACAGAGCGTGCCAATCCCGTCTAATCTGCTCCCGTTAGCATACGCAGGAAGTACGGTGAACAGACTGACAAAGATTGGTCGCGCAGCTGCCGACAATATGTAATGGGATAAACATTCACCAATCCCGTATTACTAGGCCACTGTTGCCATGCAGGTCTCATGCACTAGAGACTGCTGGAGGCAAATTCACTGTGTGCGTAGTAAACGGTTAAGATCGGTTGGAGGTGCCCATACATGTACAATTCTGATTGTATATACAATCGGTAAACTAAAAATATCGATTTCGCGCTGGAAATCGGGTAAATACACTGCCACCACTGCCTGATTGGATGAATGGAGCAGACAGTCTCCAACTAGGGCGAAGAGACCCCAAGCTACACTGAGGCGAATCCTCATGGAAGCCGATGGCCAGGTGATGGAAACCTCGCGCAAACCCGGTCCAGAGAGATCCGGTACCACTGATCCTGAAAGTGCTGATGTTGCTTACCCAGCTCAGGAGACGGAAAGTACCCACAGGGACTTTGTTGCGTCCATAGATGCTGCGGATGACACTCACAGAGGAACCGACAGCCCTGGACAATCCTTCCCCGTCGCTGATCGGGTGGAACAGCAGCTGCTGCAGCCCCTGAGGGACAACCCTGCATACCTGCAGTACCTTCTCGAAAGAGAGCAACTTCGTCTCCAGGATGAGGCAGAGATGCGCTGGCATGAAGCAAGGATGCGCCAGCTGGAGGCAGAGCACCAAGAGTGGCTTCGCCAGTTCAAGCTCCAGCATGAAGCGGAGTTGGCCCAGCTAGCTCAAGCGAATCTGCACTCCTCACCATGTGCTTCGGTGGAGAGAAGTGAACCTCTACCCGTGACCCCCACAGTGAAACTTCCTGTCATGGAAGAGGGCACGGAACGAGACTTTCCTGTATGCACCTCTGAGAGGGCATACCATCAGGTTCCTATACCTGACAACCAGAGATAAACCAATGTCACAGACCGCAAGGCCGGTCTGCGGATGGGGTAAATCGATCAGCGTCAGAAATCCTCTCACACGGTCATTTGTTCATCATGAAGGGTAACCCGCGTTCGCAATTTGATGAACTGACTAATGGAGGGAGCGTTCTGCCACTAACGGATTCACCACACACATACAATTCAAAGATTTGCCACCAAGCGAGTTACACAGCCCGCTACTGTAATTATACTAGGACTTGGAGAATGCTTTAGTAACCCCTAGCAGTATGCAGGAACCTGGGTCAGATCGTTATATCTGGGCCAGGTTCTCGCATGCGGGTTATAAAGGTATACTTCTCCTGAACTCGCTACCCTGTGTTTAATAGAATAGGTACGATTGTGTATGTTCAGCAACAGGTCATAACCGCTAAACGATTTTTAAAACGTTTAATAACAAAAATGCATTACATACAGTTATATACACCTATGAACATATAAACACAGAGCTTAAAAATAAAAAGGAATAAAATCAGAAATTCTTACTTAGTTAGCTGAGCAGTCCATTTGAAGAATGAAGAAAAATAGTCCAGTTTAAATGTAGGCATTCAGGTTAAGAGTCCTTGAATCACAGCATGCGGCGGTTCTCCGTGGAAAGCATGCTTGGACTTTCCTGGTCGATGAAATTTGGAGAACTGAGGGAGGGGTCCCTTGCAACCAGTTTTGACTGACCTGAGTTTTGGGCTGTCACTACCTGGAAAGTAGGTGTGTTTTAGGCGGGGTTACCTCCTAATCAGCAGGTTGCCGCCCACAGACTCAGAGCAAGAAATGTACCAATTATTAATAATCTGTGTGACTCTGCCCCAGATTGGCGCATCGCAAATCCGAAATTATATTCATAAGCGGCTTGCGACCCTGTATCAAACGAGGCTATACATGCCTATTCTATCGAATTCGCTCTACGCAGGCCGGATAAAGTGGTTTCTCTACCGATTCCTGATAGCTAGAAAATTGCAATTTAGGTGACTGATAGAACTGATTTCTAGATATCAGGAAATGTAATTTTTGTCTTGCTGTGCCAAAACTATTTTGAACTATTAATAAAGTAAATGTTCTCTTTGTTTGAAGCTATGAGCTTGAAGGGAAATTCTTATCTTACTGGTTGGATCTAGTTTTTCTTTTGGGGGAAGATGAGCTGTGTAGCCAAATGGCTTCTCGGCAGGGGAGTTGGCCACTTGTGAAATTCTTTCCTGACACAGGATGTGGGGGAAGGTTACTGTTGCTCTCAGTAAGAAGAGAGGAAAAAGGACATCTATTGTACATTTACACAAAACTGACAGTAATTGTGCACGACCATACGAAAATCGTTGGCGCTTGCGCACGACTTTCCGTAATATTCGTCACATCTCTCCCCTACGGGTCGTTCGCACAGAGTGGGTCTGCCAGACCCGCTCTACACGCCGCTTAGCTACTGAACGGGTTCTGACTGCCCTTTAGGCAACTCACCAGAAGCATAAGGTCTCATGGTCCGGTGTGCCCCAGTGTCCGCTTTGCGGACGGTGCGATGGACACCAACAGGCTTACCTCTAAAGGCCTGGCTGGGTTTGCGTAGCGCTTCCTGTAAGGGAGAGAGTCGTTGGCTGACATCCGGGTCACTTCCTGACTCTCGGGTGTCAGCCTGCGAATCTGAAAGCAGCGTAGCATACCCCTACCAATGTGACAATCCAGCCCCGCGATCCCATCGAGATCTGCTCCCGTTAGCGTACGCAGGAAGTACGGGCGCAGACGGACAACGAGACCGGTTGCTGGATCGTCAGAGGGAAGAAAAGAAAAACAGAGCGTGCCAATCCCATCTAATCTGCTCCCGTTAGCATACGCAGGAAGTACGGTGAACAGACTGACAAAGATTGGTCGCGCAGCTGCCGACAATATGTAATGGGATAAACATCCACCAATCCCGTATTACTAGGCCACTGTTGCCATGCAGGTCTCATGCACTAGAGACTGCTGGAGGCAAATTCACTGTGTGCGTAGTAAACGGTTAAGATCGGTTGGAGGTGCCCATACATGTACAATTCTGATTGTATATACAATCGGTAAACTAAAAATATCGATTTCGCGCTGGAAATCGGGTAAATACACTGCCACCACTGCCTGATTGGATGAATGGAGCAGACAGTCTCCAACTAGGGCGAAGAGACCCCAAGCTACACTGAGGCGAATCCTCATGGAAGCCGATGGCCAGGTGATGGAAACCTCGCGCAAACCCGGTCCAGAGAGATCCGGTACCACTGATCCTGAAAGTGCTGATGTTGCTTACCCAGCTCAGGAGACGGAAAGTACCCACAGGGACTTTGTTGCGTCCATAGATGCTGCAGATGACACTCACAGAAGAACCGACAGCCCTGGACAATCCTTCCCCGTCGCTGATCGGGTGGAACAGCAGCTGCTGCAGCCCCTGAGGGACAACCCTGCATACCTGCAGTACCTTCTCGAAAGAGAGCAACTTCGTCTCCAGGATGAGGCAGAGATGCGCTGGCATGAAGCAAGGATGCGCCAGCTGGAGGCAGAGCACCAAGAGTGGCTTCGTCAGTTCAAGCTCCAGCATGAAGCGGAGTTGGCCCAGCTAGCTCAAGCGAATCTGCACTCCTCACCATGTGCTTCGGTGGAGAGAAGTGAACCTCTACCCGTGACCCTCACAGTGAAACTTCCTGTCATGGAAGAGGGCACGGAACGAGACTTTCCTGTATGCACCTCTGAGAGGGCATACCATCAGGTTCCTATACCTGACAACCAGAGATAAACCAATGTCACAGACCGCAAGGCCGGTCTGCGGATGGGGTAAATCGATCAGCGTCAAAAATCCTCTCACACGGTCATTTGTTCATCATGAAGGGTAACCCGCGTTCGCAATTTGATGAACTGACTAATGGAGGGAGCGTTCTGCCACTAACGGATTCACCACACACATACAATTCAAAGATTTGCCACCAAGCGAGTTACACAGCCCGCTACTGTAATTATACTAGGACTTGGAGAATGCTTTAGTAACCCCTAGCAGTATGCAGGAACCTGGGTCAGATCGTTATATCTGGGCCAGGTTCTCGCATGCGGGTTATAAAGGTATACTTCTCCTGAAATCGCTACCCTGTGTTTAATAGAATAGGTACGATTGTGTATGTTCAGCAACAGGTCATAACCGCTAAACGATTTTTAAAACGTTTAATAACAAAAATGCATTACATACAGTTATATACACCTATGAACATATAAACACAGAGCTTAAAAATAAAAAGGAATAAAATCAGAAATTCTTACTTAGTTAGCTGAGCAGTCCATTTGAAGAATGAAGAAAAATAGTCCAGTTTAAATGTAGGCATTCAGGTTAAGAGTCCTTGAATCACAGCATGCGGCGGTTCTCCGTGGAAAGCATGCTTGGACTTTCCTGGTCGATGAAATTTGGAGAACTGAGGGAGGGGTCCCTCGCAACCAGTTTTGACTGACCTGAGTTTTGGGCTGTCACTACCTGGAAAGTAGGTGTGTTTTAGGCGGGGTTACCTCCTAATCAGCAGGTTGCCGCCCACAGACTCAGAGCAAGAAATGTACCAATTATTAATAATCTGTGTGACTCTGCCCCAGATTGGCGCATCGCAAATCCGAGACTATATTCATAAGCGGCTTGCGACCCTGTATCAAACGAGGCTATACATGCCTATTCTATCGAATTCGCTCTACGCAGGCCGGATAAAGTGGTTTCTCTACCGATTCCTGATAGCTAGAAAATTGCAATTTAGGTGACTGATAGAACTGATTTCTAGATATCAGGAAATGTAATTTTTGTCTTGCTGTGCCAAAACTATTTTGAACTATTAATAAAGTAAATGTTCTCTTTGTTTGAAGCTATGAGCTTGGAGGGAAATTCTTATCTTACTGGTTGGATCTAGTTTTTCTTTTGGGGGAAGATGAGCTGTGTAGCCAAATGGCTTCTCGGCAGGGGAGTTGGCCACTTGTGAAATTCTTTCCTGACACAGGATGTGGGGGAAGGTTACTGTTGCTCTCAGTAAGAAGAGAGGAAAAAGGACATCTATTGTACATTTACACAAAACTGACAGTAATTGTGCACGACCATACGAAAATCGTTGGCGCTTGCGCACGACTTTCCGTAATATTCGTCACATCTCTCCCCTACGGGTCGGTTGCACAGAGTGGGTCTGCCAGACCCGCTCTACGCGCCGCTTAGCTACTGAACGGGTTCTGACTGCCCTTTAGGCAACTCACCAGAAGCATAAGGTCTCATGGTCCGGTGTGCCCCAGTGTCCGCTTTGCGGACGGTGCGATGGACACCAACAGGCTTATCTCTAAAGGCCTGGCTGGGTTTGCGTAGCGCTTCCTGTAAGGGAGAGAGTCGTTGGCTGACATCCGGGTCACTTCCTGACTCTCGGGTGTCAGCCTGCGAATCTGAAAGCAGCGTAGCATACCCCTACCAATGTGACAATCCAGCCCCGCGATCCCATCGAGATCTGCTCCCGTTAGCGTACGCAGGAAGTACGGGCGCAGACGGACAACGAGACCGGTTGCTGGATCGTCAGGAAGAAAAGAAAAACAGAGCGTGCCAATCCCATCTAATCTGCTCCCGTTAGCATACGCAGGAAGTACGGTGAACAGACTGACAAAGATTGGTCGCGCAGCTGCCGACAATATGTAATGGGATAAACATCCACCAATCCCGTATTACTAGGCCACTGTTGCCATGCAGGTCTCATGCACTAGAGACTGCTGGAGGCAAATTCACTGTGTGCGTAGTAAACGGTTAAGATCGGTTGGAGGTGCCCATACATGTACAATTCTGATTGTATATACAATCGGTAAACTAAAAATATCGATTTCGCGCTGGAAATCGGGTAAATACACTGCCACCACTGCCTGATTGGATGAATGGAGCAGACAGTCTCCAACTAGGGCGAAGAGACCCCAAGCTACACTGAGGCGAATCCTCATGGAAGCCGATGGCCAGGTGATGGAAACCTCGCGCAAACCCGGTCCAGAGAGATCCGGTACCACTGATCCTGAAAGTGCTGATGTTGCTTACCCAGCTCAGGAGACGGAAAGTACCCACAGGGACTTTGTTGCGTCCATAGATGCTGCAGATGACACTCACAGAGGAACCGACAGCCCTGGACAATCCTTCCCCGTCGCTGATCGGGTGGAACAGCAGCTGCTGCAGCCCCTGAGGGACAACCCTGCATACCTGCAGTACCTTCTCGAAAGAGAGCAACTTCGTCTCCAGGATGAGGCAGAGATGCGCTGGCATGAAGCAAGGATGCGCCAGTTGGAGGCAGAGCACCAAGAGTGGCTTCGTCAGTTCAAGCTCCAGCATGAAGCGGAGTTGGCCCAGCTAGCTCAAGCGAATCTGCACTCCTCACCATGTGCTTCGGTGGAGAGAAGTGAACCTCTACCCGTGACCCTCACAGTGAAACTTCCTGTCATGGAAGAGGGCACGGAACGAGACTTTCCTGTATGCACCTCTGAGAGGGCATACCATCAGGTTCCTATACCTGACAACCAGAGATAAACCAATGTCACAGACCGCAAGGCCGGTCTGCGGATGGGGTAAATCGATCAGCGTCAGAAATCCTCTCACACGGTCATTTGTTCATCATGAAGGGTAACCCGCATTCGCAATTTGATGAACTGACTAATGGAGGGAGCGTTCTGCCACTAACGGATTCACCACACACATACAATTCAAAGATTTGCCACCAAGCGAGTTACACAGCCCGCTACTGTAATTATACTAGGACTTGGAGAATGCTTTAGTAACCCCTAGCAGTATGCAGGAACCTGGGTCAGATCGTTATATCTGGGCCAGGTTCTCGCATGCGGGTTATAAAGGTATACTTCTCCTGAACTCGCTACCCTGTGTTTAATAGAATAGGTACGATTGTGTATGTTCAGCAACAGGTCATAACCGCTAAACGATTTTTAAAACGTTTAATAACAAAAATGCATTACATACAGTTATATACACCTATGAACATATAAACACAGAGCTTAAAAATAAAAAGGAATAAAATCAGAAATTCTTACTTAGTTAGCTGAGCAGTCCATTTGAAGAATGAAGAAAAATAGTCCAGTTTAAATGTAGGCATTCAGGTTAAGAGTCCTTGAATCACAGCATGCGGCGGTTCTCCGTGGAAAGCATGCTTGGACTTTCCTGGTCGATGAAATTTGGAGAACTGAGGGAGGGGTCCCTTGCAACCAGTTTTGACTGACCTGAGTTTTGGGCTGTCACTACCTGGAAAGTAGGTGTGTTTTAGGCGGGGTTACCTCCTAATCAGCAGGTTGCCGCCCACAGACTCAGAGCAAGAAATGTACCAATTATTAATAATCTGTGTGACTCTGCCCCAGATTGGCGCATCGCAAATCCGAAATTATATTCATAAGCGGCTTGCGACCCTGTATCAAACGAGGCTATACATGCCTATTCTATCGAATTCGCTCTACGCAGGCCGGATAAAGTGGTTTCTCTACCGATTCCTGATAGCTAGAAAATTGCAATTTAGGTGACTGATAGAACTGATTTCTAGATATCAGGAAATGTAATTTTTGTCTTGCTGTGCCAAAACTATTTTGAACTATTAATAAAGTAAATGTTCTCTTTGTTTGAAGCTATGAGCTTGAAGGGAAATTCTTATCTTACTGGTTGGATCTAGTTTTTCTTTTGGGGGAAGATGAGCTGTGTAGCCAAATGGCTTCTCGGCAGGGGAGTTGGCCACTTGTGAAATTCTTTCCTGACACAGGATGTGGGGGAAGGTTACTGTTGCTCTCAGTAAGAAGAGAGGAAAAAGGACATCTATTGTACATTTACACAAAACTGACAGTAATTGTGCATGACCATACGAAAATCGTTGGCGCTTGCGCACGACTTTCCGTAATATTCGTCACATCTCTCCCCTACGGGTCGGTCGCACAGAGTGGGTCTGCCAGACCCGCTCTACACGCCGCTTAGCTACTGAACGGGTTCTGACTGCCCTTTAGGCAACTCACCAGAAGCATAAGGTCTCATGGTCCGGTGTGCCCCAGTGTCCGCTTTGCGGACGGTGCGATGGACACCAACAGGCTTACCTCTAAAGGCCTGGCTGGGTTTGCGTAGCGCTTCCTGTAAGGGAGAGAGTCGTTGGCTGACATCCGGGTCACTTCCTGACTCTCGGGTGTCAGCCTGCGAATCTGAAAGCAGCGTAGCATACCCCTACCAATGTGACAATCCAGCCCCGCGATCCCATCGAGATCTGCTCCCGTTAGCGTACGCAGGAAGTACGGGCGCAGACGGACAACGAGACCGGTTGCTGGATCGTCAGAGGGAAGAAAAGAAAAACAGAGCGTGCCAATCCCATCTAATCTGCTCCCGTTAGCATACGCAGGAAGTACGGTGAACAGACTGACAAAGATTGGTCGCGCAGCTGCCGACAATATGTAATGGGATAAACATCCACCAATCCCGTATTACTAGGCCACTGTTGCCATGCAGGTCTCATGCACTAGAGACTGCTGGAGGCAAATTCACTGTGTGCGTAGTAAACGGTTAAGATCGGTTGGAGGTGCCCATACATGTACAATTCTGATTGTATATACAATCGGTAAACTAAAAATATCGATTTCGCGCTGGAAATCGGGTAAATACACTGCCACCACTGCCTGATTGGATGAATGGAGCAGACAGTCTCCAACTAGGGCGAAGAGACCCCAAGCTACACTGAGGCGAATCCTCATGGAAGCCGATGGCCAGGTGATGGAAACCTCGCGCAAACCCGGTCCAGAGAGATCCGGTACCACTGATCCTGAAAGTGCTGATGTTGCTTACCCAGCTCAGGAGACGGAAAGTACCCACAGGGACTTTGTTGCGTCCATAGATGCTGCAGATGACACTCACAGAGGAACCGACAGCCCTGGACAATCCTTCCCCGTCGCTGATCGGGTGGAACAGCAGCTGCTGCAGCCCCTGAGGGACAACCCTGCATACCTGCAGTACCTTCTCGAAAGAGAGCAACTTCGTCTCCAGGATGAGGCAGAGATGCGCTGGCATGAAGCAAGGATGCGCCAGCTGGAGGCAGAGCACCAAGAGTGGATTCGTCAGTTCAAGCTCCAGCATGAAGCGGAGTTGGCCCAGCTAGCTCAAGCGAATCTGCACTCCTCACCATGTGCTTCGGTGGAGAGAAGTGAACCTCTACCCGTGACCCTCACAGTGAAACTTCCTGTCATGGAAGAGGGCACGGAACGAGACTTTCCTGTATGCACCTCTGAGAGGGCATACCATCAGGTTCCTATACCTGACAACCAGAGATAAACCAATGTCACAGACCGCAAGGCCGGTCTGCGGATGGGGTAAATCGATCAGCGTCAAAAATCCTCTCACACGGTCATTTGTTCATCATGAAGGGTAACCCGCGTTCGCAATTTGATGAACTGACTAATGGAGGGAGCGTTCTGCCACTAACGGATTCACCACACACATACAATTCAAAGATTTGCCACCAAGCGAGTTACACAGCCCGCTACTGTAATTATACTAGGACTTGGAGAATGCTTTAGTAACCCCTAGCAGTATGCAGGAACCTGGGTCAGATCGTTATATCTGGGCCAGGTTCTCGCATGCGGGTTATAAAGGTATACTTCTCCTGAAATCGCTACCCTGTGTTTAATAGAATAGGTACGATTGTGTATGTTCAGCAACAGGTCATAACCGCTAAACGATTTTTAAAACGTTTAATAACAAAAATGCATTACATACAGTTATATACACCTATGAACATATAAACACAGAGCTTAAAAATAAAAAGGAATAAAATCAGAAATTCTTACTTAGTTAGCTGAGCAGTCCATTTGAAGAATGAAGAAAAATAGTCCAGTTTAAATGTAGGCATTCAGGTTAAGAGTCCTTGAATCACAGCATGCGGCGGTTCTCCGTGGAAAGCATGCTTGGACTTTCCTGGTCGATGAAATTTGGAGAACTGAGGGAGGGGTCCCTCGCAACCAGTTTTGACTGACCTGAGTTTTGGGCTGTCACTACCTGGAAAGTAGGTGTGTTTTAGGCGGGGTTACCTCCTAATCAGCAGGTTGCCGCCCACAGACTCAGAGCAAGAAATGTACCAATTATTAATAATCTGTGTGACTCTGCCCCAGATTGGCGCATCGCAAATCCGAGACTATATTCATAAGCGGCTTGCGACCCTGTATCAAACGAGGCTATACATGCCTATTCTATCGAATTCGCTCTACGCAGGCCGGATAAAGTGGTTTCTCTACCGATTCCTGATAGCTAGAAAATTGCAATTTAGGTGACTGATAGAACTGATTTCTAGATATCAGGAAATGTAATTTTTGTCTTGCTGTGCCAAAACTATTTTGAACTATTAATAAAGTAAATGTTCTCTTTGTTTGAAGCTATGAGCTTGGAGGGAAATTCTTATCTTACTGGTTGGATCTAGTTTTTCTTTTGGGGGAAGATGAGCTGTGTAGCCAAATGGCTTCTCGGCAGGGGAGTTGGCCACTTGTGAAATTCTTTCCTGACACAGGATGTGGGGGAAGGTTACTGTTGCTCTCAGTAAGAAGAGAGGAAAAAGGACATCTATTGTACATTTACACAAAACTGACAGTAATTGTGCACGACCATACGAAAATCGTTGGCGCTTGCGCACGACTTTCCGTAATATTCGTCACATCTCTCCCCTACGGGTCGGTTGCACAGAGTGGGTCTGCCAGACCCGCTCTACGCGCCGCTTAGCTACTGAACGGGTTCTGACTACCCTTTAGGCAACTCACCAGAAGCATAAGGTCTCATGGTCCGGTGTGCCCCAGTGTCCGCTTTGCGGACGGTGCGATGGACACCAACAGGCTTATCTCTAAAGGCCTGGCTGGGTTTGCGTAGCGCTTCCTGTAAGGGAGAGAGTCGTTGGCTGACATCCGGGTCACTTCCTGACTCTCGGGTGTCAGCCTGCGAATCTGAAAGCAGCGTAGCATACCCCTACCAATGTGACAATCCAGCCCCGCGATCCCATCGAGATCTGCTCCCGTTAGCGTACGCAGGAAGTACCGGCGCAGACGGACAACGAGACCGGTTGCTGGATCGTCAGGAAGAAAAGAAAAACAGAGCGTGCCAATCCCATCTAATCTGCTCCCGTTAGCATACGCAGGAAGTACGGTGAACAGACTGACAAAGATTGGTCGCGCAGCTGCCGACAATATGTAATGGGATAAACATCCACCAATCCCGTATTACTAGGCCACTGTTGCCATGCAGGTCTCATGCACTAGAGACTGCTGGAGGCAAATTCACTGTGTGCGTAGTAAACGGTTAAGATCGGTTGGAGGTGCCCATACATGTACAATTCTGATTGTATATACAATCGGTAAACTAAAAATATCGATTTCGCGCTGGAAATCGAGTAAATACACTGCCACCACTGCCTGATTGGATGAATGGAGCAGACAGTCTCCAACTAGGGCGAACTGATAAGTTACGAGTACCCTGCGGACATGCAGGAGGCCCAAGCCGGACTTCCTGAACAAAACCAGGTACTGTGCAAACTTTTAGGGAAACAGGGGGACAAGGACACTTTAACTGTTTTTTCTACTGTACCTAACGCAGCTAGGCGGGAGGTACCAGATGTAGACTTACAACCCACTGATTTACATGTTTCTACACCTGTCATTACTGATGAAAATGCATGTGTCCATAATAACTGTGATGTGGATTGTATTGTACCTGTTCTAGCCATTACCCGTAATCTGGCTAAGAGCCTGAGCTCAGAGCCACCAGAGGAGGTCTACTCTGATCACTCTGATCGACAGGCCTGTGATAATGTTGAAAGTCATATATTGGTTGAGAAAAATGCATGTGTCAGTATTAACAATTGTTATGTAAATGCTACTGTACCTGTTCTGGCCAGTACATTAGCCATGGCCAGCCGCATGAACTCAGAGCCGACAGGAGGGATTCCCTCGGACAATTCTGACCTTCAGGCAGGTTACACTCCTGCTAAATATGACATGTCATGTTATGCAAATGTTGGTGATAATGTTGTGCATGATTTTGAGAGTATGCTGGCTGATGCTTCCAGTGACATCAGCAGTCTAGACTCAGGACTATCTGGAGAAGTCTCGACTTCCCCTGATATCTCTGACACCCAGGCCAATGTCAATATTGATGTGATTTACACAAACTGGGATGTAGTGTTGTGCCCTCTTTAGCCAGTGCATGTCATATGGCTAAGAGCCTGAGCTCACAGCCACCAGAAGAGGTTCCAGCCCACTCTAATCGCTGTGATCACCAGGCCTGTGACAAGTCTGTAAGTGACATATTGTGTGATGATGACAATCCCTGTGTAACTGTGCTGGAAGACACTCCCAGTGTTTCCAATGTGACGAACAGCCCCGCAATCTCGTCTAACTTACTCCAGTACCATCAGGGATTAATCGCCTCTGATGGCTGGTAAGACTGTGAGCAAGTTGACATTAAAATAGCGGTTGCTGGGTCGTCAGGTAATACAGCCTTATCAATCCCTGCCATGTACTGATGAGGACCAAAAGCCGAAACAGGCTGTCTACATGTGGGTTTGATATGGCTGTGTAAAACTTAAAGCTATAGGCTTGCTATATACCAGCGGTTCTGGATGCTTGCTTGGCTTAACAAGGGCGAAAAGGGATAATTTTCATATTCAGTAGGGCATTGTGGGTAACCACAAATGTTCACTTATAACTAAATTATTGCAAATAATTTTTGCAGGGGGGCCCGGTGGGATCTAGTTACGCCCCTGCCTTCTTGTACCTCTGACACTGTATTTGCCATTGGCAGGTTTTGGTGCGATGTATACATTGTCATGTATAGAGTGCTGGGGAGGGGGGACAATGTAAAACTTGCATCAGGGCCCACAGCTCCTTAGCTATGCCACTGTTCATTAGTTAATCCCCCTCCACCATACCACTGTCCTTGTTTTGTATACTTTGTACACCTTTTATAAAGAAATTGTGGCTGCAGAGTGCAGAGATGCCTTGGGGATTTTAGATGTTTGCCTGCCATTAAATTAAATGGGCTTGATTCACAAAGCCGTGCTAATGCATAGCACGACCATGCTATGCGTTTAGCGCGCAATGTGACGCACGTGAAGGTTTACGCACATAATGATTTACGTGCGTGAGCAAATATTTACGTGCGCGCTAACGGGGCAAAGTGAGCGCATTAACAAGTGAACACCTTCGTTAGCACGCACACGTAAATCTTTTCCCACGTAAACCTTCACATGCATCACATTGCACGCTAAACGCATAGCACGTTCGTGCTATACGTGAGAATCAAGCCCAATGGGTCTCATCACAAACTTCCGGTTCACGGATTCACACATTTTCACTGTAATTTTTGGTGACCATTTGCAAATGTAAAATTGCGATGCTTGGCCCTGCCCAATAACTAAACATAACTTGTCTAATAAAGGTTTTTTTTGTTTTTTTCTTTGTTTTTTTCTTTGTTTTCTTTCGACTAAAGGTCATGATACAATAAAATGATCCGATTTTATGGCAATTCAATAAATATGATCGGATCTCCCCAAAAAATCGAAAGCTTTTTTTTTTTTTTGAAAAATATGATCAGATTTCCTGTCTGTTTTTTTTGTGTGGTTATTTTGCGATTTTTATATACGGAATGCTGAAAATTTTTCTTCAATTTTTCAATTTTTCTAATGATTGTGTTTGTCAATTTATTAATATACACACCCTAGCAATTTTCTCATTTTCCAATCATTTTTTTATCATTATCATATTTCATAACCTCTCCCTCTAGATTGTAAGCCTTTGGGCAGGGTCCTCCTCCTTGTGTGTCCTACATGATCATGCACCTCCATTACTGTGCACGCATGCTGTGCATTTGAGTGAACTCAACTTGCCTAATTCCCTTGCTCCCATCCAGTGACTGATTAAGCATTACCTTGTACTTATACTGTGCTGTGTGATCTGATTTTTCTTGTATTCCTGTATTGTCTTATTGAGGTATGTCACCCGTAAATATTTTCGGTAACTTAACTAATGTCCAGTGCTGTGTAATCTGATGGTGCTTTATAAATACAATAAATAAATAATTGGGGAAAAATTGAACATGTGTGTAGTACATTGGTCATATTTTTGAAATGTTACAATCCATCAGAAAAATTGATTGCAATTCTTGAATTGAACAGATATTTAAAAAAAATTGTATGGTGTGTGGCCACCTTTAGACACATCTAGTTAAATGAATTCACGGAGGAGTGGAACTGTCTGGGAAAGTGATGAAAATAGAGAATGTTCTTTGAAATAAATGTTTTTTGACCAATCTCTGAATTATACTCTAGATTACCCCCAGAATGTTTTCTGAGATTAGATGAAGCATGCAGAGACTGGAGTAACGATTTAGGTCCTATTTCAGCTGCTGCATTTGATTGGCCCATTTCTAAGTTGGATACTTTGCATAAAATGTGCATCAGCTCAGAATCATTAGCAAGTCATTGATCATCTATCGTTTTCATATTACTGCTAACTGTCACAAATTCTAATAAAGTATTTACAGTTGCACTGAATGATGTTGGGTGAGTCACTTCAGGCCAACAGAACTTGTGACTTTATTCTAAGTAACCAGGATAAATAGCATTAATTTGATAAAATGAAAATATTCACTTCCGGTTCCGGCGCCCGGATGGCGGAGGTGTAAGTGAGAGCTCCGCACAGCGATCCCCCTGCATCGGGCTGCAAGCCAGACAAAGCGCCCCCGCTCCTACCTCCGGTGACAGAGGACACAGCTGTGACTCTCCCAGGGCGGACTTCACGGCCGATGGACCGGTACCTCCTGCGCTCTGCCCCGCGTAAGACCTTGGGCCCAGAGGAAGAAGAAACTAAGATGGCCGCCGCTCCTCCATCCCCAGTCGTGGCGCAGCAGCAGCAATTACCCGAATGGGATGGATCCTCTCAGCAGGGCAGAGACTGGGACATAGAAGAAGCCCACTCTCCACAACTAACAGCAGGTGAGGGGGAACGGCTAAACATAGACTATGTGAAGCTGGCAACAGAGGTGGCACGGCAATTAGCTCCCGAGTTACAGCTCACACTCCAGACCACGCTGGACAAATCTATTCAGGCCATCCATAGCAATTTACAAGCCCACAGTCAACGGCTAGATCAGGCAGAACACAGAATCCAGTCACTGGAGGACACTGCTAATAAAGATAAGACCAGCCATCAAAAGTTAGTAGAAGAAAATAAGATGTTTAAGGAAAAACTCCAGGATCTTGAAAATCGTTCTCGTCGGAACAATTTACGAGTAGTGGGGGTACCAGAGTCCATAGGACCTACAGCTCTCCGAGATTTATGCATGACTGTCATTCCTAAAATACTCGGTTTTAAACGGGGTCTGAAGGTGGAAAGAGCCCACAGGGTGGGCCCCCCACGACCTGACAATGATCGGAAACCTCCAAGATTGGTATTGGCAAGGTATTTAGATTTTGCGGAAAAGACGGACTTACTCCGCGCCTTTAAGGACCTGGGCCATCCGATTGAGTACCAGGGAGCGAAGATTCGCCTTTTCAGCGATTATTCGGCAGAAGTATCAAAAATGCGTAAAGCATTCAACCCAGCATGCGAAAAATGCGTGGAGAAAAAGTGGAAATTTGCCTTGCAATACCCTGCCATATTACGGGTGACCGATGAATCGGACACTACACACACGTTTACATCAGTAACAGAGGCACTTACATTTCTGCGTAAGGAACCAGACAAAGATCCGGATTAACTTTTGTTTTCCTTTTCTATTTCTTTTTTGCTGCAATTTTCTTTTATTGGAACTTTCAAGGTATTTCGGCTGTTTTACTGAGGACAGCAGGGGGCGCTGCTGTATAAGAAATACACACTGAACTTGAATATCTATATATATATGTGAGCTATAACTGATTTTCTTTTCTAGGGTTAGTTGAAAATATGTTTTATTTCTACCACTGATAATTAAAAAAGCTCGTAGGATGTAGGGGAATTGGCTTTGGAGCTAATGGAGGGGTGACATCCGGGAAAAAAGTGGAGTCGCATAACTACAAATTTCTTTTCTTTGTCGTTTTGAGTTGGATCTGTTCATTACCAGGTTATGATCTAAAAGGGGTACTATATACAGGATATAGGAGACCCAGTGGGGGTTTCTGGTTTAATTTGAGGGTAAGGGGAAAAGGGGGGATTAGGCGATACAGGGAAGAAGTCGTCTCTGGTTTGCTGACCACACAATATAATATGTTATTTAAACCTAGCTGCAATTGGGGCACCTATGACGCACCTCAATGTCATTGAAAATAACTTCTTGGAACGTCAAAGGCTTACGTTCACCTGGCAAGCGCTCAATTATTTTACGCCACTTAAAGAAATTAAAATCGGATATAGCCTTCATCCAAGAAAGCCACCTTTCCAAAGATCACTTCAATTTCATGCGGAAATCCTGGGTGGGTAAAGTTTATGGGTCACCAGCGCAGGGCCGAAAAGCTGGGGTGCTTATATTAATACACAAAAATCTACAAGGGGAAATCACCAATGTCAAATCAGACAGCGAAGGCAGATGGGTAAGCCTCCAATTGCAGCTGGCAGGAGAAAATATATCTTTAATTAATGTTTATGCCCCAATAGAGGAGAACAAGGCTTTCTATGCTGATTTGTTAGCGGAAACGCTCTCGGCAGGCTCTACCAAAATTATTCAAGGGGGGGATTTTAATGCAGTAGCCAACCTCCAAGAAGATAGGTCAAAGAAGGCCCAACCCAGCACGCTCACTACTGCTAAATCGCTACTCTTGCAAGATTATCTGCGATCTTCAGATTTAGGTGACTGCTGGAGGCTACTACACCCAGATGGGGAAGAATTTACTTTTTATTCAGCTCCCCACAATATATGGTCAAGGCTGGACTATTTTCTGATTTCCCCTCAAGCACTTTCCCAAGTAGTTCAAGCCTCCATTCAGGACTTGGTCATATCGGACCATGCTCCTATACAAATTGAGTACACAACAATAATACCAAAGGGATCTGATATTCTATGGAAGTTCCCATCCTATTTGTACGAGGATGAAGGGTTTTCCCAATCCCTTCTGCAGTGGTGGTGGGAATACAAAGACGAAAACAAAGCTCATATTAAGGATATTTTTCTCTTCTGGGAAGCTGCCAAACCTACCATTCGAGGTAAAATCATAAGTTATATAGCAGGCAAACGCAAAAAATCTCACGAACTGTATACCAAATCATTAAGTGACTTACGGCTAGCCCATAGAGCATATTTAGACAGTCCCTCCTCTGAAACTAGGATGAGATGGCTGAAAGCTAAAGCTGCTTCTGATATGAGCTTTAAAAACAGGGAGCTATATGTTAAGTCCTACAAAGATTTACACTATTATAAGTACGGTAATAAGGTAGGCACTCTATTGTCAAAACTAGCCAAACCCCCTTTCCAACCAACTATTATTTCTTCGCTACGTTCTTCATCTAATCAAATCCTGAGTAACCCTAAAGATATCAACATGAGTTTTCATGACTTTTATAAAGCCCTTTATTCTGAGTCTCAGGAAGCTTCCCCGGGGGCCAAGGGAGCAGACTGGCTGTCTAAGATACCACTACCCTCTTTATCTGAGGAAGACTTAACAGAATTAAATGCACCAATCACAGAAGGAGAAATAAATGCCACAATTAAACAATTAGCAAATAGGAAATCCCCAGGGCCAGATGGTTTCACCTCAGAATTTTACAAATTACTGCGCCAAGAAATCGTACCATTCTTAAAGGCCCTATTTGACAAAATACTTAAAGAAGGAAGGTACCCCAAATTGGCAAATATAGCATATATAAAACTCCTGTTAAAGTCAGGAAAGGACCCCATGCTACCAGGATCTTACCGCCCTATATCTCTGATAAACCAAGACCTGAAAATTCTATCGAAAATAATGGCTGATCGTTTAGCATGTTGTCTCCCTAAATTAGTAAGCCCCAATCAGGTAGGCTTCGTGAGAAATCGCTCTGCAACGGCTAATATTAGAAAACTACTGATGGTACAGGACCATGTTCGAGCTTACCCCAGATCTTGCAAAAATCATGCAATACTTCTTCTAGATGCTGAAAAAGCATTCGATAATGTGAGATGGGGTTGGCTCGACATGGTACTTGATAAAATGGGTTTCCAGGGGGCAATACGCCGGTTGATTTCAGCAATGCATGAAAATCCAGGAGCTCGCATTTACACACCTGGATTCCTGTCTCCATGTTTTTCCCTGGAGAAGGGTACGCGCCAGGGCTGCCCTTTGTCCCCACTTCTTTTTAATTTAGCTCTTGAGCCCATGACGAAACTCTTAGCCACAACAATTAAGGGAGTGGATGTAGGGGGAACTTTAGTATCACAGGCAATGTTTGCCGATGACGTTCTTCTATTTTTAGATGACCCGCTAGTCCAAATACCAAAATTATTAAACCTAATCTCTGAAATAGGCCAACATAGTGGGTTTAAAATAAACGTATCTAAGAGTGAGCTTATGTTCCTCTCGACTAGTCCGCCTACAATTGACAAAAATAGCGTTCCAGTCAAAATGTGCTCCATGGTCACTTATCTAGGAATAAAAATCCATAAGGAACCTAATCGCCTCTATGAAATTAATTATCAACCCCTAATAGCAGACATCAAACGGCAGCTTCTCAATTGGGAAAATTTACCCATAAATTTGATGGGAAGAGCAGCTCTCATAAAATCTGTTAGCTTCGGAAGATTACTATATCCTCTCCAGACACTGCCTATTTTGTTAAAGCATTCAGATATTAAAGAACTGGAAAGAGCTTTCTCAAGGTTCTTATGGAAACATGGCAAGGTTAGGATCGCTATTTCAAAGTTAAAACTACCAAAAGACTGGGGAGGATTAGCATTACCGGACATCAGAAGGTATAACTTAGCTTGTCTTACTAGAAATGTTAGGGACTGGATAAACAAAACAAGTTTCTACTCAAACTACGCACTTGAATCTGCATTTGCGGAACCCTGGGATTTAGTAGGCCTCTTACACACTCCATATAAACTATCTCCCTCAAAAATAAAACTAAGCAGAATAATCAGAGACACGATGGTTGCCTGGAAGGAAGTGAGAAAGTGTTTTTCTTTACCCTTCCAGGTATCCAAGTACATGCCGCTATGGGGCCACCCGGGTTTTAAGGCCAGCATGGCACATGGAGGGTTTCTTGATTGGCATCAGAAAGGGGTGGAAAGACTGGGTAATCTAGTTAGCTTGAGCGAAGGCAAATTGATGTCATTCCCAAATATTTGTAATTCATACGGGATCCCTAAACAACATTTTTTATACTATGGTCAACTACAATCTTATATACGAGATAAGGGTGGCAAGCTTGCATCGGTTTGTTCGGTGAACGAGTTTGACAGATTTCTGACCCCACATGTCCCTAAGGTTTCCTTGTCTTCTATTCAATCAAACCTCCAGCTTTTAAATATTTCTTCCAAAGCGCTTAATAATCTCGCCAAATGGGGAAAGGACATTCCCGGGGAACAAGTGGAGTCTAAAATTATTGAGGGGTATCGGATATCTTATAAACTGATTTCAGGGGAATCGTGGAGGGAATCTCAATTGAAACTAATACACAGGGCAAAGTATGCCTTTAATATTAAGTATAGTAAACCCCCCGCTTATTATTCACCAGCATGTCCAAAATGCGCACACCCACAGGCGGATCTCTTCCACTGTATCTGGTCTTGCTCTATAATCTCAACATTTTGGAAGAAAGTAGCGGACTACGTGGAAAAGATCAGCAAGTATAAAGTCGAGCCAAATCCATTACTATTTCTATTCCATTATGTTCCTCCAAAAATACCAATTACGGACGTACAGCAACAGCCAGCTATCGCCCCAAGCAAATTAGCCCACCTCATAATTTTGGCGGCCCGCAAAGTCATATTCAATAAATGGATTTATTCCACTGCCCCCTCAATATGGGACGTGAAGGAAGAATTACTGCATCTATTCAGACAAGACAAGTTGGAGGCTGTGACATATAAGGACAAGAAAACCAAAAGTTTTTTTAAAACCTGGAAATATTTTATCTTGTCATCTTTCTCTAAAAAAGAGATAGATGAGGTGATGACCCCTTTTGTAGATACCAAGTGGTATTTGGTTGAGAAGCTGTCCGGTACTTTAGGTAAACTAGAAGTGTAATATCGGCAAGGCTACTAGTGACCGTTAAACCAGAGATGACTAGGGGGAAAGAGGGGGTGGGGAGGGAGGGAGCGGGAGGGAGCTCAGTGGGCGTTACTATAACGAGTTTTTTTTTTATGGTTTATTCTGAAACATCATATTGTAAGACACAGTGGATAAATGTGCAATAGACCCATAAGATGACGTGTCTTCATGTTGGATAAAACCAATATTGTACTTTTCTTTCCTATCTGCTGATGTATTGCCCACGGTGTGTGTTCTGGATGAAAATGTTGAAAAATTCAATAAATCTTGTTTGAAAAAAAAAATGAAAATATTCCTTGTAATCCATATGACAAATATATATTTTCTCTGTTCCAGGTATCGTGGTTTCATCATTGTTCTGACATTTTTATTCTATACTGGTTATCATCTTTCCAGAAAGCCTCTTAGTGTTGTAAAGGTAAGTTTTTGTCCAAATCAGTTTACTGTGTCCAAAAAATGTCTTTCATGTTGTATGGGTGGGTTAATTTAAATCTTTTTGAGAAGTGTACACATTAGGAACATTTTAAACTCACACAATTTTAACTTTGGTAGTTTAAGACACCTTTTCAGTTTTATGCACCTTTTATGTACAGGAGTTCCCCGAAACCTGCCAACTGAACATTACAATTTCATGCCTTACTGCTTACCCTATTTCAGGAATGGCGAACCCATTAGAGACCAAGTGCCCATTCTGCAACCTATAACCCACTTATTTATTGCCATGGTATGGTACACATGCCAACAGAAAGGGGTCTGAGTGCCCACTCTATCACATGTGCCATAGGTCTGCCACCAGTGCCATACTGTGACGATGGGTGACTGCACACAGAGAGTGTCTGATTATTGGTGATCTGCAGTATCACCAACAATACAGACATATACCTGATTATTAATGATCTGCAGAATCACCAATAATACAAGTATGACTAACTTCTGTACACCTAGCAAGTGTAAGTGTTTGGGTGCAACAGTAACTTTATTAGTTTAGCCAGACCTCACCAGGGGAGCTGGTGAGGTACTAACAGTACACTAATCGTGCACAAATGTACAAATTCCAGCAGGCTGGAGAGAATAAAAACAAAGATGCTGAATCTCCCGGGGAGCGGGTGATTCAGATACTATTGCAGGCATGAGGACACCCGTGGGGCGGGTGACCCAGACCGAACAGCAGACAAGGAGATACAATACAAACTTAATGACAGATGCCCTATAAGAGCAGGTAATTGGGGCTGTACTACAGCTTAACCAAACTGTTCCACCAGAGGAGCTGGTGTAAGCCGTACCTCACCAGTGGCGAGTAGAGTGGTCAGGCAGGCAAGGTCCGGCAACAGAAAGGTAAGTATATACAAAATCGTGAGGCAAGAGAGTAATCGGTAATCAGGCAGAGGTTCAGCAACAGGAAGGTACGTATCGGTATAGAATCGTGAGGCAAGAGAGTAATCGGTAATCAGGCAGAGGTTCAGCAACAGGAAACCAGATGGGCAGAAGTGCAAGATCAGAAGACAGATACAAAGTCAAAGTGCTAGCCAGAGTCAAATACAAGAGATCAATGCAATAGTAATATCCTAGTCTGGGTGTGACGTCCTTGGTATCGACACCCCGGATCTAGTCTATACACAATAACAATGACAAGAGTAATTTTCCTAACTTGGTGTGAAATCCGTAGCATCAACACCAGGGAACTATCTAAGGTCTGCGCGCTCACACGCAAGCATTCACGACAACAGACAGGGAAGAAGTGAAGCCTGCAGGCTTAAGAAGCAGAGGAGACCTTACAGGCACGCCCACTCCTCTGAGCCAATGAGGAGCGGCGAAGGTCTCCTCTGACGTCAACCGACCAACAGGTCAGCTGACGGGCTTCCTCCCCGCATAAAGGACCCGTCTGTGGGGGCGCGCGCGCACTACGGTGACCCCCTTTACAGACGGCTCCGTCCTCGGCGCCGCGCTGTCGGATGGCCGCGTGGAGGCGGCTGCGGCGGTGCTGCTCGCCGCAGCCGCCTCATCTATTACACATACCCTATCCCTCCCATCTCTGAAGTGCAGAGCATGTTGCCTGACAGATAGCCAAGAAGTGTCTTTGTACAGGAAAGGGCTGCTCAAAAATGATCACGTAAAGCCTCCTACACCTGCACTAGGCATATTTACCATCAGGGATCGAGACTTGATCCCTTGGGGGGGGCTAAGGCTGTTTGCTCCCTAGCCTGTGATGCATTCTATACGGCTAGAGGAAGTCGAAAGAAGCAGCGCGAGCGAGATCAGGCAGGGTGCATGGAGAGAACAATACTCTTGGCCGATGGTTGATCGCTGGCCAAGGCATTGGGTGGCATTAATGGCTGCTGTACAAATGCTAGAGTCTTGGCAGAGGTTGTTTTTATTAGCCACTTTAGCCAAGTTTGATCTAGCTTGTATACACAGCTTAAGGCAAGTGTTTAGAGATGGCCCGAACAGTTCGCCGGCAAACCGATTTGCACGAACATCAGTGGTTCGCGTTCGAGGTGAACCGAGAATTTTTTTCCAAAAAAGTTTGAGTTTGCATTTTTTCCATAGACTTTAACCACTTCCCGACCGCCGTATATACAATTGGCGGCCGGAAAGTGGACGCCGCAAGGACCGCTTTATTGACAAAATGCGGCGGTCCTTGTATGGGCATGGGCGGAGCGATCGCGTCATCTGTGACGCGATCCTCCACCTCCGCCTGGCGCCGCTCACCCGCCGCAACATCCCGCCGGCCATACGGAAGCGTCGGCGGGATGTTAACCCGACGATCGCCGCATACAAAGTGTATAATACACTTTGTAATGTTTACAAAGTGTATTATACAGGCTGCCTCCTGCCCTGGTGGTCCCAATGTCCGAGGGACCACCAGGGCAGGCTGCAGCCACCCTAGTCTGCACCAAGCACACTGATTTCCCCCCCCCCCTGCCCCAGATCGCCCACAGCACCCATCAGACCCCCCCCCCCTGCCCACCCCCCAGACCCCTGTTTGCACCCAATCACCCCCCTAATCACCCATCAATCACTCCCTGTCACTATCTGTCAAAGCTATTTTTTTTTCATCCTCCCCCTGCCCCCCGCTCCCTCCTGATCACCCCCCCACCCCTCAGATTCTCCCCAGACCCCCCCCCCCCATGTACTGTATGCATCTATCCCCCCTGATCACCTGTCAATCACCTGTCCATCACCTGTCAATCACCCGTCAATCACCCGTCAATCACCCCCTGTCACTGCCACCCATCAATCAGCCCCTAACCTGCCCCTTGCGGGCAAACTGATCACCCACCCACACCAATAGATCGCCCGCAGATCCGACATCAGATCGCCACCCAAGCGCAGTGTTTCCATCTATTCTCTCCTCTAAACACCCACTAATTACCCATCAATCACCCATCAATCACCCCCTATCACCACCTGTCACTGTTACCCATCAGATCAGACCCTAATCTGCCCCTTGCGGGCACCCAATCGCCCGCCTACACGCTCAGATTGCCCTCAGACCCCCCCTTATCAATTCGCCAGTGCAATATTTACATCTGTTCTCCCCTGTAATAACCCACTGATTACCTGTCAATCACCTATCAATCACCTATCAATCACCCCCTGTCACTGCCACCCATCAATCACCCCCTGTCACTGCCGCCCATCAATCACCTGCTGTCACTGCCACCCATCAATCAGCCCCTAACCTGCCCCTTGCGGGCAATCTGATCACCCACCCACACCAATAGATCGCCCGCAGATCCGACGTCCGATCACCTCCCAAGTGCAGTGTTTACATCTGTTCTCTACCCTAAACACCCACTAATTACCCATCAATCACCCCCTGTCACTGCTACCTATCAGATTAGACCCCTATCTGCCCCTAGGGCACTCAATCACCCGCCCACACCCTCAGAATGCCCTCAGACCCCAGCCCTGATCACCTCGCCAGTGCATTGCTTGCATCTATTCCCCCCTCTAATCACACCTTGAGACACCCATCAATCACCTCCTGTCACCCCCTAGCACACCTACCCATCAGATCAGGCCCCAATTTGCCCCGTGTGGGCTCCTGATCACTCGGCCAAACCCTCAGATCCCCCTCAGACCCCCTTCCGATCACCTCCCCAGTGCATTGATTGCATCTATTTTCCCCTCTAACCACCCCCTGAGACACCCATCAATCACCTCCTGTCACCCCCCTAGCACTCCTTTCCATCAGATCAGGCCCAATACAACCTGTCATCTAAAAGGCCACCCTGCTTATGACCGGTTCCACAAAATTCGCCCCCTCATAGACCACCTGTCATCAAAATTTGCAGATGCTTATATCCCTGAACAGCCATTTTGAGACATTTGGTTTCCAGACTACTCACGGTTTTGGGCCTGTAAAATGCCAGGGCGGTATAGGAACCCCACAAGTGACCCCATTTTAGAAAAAAAGACACCCCAAGGTATTCTGTTAGGTGTATGACGAGTTCATAGAAGATTTTATTTTTTGTCAAAAGTTAGCGGAAATTGATTTTTATTGTTTTTTTTTCACAAAGTGTCATTTTTCACTAACTTGTGACAAAAAATAAAATCTTCTATGAACTCGCCCTAAAACACCTAACGGAATACCTTGGGGTGTCTTCTTTCTAAAATGGGGTCACTTGTGGGGTTCCTATACTGCCCTTGCATTTTAGGGGACCTAAACCGCGAGGAGTAGTCTAGAAAACAAATGCCTCAAAATGACCTGTGAATAGGACGTTGGGCCCCTTAGCGCACCTAGGCTGCAAAAAAGTGTCACACATGTGGTACCGCCGTACTCAGGAAAAGTAGTATAATGTGTTTTGGGGTGTATTTTTACACATACCCATGCTGGGTGGGAGAAATTTCTATGTAAATGGACAATTGTGTGTAAAAAATCAAACAATTGTCATTTACAGAGATATTTCTCCCACTTAGCATGGGTATGTGTAAAAATACACCCCAAAACGCATCATACTACTTCTCCTGAGTACGGCGGTACCACATGTGTGGCACTTTTTTTTACACCCTAAGTACGCTAAGGGGCCCAAAGTCCAATGAGTACCTTTAGGATTTCGCAGGTCATTTTGCGACATTTGGTTTTAAGACTACTCCTCACGGTTTAGGGCCCCTAAAATGCCAGGGCAGTATAGGAACCCCACAAATGACCCCATTCTAGAAAGAAGACACCCAAAGGTATTCCGTACGGAGTATGGTGAGTTCATAGAAGATTTTATTTTTTGTCACAAGTTAGCGGAAAATGACACTTTGTGAAAAAAAAACAATTAAAATCAATTTCCGCTAACTTGTGACAAAAAATAAAAACTTCTATGAACTCACCATACTCCTAACGGAATACCTTGGGGTGTCTTCTTTCTAAAATGGGGTCATTAGTGGGGTTCCTATACTGCCCTGGCATTTTAGGGGCCCTAAACCGTGAGGAGTAGTCTTGAAACAAAAATGACCTGTGAAATCCTAAAGGTACTCATTGGACTTTGGGCCCCTTAGTGCAGTTAGGGTGCAAAAAAGTGCCACACATGTGGTATCGCCGTACTCGGGAGAAGTAGTATAATGTGTTTTGGGGTGTATTTTTACACATACCCATGCTGGGTGGGAGAAATACTTCTGTAAATGACAATCTTTTGATTTTTTTTACACACAATTGTCCATTTACAGAGGTATTTCTCCCCCCCCAGCATGGGTATGTGTAAAAATACACCCCAAAACACATTGTAATACTTCTCCCGAGTATGGCGATACCACATGTGTGACACTTTTTTGCACCCTAACTGCGCTAAAGGGCCCAAAGTCCAATGAGTACCTTTAGGATTTCACAGGTCATTTTGAGAAATTTCGTTTCAAGACTACTCCTCACGGTTTAGGGCCCCTAAAATGCCAGGGCAGTATAGGAACCCCACAAATGACCCCATTTTAGAAAGAAGACACCCCAAGGTATTCCGTTAGTAGTATGGCGAGTTCATAGAAGATTTTATTTTTTGTCACAAGTTAGCGGAAAATGATTTTAATTGTGTTTTTTCACAAAGTGTCATTTTCCGCTAACTTTTGACAAAAAATAAAATCTTCTATGAACTCACCATACTCCTAACGGAATACCTTGGGGTGTCTTCTTTCTAAAATGGGGTCATTTGTGGCGTTCCTATACTGCCCTGGCATTTTAGGGGCCCTAAACCGTGAGGAGTAGTCTTTAAACGAAATTTCTCAAAATGACCTGTGAAATCCTAAAGGTACTCATTGGACTTTGGGCCCTTTAGCGCAGTTAGGGTTCAAAAAAGTGCCACACATGTGGTATCGCCGTACTCAGGAGAAGTAGTATAATGTGTTTTGTGGTGTATTTTTACACATACCCATGCTGAGTGGGAGAAAGATCTCTGTAAATGGACAATTGTGTGTAAATGACAATTTGTTAATTTTTTTTACAGAGATATTTCTCCCACCCAGCATGGGTATGTGTAAAAATACACCCCAAAACACATTATACTACTTCTCTTGAGTACGGCAATACCACATGTGTGGCACTTTTTTGCAGCCTAACTGCGCTAAGGGGTCCAAAGTCCAATGAGCACCTTTAGGCTTTACAGGGGTGCTTACAATTTAGCACCCCCCAAAATGTCAGGACAGTAAACACACCCCACAAATGACCCCATTTTGGAAAGTAGACCCTTCAAGGTATTCAGAGAGGGGCACGGTGAGTCCGTGGCAGATTTCATTTTTTTTTTTTGTCGCAAGTTAGAAGAAATGGAAACTTTTTTTTTTTTTTTCTCACAAAGTGTCATTTTCCACTTACTTGTGACAAAAAAATAATATCTTCTATGAACTCACTATGCCTCTCAGTGAATACTTTGGGATGTATTCTTTCCAAAATGTGGTAATTTGGGGGGTATTTATACTAACCTGGAATTCTAGCCCCTCATGAAACATGACAGGGGGTCAGAAAAGTCATAGATGCTTGAAAATGAGAAAATTCACTTTTTGCACCATAGTTTGTAAACGCTATAACTTTTACCCAAACCAATAAATATACACTGAATGGGGTTTTTTTTATCAAAAACATGTTTGTCCACATTTTTCGCGCTGCATGTATACAGAAATTTTACTTTATTTGAAAAATGTCAGCACAGAAAGTTAAAAAAATCATTTTTTTGCCAAAATTCATGTCTTTTTTGATGAATATAATAAAAAGTAAAAATCGCAGGAGCAATCAAATAGCACCAAAAGAAAGCTTTATTAGTGACAAGAAAAGGAGCCAAAATTCATTTAGGTGGTAGGTTGTATGAGCGAGCAATAAACCGTGAAAGCTGCAGTGGTCTGAATGGAAAAAAAGTGGCCGGTCCTTAAGGGGTAGAAAGCCCTAGGTCCTCAAGTGGTTAATGATTGTCGACTTTAGCGGTTAATAGCAAAGTCCCCTTACATAGTAGAAACACCAAATTTGCAGGGTATGTAGAGGGGGCAGCGACTACAAGAGGAAATTTTCTTTTTTTTCAAAAAGACCTTATAGTTTTTGAGAAAATTGATTTTAAAATTCTCCTTCTGACCGTGGGAAAATTAAACGCCCGCCGACTTTAGCGGTTAATAGCAAAGCCTCCTTTAACGCTAAAAACACCAAAATTGCTGGGAATGTTAAAAAGAACAGTGGGAAGAAGAGGACATTTTTGTTTTCCAAAAAGACCTTATACTTTTTGAGAAAATGGATTTTAAAGTTTCAAAGAAAAGAGCCAATTCATTTGATTCATTAAAAAGAGCCGATTCATTAAAAAGGACCGCCTCATTCATGAACCAGTTAGTATATCTTAGAATGCGTCCTGTGCAGGATGTATAGCTGCCGGCTCCCGCTGTCTCTCCTCACCTGCCTTCACCTATCACCCTCACCCATGGGTGCACCAGGTGCCAGCCTAGGTGAGGGTGAGAGGTGAGGAGGCAAGGAGGACAGCGGGAGCCGGCAGCTATGTGCCCCACAGGACACATTCTCTGCTATGTGGGGGGCAGCGGAGATGTTCAATCAACTTAATTGAAGATCGCAAGAGAAGAGGATACTGTATTCATTGGATCATTTACCGAGGATATTGGCGTGGCATTTTTTTTTAAAGGTACAGCTTAGTATTTTTGGTTAATTAAGAACATTAAAGGACTTTTTTCGTGTTTTTATTTCATTTAACCCTTTATATGGAAATGGGTAAGGGGTACTTTGTACCCCTATACTAATTTCTCCTGGAAGAGGGGTGGGCATCTGGGGTCCCCTTCTTAAAGGGGATTCTCAGATACCACCATGAACCCCCCCAGGGAGTCATCACCCCCACCTCCTGGGGCACGAGAGGTGGGGAAGAGCACCTTGTCCATGGATTGGACAAGGGCTCGGGGGGAGAGAGGAAGGCTTGGCCGCCCCTCTCCCCGGAGCCCCCCCATACCATGGACCATGCGGGCTGGTACAGCTGGGGCACGATATTCTGGCTATCCCAGCCTGCATGGGGGACAAGGGGTTACAGAGAGCTCGGTAGGGGGGACCCCACATCATTTTTTTTCAGATTTCCCACACTCAATACTTAAAAATAATAAAAAAAAATGTTTTTATTTTTTTAAATATGGTTTCCTGCTATCTTTTTAACATATCCTGCAAATTTGGTGTTGCTAGGATGTAAGGGGCCTTTGCTATTCTAGCATACCACTTCCTGGCCCCAGGATTCCCCCATGTAAAATTAATGTGATCCAATGGCTGAAACCCCTTTAGCTAGCACTAGGCTAGCTAGTACAAGTCCCAGGAACCCCCCAATCCCCACCGATTGCCGCCAATCCCCCTGTTAATACATTACCCCCCTGGATCCAGCAGCCTCCCTGCACAGCTTCTGTCTCTCTATGGGGAGGATCGGGTTTGCACATGACGTTGGCGACGTCATGACGTCATCATGTGCGATCCCCCCCATAGAGAAGACTGGAGCTGTGCGGGGTGGCTGCGCCGATCGCTGGGTCCAGGATGGGTAATGTGTTAACGGGGGAGCGGCGGAGATCGGGGGTGCCGGGCATTTTTACTAGCTAGCATAGTGCTAGCTATAGGGGTTTCAGCCATTGGATCTCTGGGGGCACAAATTGGCAAAACCTCCTGAGCGGCGTAACGCTCAGGAGGTTAACTGCTAAAGTCAACGGGTGATAACCAACCAGAGTTATAGGGGTGCAAAAGTGCTGAATTTTGCCATTGGCCTTCATTGGGCTTCCTATTTTACTTTCAAAAATCTCAAATCTTTTCAAAGGACGATGGCTCAGCAGTGGAAAATTTTCTAGCATCGTAGGGACTTTTAGGGGGCTCAGGACTGGTGAGTTTGGGGCCCCTAGGCCAAAGAGGTCATAGTCTAGGGTCACAAAAGCTTGTTTTTTTGGCAATGATGCCGGTGACGAATGTAAATCCCCGCCATTGCCGTTAGCAAAATCTGAAGCTCACGACATGTCGCATGCAGGTAGAAGGCATATTGTTGTATTTGCACTCCAATTTTGGGTTTCCTACATTTCTGCAAACCAGAGTTATGCGGGTGCAAAAGTGGTAAAATCTCCCATAGGCTTTCATTGGGGCCTAGATTTTGAGGGTACAAAAGCGCAGGTTGCTGCCGAATGCTACGGCTGAGCGGCCCCAAATTTTCAGGCTTTGTATGTAGTTTAAGGGGGCTCGGGGCTGGTGAGTTTCGGGCCCTTGCCTTACCATTCGGCAGAAACTTGCGCTTATGTACCCTCAAAACCTAGGCCTCAATGAAAGCCTATGGGAGATTTTAGCACTTTTGCACCCCCATAACTCTGGTTTGCAGAGATGTAGGGAACCCAACGTTGGAGTGCAAGTACAACAATATGCCTTCTACCTGCATGCGAACTGTCGTGAGCTTCAGACTTTGCTAACGGACATGGTGGCGATTTACGTTCGTTACCGGCATCATTGCCAAAAAACAAGCTTTTGTGACCCTAGGCTATGACCTCTTGGCCTAGGGGCCCCAAACTCACCAGTCCTGAGCCCCCTAAAAGTCCCTACAATGCTAGAAAATTTGCCACTGCTGAGCCATCGTCCTTTGAAAAGATTTGAGATTTTTGAAAGTGAAATAGGAAGCCCAATGAAATTCAATGGCAAAAGTCACCACTTTTGCACCCCTATAGCTCTGGTTGGTTATCACCCGTCGACTTTAGCAGTTAATAGCAAAGGCCCCTTACATCCTAGCAACACCAACTTTGCAGGATAGGTTAAAAAGATAGCAGGAAACAATATTTAAAAAAAAAATAAAAAAAACTTTTATTATTTTTGTGTTGAGTGTGGGAAATCTGAAAAAAAAATGACGTGGGATCCCCCCTACTGAGCTCTCTGTAACCCCTTATCCCCCATGCAGGCTCTGATAGCCAGAATGCGGAGCCCCAGCCGCGTGGGGCTTCGCACCGTGAGCTATACCAGCCCGCATGATCCATGGTATGGGGGGGCTCCAGGGAGAGGGGCGGCCAAGCTTTCCCCTCTCCCTCGAGCCCTTGTCCAATCCATAGACAAGGGGCTCTTCCCCACCCCCGGTGCCCCAGGAGGAGGTGGGGGCGATGACTCCCTGGGGGGGGTTTATGGTGGCATCTGGGAGTCCCCTTTAAGCAGGGGACCCGTCATGCCCACCCCCCCTCCCAGGAGAAATGAGTATAGGGGTACAAAGTACCCCTTACCCATTTCCACAAAGCGTTAAACGAAATAAAAACACAACAATAAAAAAAAGTCCTTAAGGCTTCTTTCCCACTAAGACGTTGCGTTAGATGCTACGTTAAGGTCGCATAACGTGCACCTAACGCAACACATAGTGGGGTAGAAGCTGGACGTCAGATCGAGCCGCGTTAAGTGGCTCTTCATGCGTCCTATGATGCGTACTCTTGGACGCATGTGGCATCACGTGGTCCCGCCAGCCAATCGCCGCATAGAGCGGCGCTCCAGGAAGTAAACACTGCACGTCACACCGTGCAGTGAATATTGATTAGCCATGTGCCTGGCCGCGGGGGAGGAGGGGAGACCTCCTCCTCCAACACTACTGAGCATGTGCAAACAGTCTAACGCGGCTTAGCCGCTTATAATGCACAGCATGCAGCACTTTGTTTTTGCCTGCTGCGTTACAGTGTAACGCAACGTGGGCACTGTGAACAGCCCATTGATCTTTTATTGCTGTGCGGTGGGCTGCGTTACAGGCTGCACTAACGTGTGCCTGTAACGTCTCACTGTGAATGCTGCCTTAATGTTCTTAATTAACCAGAAATACTTACCTGTACCTTTAAAAAAAAATTCCCACGCCAATATCCTTGGTAAATGATCCAACGAATACAGTATCCTCTTATCTTGCGATCTAAAATTACGTTGATTGAAGATCTCCGCTGTCCCCTACATAGCAGAGAATTCCTCCTGTGGGATGCTTAGCTGCCAGCTCCCGCTGTCCTCCCCGCCTCCTCACCTCTCACCCTCACCTAGGCTGGCACCTGCTGCACTCATGGGTGCACCGGGTGCCAGCCTAGGTGGGTGTGACAGGTGAAGGCAGGTGGGAAGAGACAGCGGGAGCCGGCAGCTATACGTCCTGCACAGGATGCATTCTAAGCTGTACTAACTGGTTCATGAATGAGCCGTTTCTTTTCAATGAATCGGCTCTTTTTAATGGATCAAATGAATCGGCTCTTTTTTCTTTGTAACTTTAAAATCGATTTTCTCAAAAAGCATAAGGTGTTGTAACAAATGCGGAATCGTTTCCGTGGTCAGCGCACCAGACGTGCTTTAACGCGGCGGAAATCCTCCACAAACGTGTAATTGGGAGAACCCAGGTTAGGTGCAATGCACCGGTAGAGGGCAATTCCCACCGGCAGATGGAGCTGTGGAGTGCAGACGAGCCCTGCCTCTGCACTGCCACAGATGTCAGCTGGGAATTGTACGAGCAGGATCAAGCAGGGCTGAATAGCACTCAAAGAGAAATAGCACAGGGACAGACAGAATGTGTGTTCACCAATCTAGTCGCCCCCCAGCGACGGTGAACACACATCAACGGAAAGAAAGCGCGAATGCAATCGCAAGAATGGCGATTGCTAACAGACACCAGACTGGGAAGGACAGAACACGAGAGTAGCAAAGGCACAGCAAACAACAATGAGAAGATAAAGAAAATAAACGCTAGCTAAACACGAACACCGCACTCATTCGCAACAGCGAACGCGTTTCTGCACGATCACCACGCGTTAGGCGCCCAGTGATAATCGTGCCACCCTAACTGACCAATGACACACAAACACGAAATAGAGAACGCGAACGCTTGCTAAACGGTTACCTCACCAAGTCTACAGCAACCGTTCGTACAAGACAGAGAGGAGGAGCGGCCAGCAGCAACCGCAGCTCTGGCCTACATTCCCAGAGTTCAGAAGGAGGCACCGCTGCTACCGCCAGAGCGAGTGTGATCCAGACAGACAAACAGATGGGGCTACCAGTAGCAACCGCTGCTCTGGTTAGCACCCCTGAGGCAGAATACAGAAGGAGGCACTGCCACTACCACTAGGGCGAGTGCGATCCAGACAAACAGATGGGGCTACCAGTAGCAACGGCTGCTCTGGTTAGCTCCCCTGAGGCAGAATACAGAAGGAGGCGCTGCCACTACCACTAGGGCGAGTGCGATTTAGACAGATAAACAGAAGGGGCTACCAGTAGCAACCGCTGCTCTGATTAGCACCCCCAGACAGACAGAACGATTCCCTGTCGACCGCCGCTGGCGACAAGGCAATCGAGACACAAAGACTGAACAGGCAAAACAGATAAAGCAACCTGACTGCACTAGAAGAGCTGCCTAGTGCAGTCCCAAGGAATTACTCTAAGATAAACTTTAGCAAACAAACAGGGCTGATACTCTAGGAGAGTTCATCAGTAACAAACCATGAAGATGACCAGCCCAGGATTCTGGGAGAACATGGTATTTATACTGCCAGCCTTCAAAGGAGGCAGCTAGGCAATTTGCATAACAAATGTATGCAAATTCCTCAGCAGCAGAGCAGGTCTGAAACTTGCAAAGCAGACAGGTCTCTTTTCCAGAGACCTGCAGCCCTCAGACTGAAGGAATGGTCAAACATCTGTCTGTCTGTGCAGACAGCTGAGTGGATCATTACAGTACTCCCCCCGCCTCCCCCCCCCCCTCTAGGGACGGATTCCAGATGTCTCTCAAAACTGGCGTTTCCAAAAAACTGTAACTGAAGACTCATGAAGGTCGGGTCAGCCCGACAAGGCCCAATTCTAGAGTCAATCCTCCCGAAACCGACCTCGACGGAAGCAGAAGCCACCGAAACATGCCCATCAGTACTACAAGCCTCAGCGTAACACCCATCAGAACTGTGAATGCCAGAGAAGAAGCCATCGACACCCTCCAGGCAATACCCACCACCTTCCAGGGAGCGTCCGAAAATACCAAACCTGCCACAATACCTGTTCGAAGTGTCCCTTTCAACACAAAAGCCACTGTTGATCCTATCCAGGGTACCAAGCAAAATTTCTCCCGGAATCTCCCAGAACCCTTTGAAGCTCCGCAGAGATCCCAAGAGGCCAGAACGCTCACCAGGCTCACATGGAGAACTACCAAGAACCCCTATGGAACCTATGTTTGTTCCGGATTCAGAATTACCAGGACACCCATCAAGATCAGGACTTTCAGGGACCACTGCTGGGCATGCAAGCAGGCAGGCAATATCAGAACATGACTCCACCGAGGAAGCATCTGAGCAGGCTGGTAACCGAGGCACACTTGGGCTTTCTGGGTCACAGAGAACATCGGGGTACACTAGTACAAGAGAACCCTCAGGACATGTCGGGGAACTGCCAACCTCAGAGTCCGACACGACAAGACCAAAACCAGAACCGGGCGGAGAATCATCACGAGTAGTGGTCACAGGTACTGGTCTTTCAAAAGAAGACTTAGAAGTTTCTGTGACTGTAGTTGCATCCAACAAAAACTTATCATTGACTACACATGACTGAAGCTCCACAAGAGCTGCAAAGGTAGTCAGCATAATGGCAATGCCTACTGAAGTGGGCAATACCTCAGACGGATCTGGGGGGCAGGAGGCATCTCCTAGAAGTTCTGCACCCGTTAGCAGGGACTTGGAAACCTCCAAAACATCAAACAAGACCTCAGAAGTGTCATTTTCCAAGTTTTCGTAGAAGGATTCTGAACTATCCATGTTACAGGGCCGAACATCAAATACCTTCTGCGGACAGGGCAGATGTTCCAGGAATGGTTCTACCATATGCTGAGACTGAATTTCATCATCAAGACAAGGATAAACAGGAATATCTAGTGAAACTAACTCTGACTTTCTGAGTTTCGTTTCACTGCAGGCAGAATCCTCCATAGCAGTCAAACCAGACTGCAATTCTAAAATAGCAGCGAAACAGGTGAGAATAGTAGCAATACCTAGACGAGCCTCTAGGGTCACTGCAGGAGATTTTATGCAAGGCAATATTGACTCATCCAGAGTACAGGGTGGAAAATCATTACTTTCCTCCGTATCAGATTCGCAAAACCAAAGTGCTGTCTCACTCTTAGACTTGGCTAACAATGTCGAATCCGAGGAGTCAGAGCGCAAAATTTGCGAATCCCCGATCGCTTTAGGTTGCGAAACTGACGCTTCCAAAGCGCAAGCCTCTGCAATCTGTGGAGCGGACTGCAAGGTGTTCAAAACGTTACTTTTGAGGCTGCAAGGTTTAGGAATTTTCTCCATAGCAGGATTATGTGAGAAACAGGCATCAGATCGCACAGATTCAAACTCCAAACAAACAGAAGAGAATCCATCAGAACTCACACAGGTGTCCACAAACGAGGCACACCCATTCATTTCAGGTCGTCACAGTGTTTAAAGAGAATCTGTATTGTTAAAATCGCACAAAAGTAAACATACCAGTGCGTTAGGGGACATCTCCTATTACCCTCTGTCACAATTTCGCCGCTCCTCGCCGCATTAAAAGTGGTTAAAAACAGTTTTAAAAAGTTTGTTTATAAACAAACAAAATGGCCACCAAGACAGGAAGTAGGTTGATGTACAGTATGTCCACACATAGAAAATACATTCATACACAAGCAGGCTGTATACACCCTTCCTTTTGAATCTCAAGAGATAATTTGTGTGTTTCTTTCCCCCTGCAGCTATCTTCCACTGAAGTGTCAGGCTGTTTCTTCCTGCAGAGTGCAGACAGCTCTGCCTGTATGTAATTCCTCAGTATGTGAAAGCCCAGCCAGCTCAGAGGAGGATTTATCCAGCTTGTAAAAGATAAGAGAGAAGAGAGAAGCTGCCCTAATCTAAATAATACACAGGCAGTGTGCAGAGAGGGGCCTGGAGGGGGAAGATGCATCACAGAACCACAACACTGAAGAACTTGGCAGCCTTCCAGACACAGGCTGACAAGTCTGACAAGAGAGAGATAAGTTGATTTATTACAGAGATGGTGATAGTAGAACGTGCTGCAGTAAGCCAGAACACATTAGAATAGCTTTTGGAACTTGTAGGATGATAAAAAACAGGATGCAATTTTTGTTACGGAGTCTCTTTAAACTCACTTGCTTTACCCCAAAAAGGCAGGAATAATCATTTGACATCGGTGTCTCTTTATTGGAATCAATTGGTTGGTGTGTGTGCAATTCATCCAAAATTGTCTGCCACACACAAATCACCGGATCCACAAAACACTCGTCACACTCATCAGAATCAATCAAAATGTACATAGAATCAAGACAAGCATTCAGAATATCTTCGCTTTTTGTGATGTAAAATTCGCAAAAGGCCTTCCAATCAAACTCAAATTCCTCCATTAAAGCTCCCAACTCCCACGGAGCAAATGGAGGTTCAAACAACCCTGTATCAAGGTAACCTTCATACGGGTTGGGACCAGGAACATGCACAGATTTTTTTAACTGCTTTAATATAGTGTATGATCCTACCTATAATAGGATCCACATATGCCTTTGCCTTAGGCAATGAAATCTGAAGCAAATCGAACATTCCCTCTACCCTGGGAATTTCGGTTTGGCTGGTCATTCTGTAACGTTTGCGGGTTTCTATTACCGTGGTCAGCGCACAAGATGCGCGCTGACACAGTGGAAATCCTCCACAAGCGTATAATTAGACAGTACCCAGCTTGGATGCAATGCACCAGTAGAGGGCACTTCCCACCAGCAGATGGAGCTGTGGAGTGCAGACGAGCCCTGCCTCTGCACTGCCACAGATGCCAGCTGGGAATTGTACGAGCAGGATCAAACAGGGCTGAATAGCACTCAAAGAGAAATTGCACAGGGACAGACAGAATGTGTGTTCACCAATCTAGTCGCCCCCCAGGGACGGTGAACACACATCAACAGAAAGAAAGCGCGAATGCAATCGCAAGAATGGCGATTGCCAACAGACACCAGACTGAGAAGGACAGAACACGAGAGTAGCAAAGGCACAGCAAACAACAATGAGAAGATAAAGAAAATAACAAACGCTAGCTAAACGCGAACACCGCACTCATTCGCAACAGCGAACGCGTTTCTGCACGATCACCGCGTGTTAGGCGCCCAGTGATAAGCGTGCCACCCTAACTGACCAATGACACACAAACACGAAATAGAGAACGCGAACGCTTGCTAAACGGTTACCTCGCCAAGCCTACAGCAACCGTTCGTACAAGACAAGACAGAGAGCAGGAGCAGCCAGCAGCAACTGCAGCTCTGGCCTACACTCCCAGACAGAGTTCAGAAGGAGGCACCGCTGCTACCGCCAGAGCGAGTGTGATCCAGACAGACAAACAGATGGGGCTACCAGCAGCAACCGCTGCTCTGGTTAGCACCCCTGAGGCAGAATACAGAAGGAGGCACTGCCACTACCACTAGGGCGAGTGCGATCCAGACAGATAAACAGAAGGGGCTACCAGTAGCAACAGACAGAACGATTCCCTGTCGACCGCCGCTGGCGACAAGGCAATCGAGACACAAAGACTGAACAGGCAAAACAGATAAAGCAACCTGACTGCACTAGACGAGCTGCCTAGTGCAGTCCCAAGGAATTACTCTAAGATAAACTTTAGCAAACAAACAGGGCTGATACTCTAGGAGAGTTCATCAGTAACAAATCATGAAGATGACCAGCCCAGGATTCTGGGAGAACATGGTATTTATACTGCCAGCCTTCAAAGGAGGCAGCTAGGCAATTTGCATAACAAATGTATGCAAATTCCTCAGCAGCAGAGCAGGTCTGAAACTTGCAAAGCAAAGACAGGTCTCTTTTCCAGAGACCTGCAGCCCTCAGACTTAAGGAATGGTCATACAGCTGTCTGTCTGTGCAGACAGCTGAGCGGATCATTACAGGTGTTTTTGAAAAATGTTTTCCTCTTGTTCCCACTATTCTTCTTAACATTTCAGTAATTTTGGAGTTTAGCTTTTAAGGGGGCTTTGCTATTAACTGCTAAAGTCGGCAGGGGTTAATTTTCCCACGGTCGGAAGGAGAATTTACTTTGAAACTTTAAAATCAATTTTCTCAAAAAGTATAAGGTCTTTTTGAAAAAAAAAATTTCCTCTTGTTTCCACTGTTCTTAACATTTCCAGTAATTTTGGTGTTTTTAGCTTTTAAGGGGGCTTTGCTATTAACCGCTAAAGTCGGTGGGCATTTTATTTTCCCACGGTCAGAAGAAGAATTTTAAAATCGATTTTCTCAAAAACCATAAGGTCTTTTTGAAATTTTTTGCCCCCCTCTTGTAGTCACTGAAAAAACTCAGGTGTTAGACCCCTTGAACATCTTTTCCATCACTTTTGTGGCCAGCATAAATGTTTCTAGTTTTCAAAGTTCGCCTCCCCATTGAAGTCTATTGCAGTTCGCAAAAGTTTGCACAAACCGAACTTTTGGGGAAGTTCGAGGTTCGCGAACCAAAAATCGGAGGTTTGAGCCATCGCTATTTGTGTTCTGGGCTTAATATTAACTTTTTGGTTGGTGGGGGATGACTATCTGTTTGGATGATGATCTATCTCTGCATGCTCAAAAGGAGAACAGAATAAAATAGTGTATTATTGCTTTTGGCAGAATTTTGAGTAATGAAAGTACCATTACACTTTAAAGCGGCCCTGAACTCAGAACGTCTTCTCTGCTCTAAAACATACACAACACCATAATAACCTTTAATCCTACCTAATAAAACCTAACTGTCGCTGCGTTCAGCAGCCAGCTTTCCCTGTGTCCCAGGTTTTTTGTTACTGCGCATAACAGACAGCTGGGACCAGGGAGCTGGGAGGACGAGCGAGGTGGGCGGGTGTGGACGAGTGAGGTGGGTGGGCGCGTGCCTGCATGCATTTGCACTTGCGGCTGCCATCGCCGGAAAAAGACCTAGAGCCTGTTTTTAAACGGGCTTGGGTCTACTAGTAACCTTTAAAGTAAAAAAAAAATTTTATGAAAAAAAGCTAAAAATCTGCTAAAAATCTATTTTTTTTACAAAAATTTTGTTCTCATCCTCTTCACTACTAAGGGGTTTTTCACCTTATAGACCCCTCATGGACAAGAGCAATTTTCACATTTCAGTGCTCCTCCCATTCATTTGCCAATAACTTTATTACTACTTATCACACCTATATACATTTGTTTTTTCAACACTAATTAGTCTTTCTTTGAGTGGTACTAAGAATAACTTTATTTTATATCCATTTTAATTAGAATAAGAACAAAAATTAAAAAAAAATCTCAGTTTTCATCTGGACCATTTTTTTGGGCTCCCCATCAGAATCATGTGCTGCTCTGAGGGGACAGCTCATCAGTTGCAGCTACTTCTTGCAATATTTTCTGTGAAGCCCACCAAATATTAAGAGTTTTTGCTGCTCTATCTGCTGATATACATTTTTGTATGCGGCAAAACGCTGTGGATTTGCTCAGGTGTGACCCATGCCTGTCAAACACTGGAGTGGAAAGTCACACAGAAGCTCTGCACATTCCACAACACTGTCGGGAGACCCTCCGATTAGAACATGGGCCCTTCAGCCAGGAAAAAATTAAGAGACGTCACGCAGGAGACCTAACTGGCTGAGAACCTTATAGACAGCCTTTCCTGAACTAGATCAAGACACAGGACACCAGAGAGGAGAGGAAATGCCCACACCTCCATACACAGAACTCAGGAGAAGTGAGAGACCCCAATACACAGTCCTGCAGAAAGCAGAGAGACCCCAAGACACAGTCCTGCAGAAAGTAGGGGGACCCCAAGACAGTCCTGCAGAAAGCAGAGGGACACCAAGACACAGCTGTGGGCCCTGATGCAAGTTTTACAATGCCCCCCCCCCAAGCACTCTATACATAACAATTGATACGGCGCACCAAAACCTGCCAATGGCAACTACAGTGTCAGAGGTGCAAGAAAGGGATGAGGAGCAGTTTGTTAATGATTACCACTATTCAAAGTATCCATAGAAGTGATTATTATGAGCACAGGAACAATAGAGAGCTATTACTGTAGTTGAGGAAGGGCCCTTCGGGGCCCCTCTGGCCCAAGGGCCCCGATGCGGTCGCTACCTCTGCACCCCCTATTGCTATGCCCCTGCCAATACACAGACCTGAAGAAAGGAGAGGGACCCCAATACACAGACCTCAGGAGAAGTGAGAGACCACAATATACAGACCTGCAGAAATTAGAGGGACCCCAATACACAGACCTGCAGAAAGGAGAGAGACCCTACAGGTCCTTGGGGAGAATAGGGGCCTCCATAAACCAATATCCAGACCAGAGAAGAACACCCCCATATACAGACCTCTGGAGAGGAAATACCCCTATGAACATGAGGGGAGCCCTCATACACAGGAGTGCTCGGATACCCCTTTTCAAATCCAAATTGATATGGATACCCAGATATCCGGATCCGGATCGGATATCCGAATCTGAACTTTTAGATATCTGTGTTCATGCGGATATCCGAACGCATTATCCGGGCGGATTCGGATATCCGGATACAAAAACCGGAAGTGCCCTTTAAATTGCTTTAAAAACGTTTTTTAGGGTAAATGAGGCATGTAGCATCATTATTTTGTAAAGGGAAACACTCATTTATTATGTGGGGAGTTAAAAAAAAAAAACAAACAAAAAAAATGGTTGTAAATTAACATCAGGAGTAAGTTCCAGACAGCAGTCGTGCAGCCCACATTGGGCTCAATTCTGGTAGCTCTGTGAGGTAAATAATATTTTTTGGTATGTAAAATACCTCATGAGGTATTTTCCTCTTCTTTTATCAATTCCGAAAGAATTTTCTCCATTTCAGAACATGAGGTAAAACATGTGGTAAAACGTGGTAAAACATGAGGTAAATGCATAGAGTGAGGTAAAACATGAGGTATTTCAGTGGTAAGCCTGCAGCAAATAAGTAATAGTCTTTAACCAGTTCGCATTCAGTCGTTTTTCGCTTCATGCATCCGAACAATGTTCACCTCCCATTCATTAGCCTATAACTTTATTACTACTTATCACAATGAACTGATCTATATCTTGTTTTTTCCGCCACCAATTAGGCTTTCTTTGGGGGGTACATTTTACTAAGAGCCACTTTACTGTAAATGCATTTTAAAAGGAAGAATAAGAAAAAAACGGAAACAAATCATTATTTCTCACTTTTCGGCAATTATAGTTTTAAAATAATACATGCCTCCATAATTAAAACCCACGTATTGTATATGCCCATTTGTCCCGGTTATTACACCATTTAAATTATGTCCCTATCACAATGTATGGCGACAATATTTTATTTGGAAATAAAAGTGCATTTTTTCCGTTTTGCATTCATCACTATTTACAAGCTTATAATAATAAAAAAAAAGAAATATTTCATCTTTACATAGATATTTAAAAAGTTTAGACCCTTAGGTAAGTATTTGTGTTTTTTTTTTTTTTATTGTAATGTTTTTTTGTTTTTTTTTAATTAAACATTTTATGTGGGTATTTTTGGGAGGGTGGGATTGAAATTGTATTTTTTTTTGTAAATATGTGTATTTTTATTTTTATTTAACATTTAGATGTAGTTTACTTTTTGGCCACAAGATGGCAGCCATGAGTTGTTTACAGTGACGTCACTCTAAGCGTACCACGTACGCTTAGAGCGACATAGGAAGCAGAAAAAGCATAGCTTCCGAGAGAAGATGTCGCTTTTTCTGCGGGGGAGAGGAATCAGTGATCGGGCACCGTTGCCCGATTCACTGATTCACTGGCTAACAAACCGCCGGCCGGGAGCGCGCGTGCACGCGCGCGATCGGCCGCGTGGACGCGCAGGAGCGCACATGGCTTCCTGGACGTGAGTTTCACGTCCAGGAATGTCAAATAGTTAATTGTCTTCCATAAGTTAGGATAGTCTTTGGAAGAGGTTTTAGTTTTTTTTTTATGAGGGAAGGTGTATTTGATTATGTAGCAACCTATGAAAAGTAAATTTATAGGCATCCATTACAAAAAAAAAGTTAAAAAAATCCAGCTCGTTTACCTTTAGAGGCTGGGGGGAGGGGGGGGGTGGTAGGAGCACTTTTAGAGGCTGGGGGGAGGGGTCGGAGCACTTTTAGAGGCTTGGGGAGGGGTCAGCACTTTTAGAGACTAGGGGTGTGAGTACTTTTACTTTTAGAGGCTGGGGGTCTGGAGGTGGGTTTACAGCACTTTTACTTTTAGAGGCTGCTGGGGGGGGGGGGGGGCTCAGAGCACTTTTAACCAGAGGAGGGGGGGGGGGAGAAATCGGTGTTTGCCGCAGTTTTACTTAATTTTTTTAAACAGAGGCTGTGGGTCGGAGCATTTTTACTTTTTTTTTTCCAACCAGAGGTTGGGGAATGGCAATGTTAAGCTGGTGGTGGTGGTGGTGGTGGTGGGGGGGGGGGGGGGGGGGGATTTGGAGCACTTTTTGTTCTTTAAATCAAAATGGAAGCTGGGGCTGGAGGGGATTGTTGGTCAGATCACTTTTACTTCTTTCAGCAAAGTATGGGGGCCCTAAACATAGAACAAGCTGAAAAGGCTCCATGTTATGTGAATGATATCACAATTCTGTCACAGCACTGCATTTATCATGTGGTAGAGGTAGGTCTAATTATGTGAGGTGAAAGACATGCAAACACGCACCTTATTTTAATTCAGAATTCAAGTGTTAGGTATTTCACTACTAAACACCACACATTTTTAGTAGAAAATTACCGCATGAATTACCTCATGAAATTACATGAGGTAAAACTTTACTTAAACTACCAGAATTCAAAAGTTGATTTCCCTCATGAGGTAAACCCAATTCCATGAGGTAATTATTTACTAAACACTACCAGAATTGAGCCCTATGGGCTGTGCTACCAATTCTGGTAGCTGTGCGAGGTGATAAAAGAATTAGTCGGGAAAATACCTCATTCTTTTTTTTTTTTAATTCTTGTATATTTTCCCGCCTGTTGCTTGTATCCGTTAAATTAGCGACACAGGGGGGAAACATGTTTTACCGAGTGCTTTTCACTCGGTAAACAATGAGGTATTTTCCCAACATGAAGCTTGTGGGAGTGATAATTGATTAGGAGGAGATTTTCCCCGACCCCCAGCCCGGCCTCTCGTAATCTCCCCGACCCCCGCCTCTCCTAATGCTCCCCAACCCCCCTCCCGACCTTGCCTCTCTTAATCTCCCCGACCCCCGCCTCTCCTAATGCTCCCCATCCTCCTTCTCCTCCTCCGTACTGCACCGGCTGTTTACCGCACCGGGGAGACGCGGCTTAATGACATCATCAAGCCGCGTCCCGGGTACGGTAAACAGCCGGAGCAGTACGGAGGAGGAGAAGGAGGATGCCCGGTGAACGCAGGAGCGTGCCTTAATGGTGAGTAGTAGCAGCTATGCTTCTTAGCGCTGCAAGGGGAAGCATATTGATTGTCCCGGGGGGGGGGGGGGGGGGCATGGGATGAGGGGTGTCGGGGCACTATACTACGGTAGCTATATACTGGGGCACTATGCTAGCTATATACTAGGGCACTATACTAGCTATATACTGGGACACTATACTAGCTATATACTAGGACACTATACTAGCTATATACTGGGACACTATACTAGCTATATACTGGGACACTATACTAGCTATATACTGGGGCACTATACTAGCTATATACTGGGAAACTATACTAGCTATACGCTGGGGCACTATACTAGCTATCTACTGGGGCACTATGCTAGCTATCTGCTGGGGCACTATACTAGCCATCTACTGGGACACTATACTAGCTATATACTGGGACACTATACTAGCTATATACTGGGGCACTATACTAGCTATATACTGGGACACTATACTAGCTATATACTGGGGCACTATACTAGCTATATACTGGGGCACTATACTAGCTATCTACTGGGGCACTATGCTAGCTATCTACTGGGGCACTATGCTAGCTATCTACTGGGGCACTATGCTAGCTATCTACTGGGGCACTATGCTAGCTATCTACTGGGGCACTATGCTAGCTATCTACTGGGGCACTATGCTAGCTATCTACTGGGGCACTATGCTAGCTATCTACTGGGGCACTATGCTAGCTATCTACTGGGGCACTATGCTAGCTATCTACTGGGGCACTATGCTAGCTATCTACTGGGGCACTATGCTAGCTATCTACTGGGGCACTATGCTAGCTATCTACTGGGGCACTATACTAGCTATCTACTGGGGTACTATATTAGATATATACTGGGACACTATACTAGCTATATACTGGGACACTATACTAGCTATATACTGGGCACTATACTAGCTATACTGGGGCAACTAAACTCCCTATACTGGGGCAACTATGCTAGCTATGCCACCGCACCCCTTCCCCCCTCCCCCCCCCCCCTCTGTAACCCGCTGCGCACGACACTGTCCACTAGGTCATGCAAAATACCCAGCCCCCCCCAGGTCAGAAAGTGGTCCCCGGGGCGGAAAAGGTTGGGGACCCCTGCCTTATGTGCTGTGGGATGGGCATCCGCAAGACTACTCATCGTCATGGCTTTCCAGCGTTGATCGCGCTCCCTCCTACTCCACTGTTCAGCTCCGGGCTACTGTTTACCGTACCGGGGACGCGGCTTGATGACTTCATTAAGCCGCTTCCCCCGGTATTGTGAACGGCAGCCCGGAGCTGATCAGCAGAGGAGGAGATGGGGTTCCGTAATCATCGCTGGATAGAGAGAGAGCCAAGAGAGTAATACTACTGTTCATTTCTATCAGAGGTGCCGGGGCTTTCAGAGGGGGGCAACGGGTGAAAGCGGGAAGGTTTAAGAACGGAGGGGGGTGCACTCCCGACCCCCAGCCTCTCATGGTGCTGCGATCCCCCTCCCGACCCCAGCCTCTCATAGTGCTGCGACCCCCAGCCTCTAAAAGTGCTGCGGCCTCCAGCGTTGATGTTGTTATAAGTAAAAGTGCTCAAACCCTCTTCATCTCTACCCCCCCCCCCCCTCCTGCCGCCGCACCCCGCACAATCACACCGGATCCCGAGTGTCGGTGCAACTACTAATCATTATGGCTCTCTCCTACTATGAACACGCACCCTCCTCCGTACAGCTCCAGCTGTTTACCGTAATGGGGACGTGGCTTGATGACGTCATCAAGCCGCATCACTGGTACAGTAAACAGCTGGAGCTGTACGGAGGAGGGTGCGCGTTCATAGCAGGAGAGAACCATAATGATGAGTAGTATCACCAATACAATTTATAGTGCCACAAGGGGATCCGGTGTGAGTGTGTGTGGGGGGGGCGGGGACTGGGGTAGAGATGAAGAGGGTTTGTGCAATTTTACTTATCATAAGAACATAGGGGCGGTGGGAGCACTGTTAGAGGGGGGGGGAGAGCAGAGCAGTATGAGAGGCTGGGGTCGGAGCACTTAATTTTAGAGGATGGGGGGAGGGGGTAGGTCGGAGCCAATGGGCTCAATTCTGGTAGAGGTTTGGCGTATACAAATAACAGTCGGGAAAATACCTCATTAGTTTTTTTTTTTTTCTGTGTTAAATTGTGGTACATTTTCCCGCCTGCGGATGACGTACGCTAAATTACCGACACAGGGGGAAAAGTGAGTGGCACCAGTGAGGTATTTTCTCGACTGTTACCTGCAGGTGCCACCTCGATCCTCCCCCCACCTGCACACCCTCCCGATGCCCAGCCACTAAGTGTCCCAATTTGCCCCCCCCCCCCCCTCACTCACTCCCAATGCCAAGCCCCTGTTAAATTAAAAAAAGACTACATGTGCTACGATCAACATCACCCCCCCCCCCCCCCCGCACGCTCCCTCCGGACGTCCGGCTACTATTTAATTGAAAAAAGTAAAGTAGTCCGAATACTGAAGCCGCCCGCCCGACACCCCCCCCCGCATGATCCCCCTGTGTGCAGTGAGGTGGGCATCCGTAGTACTACTCACCGCCATGGCTCTCTCCAGCGTAGATCGCGCACCCTCCTCCTTTGTACAGCTCCGGGCTACTATTCCCCGTACCGGGGACATGGCTAGATGATGTCACCAAGCCGCATCTCCAGTACGGGAACAGTAGCCCGGAGCTGTACAGAGGAGGAGGGTGCGCGTCTGGAGAGAGTCATGGCGGTGAGTAGTACTACGGATGCCCACCCCACTGCACACAGGGGGATCAAGCGGGGGGTGGGGGTGTCAGGCGGGCCGCTTTAGTATTCGGACCAATTTAGTTTTTTCAATTAAATAGTAGCTGGACGTCCTGACGGAGTGTGCGGGGGGGGGGGGGGGCGTTGGGGTTTTGTAGCACATGTAGTCTTTTTTAATTAAACAGTGGCTGGGCATCAGGAGTGAGTGGGGGGGGGGGGGGGGGTAAGTGAGTGGGGGGGGGGGGGGCTGGGCAAATTGGGACACTTAGCGGCTGGGTGTCGGGAAGGAATATTGGCTGGGGGGGGGGGGGAGCGGCTGGCTATATACACTAGCTGTTCACAGGGGGAATATTGCTATAAACTCTTGCTGTATACAGGGGGGGTTGCACTACATATGTATATATTGGCCCAATATATACATATGTAGTGCAACCCCCCCTGTATACAGCAAGAGTTTATAGCAATATTCCCCCTGTGAATAGCTAGTGTATATAGCCAGCCACTCCCTCCCCCACATATAGCCAATATATATAGTCCCTCCCAACACCCAGCCACTATTTACTTAAAATAACTAAATTGCTTCCTCTTTTGCCCGGACAGGTCCTCCTGGGTTTTTGGAATGTCCGGGGCCGGGGTTCTCCACATCCACCCCCTTCACCCCCGGGGTCTGACTCCGATCCCCCCCTGCCTCACCTCGGGGTCCCCCCTCCTATTATGAGCGGCGGGAGAGCGGCATATACAGCAGGCTCCGGCAGGGTTATCAGACGCTAAATGTCCAGCTGCCTCCCGGGCTAGGCTGTTATTGCGAGCAGCATACAGAAGAGACACCGTAGCCCGGGAGGCAGCTGGACATTTAGCATCTGATAACCCCGCCGGAGCCTGCTGTAAATGCCACTCTCCTGCCGCTCTTAATAGGAGGGGGGACCCCGAGGTGAGGCAGGGTAGATAAGAGTCGGGCCCCTACCCCACTAAACTACCCATCTACCTACCCTCCCACCCGGCTACCTAACTGCCTACCCTCCCACCGGTCTACCTATCTGCCTACCCTTCAACCGGTCTATCTATCTGCCTACCCTCCCACCGGTCTACCTATCTGCCTACCCTCTCACCGGTCTACCTATCTGCCTACCCTCCCACCCGGCTACCTAACTGCCTACCCTCCCACCCGTCTACCTATCTGCCTACCCTCCCACCGGTCTACCTATCTGCCTACCCTCCCACCGGTCTACCTATCTGCCTACCCTCCCACCCCTCTACCTATCTGCCTACCCTCCCACCCGTCTACCTATACTGCGGCACCTATAGCAGACCTACCTCTACTGTGGCACCTATAGCAGACCTACCTCTACTGCGGCACCTATAGCAGACCTATCTCTACTGCGGCACCTATAGCAGACCTACCTCTACTGCGGCACCTATAGCAGACCTACCTCTACTGCGGCACCTATAGCAGACCTACCTCTACTGCGGCACCTATAGCAGACCTACCTCTACTGCGGCACCTATAGCAGACCTACCTCTACTGCGGCACCTATAGCAGACCTACCTCTACTGCGGCACCTATAGCAGGCCTACCTCTACTGCGGCACCTATAGCAGACCTACCTCTACTGCGGCACCTATAGCAGACCTACCTCTACTGTGGCACCTATAGCTGGATAACCAATACTGGGACAACTCACTCTAACCTTATCCCCTCACTCTCAACACTCACACTCACTTCAGGCCCACACTCTCAGCACACTCACTAGGGATGATCAGTGAAATAAAAAAAAATTCTGAGTTGATGCAAATTGCTGCAAACTTTTATGCAAATATATGCAGTTTGAAAATGAACCAATCAATTTCAACCTGGGTTTAAACTGATTGGTCTATTTTCAAGCTGCATATATGCGCATAAAAACTTACATAAACTTGCATCAATTTGGAAAAATTTGCATCTTATTGATCATCCCTAACACTCACTCTAACCTCAAGCCCTCACTCTCTCATTTTCATCTATGACTTCTTCCTACACCAGGCTACCTATAATGGGGGCAACTATTCCAGGCTACCTATACGGGGGGCACCTATACCTGGCATTACCGGCCATGGCATGCTCAGAACGCCACGCATTCCTTTCCTTTTTTGGGGGGGGGGGGGTCATTTAATACCCAGCACCCAGTGTCAAATGCCCTAGGTACGCCACTGCTGGGGACACGTAATACCTATCTTAGCAATGCTGGGGACACGTAATACCTGTCTTAGCAATGCTGGGGACACTCAGTGGCGTAGCAATAGGGGGTGCAGAGGTAGCGACCGCATCAGGGCCCTTGGGCTAGAGGGGCTCCGTGGGGCCCACCCTCAACCACATTATTTTTTTTTCTTGGGGTGGGGGGCGGCTGGCCCTCCACCATGTGGTCTCGACAGCACTGTTTTAGAGGGTGGGGGGTGGTAGATCGGAGCACTTTTAGAGGCTGGGGGTCGGGAGGGGGGACGGAACAAAGAACAAGCTGAAAAGGCTCCATGTTATGTGACAGATATCACAATTATGTCACAACACTGCATTTATCATGTGGTAGAGGTAGGTCTAATTATGTGAGGTAAAAGACATGCAAACACGCCCCTTATTTCACTTCAGAATTCAAGTGTGAGGTATTTCACTACTAAATACCACACATTTTTAGTAGAAAATTACCACATGAATTACCTCATGAAATTACATGAGGTAAAACTTTACTTAAACTACCAGAATTCAAAAGTTGATTTCCCTCATGAGGTAGACCCATTTCCATGAGGTAATTATTTACTAAACACTACCAGAATTGAGCCCATTGTGTCCAAAGTCCAACCGCACATCTGGGACATGACAGTTTTCAGCTCAGACACCTCCCAAAAAAATTACACAGCAATTGTGTTTAGATAGTTCGCCATGGCACTTAGTGTGTTGGTACCACGGCTCAGTAAAACATTAGGAGAGGTTCCAGGAAGCAGTCGTACTGCCGCAGTTGGGGCCTCCCCACAACTGGGACAGCAAAGACACCTCCAAAACAATTACACAGCAATTGTTTTTAGATAGTTCACCATGGCACTTAGTGTGTTGGTACCACGGCTCAGTAAAATATTAGGAGAGGTTCCAGGAAGCGGTCGTACTGCCGCAGTCGGGGCCTCCCCACAACTGGGACAGCACAGACACCTCCAAAACAATTACACAGCAATTGTTTTTAGATAGTTCACCATGGCACTTAGTGTGTTGGTACCACGGCTCAGTAAAAACATTTTGAACCAGGCTTATGACTCAAGACGGAGCCTGGAAGTTGTGGTGGTAAAGGGTGGTAAGGCAGGCATAGTGATTTCCAGCCACTTCATTTCCCGCTCTTGCCAACAACAGGGGTCAGGAATTCACCAACCACCCAAGCCTGGTTTATTTTGAGGAACGTCAGTCTGTCCACAGACTGGGTGGACAGACGAGAGCACTTCTCAGTCACCACGCCACCGGCCGCACTGAAGCACCTTTCGGACAGCACGCTGGAAGGGGGCAAGCAAGGACTTCCAGGGTGTACTGCGCCAGCTCGCTCCAAATATCCAGGTGCTTGAGCCAGTAATCCAAGGGGTCCACAGTGATGTCGCTGTCCAGCCCGCTATAGGACCCCATGTAGTCTGCCCCCATCCGGGTTAGGCGCTGGTTCTGGCTTTGATAGCCACATGCTGCTGTAGGCACCTCCTCAGTTGGCAGCTGTATCAGCGGGGCGTACATCGCCTTTGTGAGAGACAGCAGGTTTGATGGGCGCCTGCTGCTGTTGGACGCAGGCACTTGCTGCTGTGCTGGCTGGACTGTGACAGCAGGGGGGTGGGAAGTCTGGGGGAAGTCTTCCTCCAAGCGCCGAACCAGGGACCGCTGCAAATCCATCAATCGGCACACAGGGTCTCCTCCTGCAGGCAGGAATTGATGCAGCTTTCCCTTCAGCCATGGGTCCAGTATTAGGGTGATCCACATGTCCTCCCGAGCATGCATCTGCTTGACCCTTGGGTCACTGCGCAGGCACTGCAGCATGTGCACTGCCAAGGAGAAGAGGGCTGCCATCTCTGCTGACACATACTCTGAATCATCACTCCCAGTGCTGTCCTCCTCCTCTGATTCCTGAGCCTCCCACTGCTCTCTCCACCCCTGCACCACTGTAGCTGCACTTGGCCGTGCCCCCTCATTTTCAAGGTCAGGGACCTCCAAGTCCTCCAAGTCCTCAACCTCCTCCTCCTGATGCACAGAGGTGGACTGTGAAGGTGGCTGCTGCTGCTGCTCCTGCTGGATCAAGGCTGCCTCTCCCACTTCCAGCAGAGCATCGAGGGCCTTGTCCAGCATGCACACCATAATCACCCACTCACACAGCGACGCACGATTCCGGCTGACCATGCTGGTGGCCTCCAGGAAGGGTGCCAGCACCGAGCACACCAGCTGCATTTTTTCCCACTCTGCATTGAGGATGATGTCCTGGAGGTGGGTGGTGCCGGTCCCGAACACGGTGGCGTCCACGGTGGCTCTGGCCAGGTATCGGTTGACAGCCTGCCTCTGTTCAACCAGACGCTCTAACATGGCCAGGGTGGAGGTTCAGCTGCAGCTGTATGGCTTCCAGGGCCGCTGAGGCACTGCCCGAGTGGCGGAAATAACCCACCGTTTTATGAGCTGCTTTCAAAAGTGGGTCCATCCCCTGGTAGGTGCTCAGAAATTTCTGCACCACCAGGTTCAGGACGTGTGCCAGACAGGGGATGTGGGTGAGGTCTCCCCGGTAGATGGCAGCAACATGGTTGGCCCCATTGTTGGACACCACCTCTCCGACTCTGAGGCCGCTGGAGGTGAGCCAACTCCTCTCCTGCTCTTGGAGTTTTTCCAAGACGTGGTCTGCCTTTTATCTGTGCTTCCCCAGGCTGACCATCTCCAGCAGCGCTTGGCAGTGGTAGGCTTTCACTCTGCAGCTGAGGTTGGGGCGATGGCAGGTTTGCCGGAGGGTGGAACTGGACCACAGGAACCTTCTGAACTTTCCCTGACCCTGCTGCGGGGTGGCACCACCCACTGGATTGCTGCTGTGCCCAATGCTGCTGTCCCCTCCTCACCCCCTTCCACCAAACTGACCCAGTGCGCCGTGAAGGACAGATAGCGGCCTGTCCCGAACATGCTGCCCCAGGAGTCCATGGTGACATGGACCCGCTCACCCACTGCATGATCCAGCCCACGCTCCACGTTGACCATCGCGAAGCGGTGCAGTACAGGGATGGCCGTGCATGAGAAGTAGTGCCGGCTGGGTATTGGCCAATCCGGCGCTTCGCTCTGCAGGAGTGCACGCATGTCGCTCCCCTCCTGCACAAAGGAGTATGGGAGGAGCTGGGAAGACATGGCCCATGCAAGCAGGCCGTTCAGCTGGCGCATGCGACTGCTGCTGGGAGGCTGAGCCATGACCACAAAGCACTCCCTCAAAAGGGTCTGTTGGCGTTTTTTGATTGCACAGGAAGAGGAGGAGGGAGCAGAGGAGACCACTGAGGAGGACAGGCTGCCTGAACAGGCCTCAGTGTCGGCAGGCGTGGCACTGGCAAAGTGGGTTCTGGTGGTGCTTTTGGCCGGAACACTGCCAGCGCCAGCTTCCTTCAGCATCCTGCACTCCTCATGCTTGTGAAGATGTTTGTTGGCCAGGTGGTTGATGAAGCTGGAGGTGCCGTAGTTGGAGGGGTTGCAACCTCTGCTCAGCTTCACCTGGCACACGTTATAAGTGACAAACTTGCTGTCCACTGAGGGCAGATCAAAAAACTGCCAGATTGGGGATTGTAATTTTCCCTTACGCCCTGATTGGGCTGCTGCTGCTTTTTTCTCCCTGCGGTGGTTGGGCCTGCGGTGGTTGGGGCCTGGGGTTGAGTGGTGCGGCTGGTAGTAGTGGCAGAAGATAAAGCAGCAGGCTGTGGGTCCCGCATTCCACGCTCACTGCTGCTCCTGCCAATGTCAGCAATGCTGATTCTCCGTGCCAGACCCATGCATGCCTTCTCCTCTTCAGACTCAGAGCCAACATCCCCCAGGCCTGTGCTGGTCAACTAGCGAAAGTTTTTACACAAATATTCAACCTCTCTCTGTTCTTGGGTGTAGTCCCATCATGCCTTAAATCTACAACCATTGTGCAAGTCCCAAAAAATCCTAGGTAACCTGTCTTAATGATTATCGACCAGTTGCTCTAACCCCTGTCATCGCCAAGTGCTTTGAACGACTGGTAGCCACACACATCAAGGCCTCCATCCCAGCAAATCTAGATCAACACCAGTTTGCTTACCGAACAAATAGATCGACTGAGGATGCCATCTGTGTAGCTCTCCATGCTGCCCTCTCACACCTGGAAAAGCCCAACTCCTATGTTAGGATGCTCTTTGTTGACTACAGCTCAGCATTTAACACCATTGTACCTAGCCAGCTGACCAACAAACTCCATGCACTAGGTCTTGCTCCCTCCATATGTACTTGGTTATTGGACTTCCTTACTAATCGCCCTCAAATTGTCAGACTAGGAAAACAGACATCCTCCACCCTTACCCTGAGCACTGGCGTGCCACAGGGCTGTGTATTAAGCCCTCTCCTCTATGCACTTTTCACCCATGACTGCCAGCCTATCCATACCTCAAACGTAATTGTTAAGTTTGCAGATGATACGACTGTCATTGGGCTTATATCAGACAATGAGGAAGCTGCATACAGAGAAGAAGTTAGGAACCTGACCGCATGGTGCGACATTAACAACCTGTTATTAAATACAAAGAAGACCAAAGAAATTATTCTGGACTCTAGGACCACCAAAAAGACCACTCACCTACCGCTAATGATCAATGCAGAGGCTGTGGAGAGAGTTTCCAGCTTCAAATTTTTGGGAGTCACCATCGCAGAGAACCTGTCCTGGGCTGACAATGCTTTAGCTCTAACTGGCAAAGCACAACAACGCCTCTACTTTCTGAGAAAACTAAGGAGCGCTAACCTCCCACAGAAGCTGCTGGTTAATTTCTACAGATGCACTATAGAAAGCGTTCTGACCAATTGCATGACGGCCTGGTACAACAGCTGCACGAAGGCTACTAGAGAAGCCCTGCAGCGAGTTGTTAAAACAGCAGAAGCCATTATTGGCACTGAACTACCATCACTGGAACTTTTGTATAATACTCGCAGCGTGAGAAGGGCCAAAAACATTATCAAGGACAACACTCACCCTGGAAATGCCCTGTTTGAGCTCCTTCCATCAGGTAAATGTTTTAGATCAATCCGCACACACACAAACAGACTGAAAGACAGCTTTTTCCCATCCGCTATAAACTTGATGAACTCTGAATCCTCTTTGAAATAATTAACACTGTGTACAAATTGTTTAAACCTCTGTAATACCTGGCATACTTGTATAATTTCTTCTCTTCCTTGTTATTATCACTATGTTCCCTATATGCACCGTGGGGTTGTCATGAAAAGTAATTTCGTTGTGTTACACAATGACAATAAAGTGAATTGAATTGTGGTTCGTAGTCACAGTCCTTCATCTCGTCATCATCATCATCATAATTATCACCAGCATCATACTCCTCAAACAATTGCTGGGATGTTGATGACCCCAACTCCTCTTCTTCTGACATCTCAGGCAAGGAATCCCCCCCCCCCCCCCCCCAACAATCACCGTCACCATCTTTGACTCCTCCGCAAACCCCAGTGTGGCCAGAATTTCCTTCTGAAAGTCAGTGGTGGTAACAGCCCTGATTGCGCTCGCGGTGTTTGACTCTGGACTACAGAGTGCACTGACTGAGCTTAGGCTGCCCGCTGGGGTTGACATGATGATCGACGAGTCCCCATGCACTGCTGGGCGGCTGCTGCTGCTCCTGCGAACAGGAGTGGTGGTAGGGGTGTCTGTTGTAGAAGTGGTGGCGGCCTGCTCATCATCCACCATCAGCTGCATCACGGGCTCGGCATCTTTCTCTGCCAATTTGCGGCGCCGACCCTGCTGAAAAATGGCCGCTACATGCTGCTGCGCATCTGCAGCGTGACTCCCCCTATCAGCTGGGCGCCCAGTGCGTCCACGGCCAGTGGCTATCGGCGGAATGGACACTGGTGCGGCAGAACTGCTGGCGGTGATGGTACCAGCAATGTTCCCTCTCTTCTTGCCCTTGATGCCCATTACCCCGGCTGCCAGTGCCAGCAGACGTAGTGCAAGTTTGTGTGATGATGATGTCACCAGATGGATGTGGGGTACTTGCACTTTATTGAAATCGGGGTAATTGGTGTTGGACTTGAATGAATCTGCACAGAGTGACAGACAGCAGAGTAGAAAACACTGTGTGCACACTAACTGTCTGTCACACACACTGACACTCAGAGTCAGCAGCACAGCAGAAATGCAGTAATCTAATCTGTACTAAGCTAACACAGACACTGTACAACTCTAACAACTAGCACTGCAGTACTAAATAACGACACAATAATACAGTAATCTGATATGCCCTAAACTAAGTCTGTAGCTAAGGCAATAGCACAAGCCTGGCCTGTGTGCACAAACAGCACACACACAGACACAGAGACACCTAACTAGCAGAGCTGCTGTCACAGACACACACACTAACTAAAATCACAATACAACAAACTACTAGCTAAACAAGAATAAAACAGTGTTATAGTACAGGTGTGAGGGTACATTTCCACTTGTGCAGTGGGAATCGCTGCGGTAAAAATTTGCATGCGGATTTCGCATGCGGGTGTATGCGAATTTTCATGCGAATTCGCATGTGAATTCACATGGATGGCAATGTATGCGAATCTAACCATGGCAGTGCCTGTGTGCTTTTCCATTGATTCCATGCAAATTCACATGAAAATTCGCATACCAAAACCGTATGCGCATTCCCTATTAAATACATTGTATGCGAATCGCATAGCGGTATGCGAATTCTGATGCCGTGCAGATTTTTTCTGCACAGAAATCCTTACAAGTGGAAACAGTCCCATCCACTTGTATTGTCTATGCGAATCTGCATGCAGGAAACGCATGCAGATTCGCTCAAGTGGAAACGGGCCCTTAAAGGGGAACTTCAGCCTAAACAAACATACTGTCATCAAGTTACATTAGTTATGTTGTTTTTGTTAAAGAGAATTTTTATTAATTTTGTAATATAGTTTACAAATTAACAAACGATAACAACACAACAATTACAAACATTTGGTGTTCTTCCGCAATTTCACAAAATTATCTGTTCTTGTGCCATAACATTTTACAGAGATTGTTTCAAGAGCTCATACATAGCTAGTTGTTACTATGATTATCAAAACCAGACAGAAAGATGAGGCCTCATTCCATCTAACTGGGGACATACATAAGTGTTCAGTTAAGCATTAATAATAGAGTTAACAGCATAATCAATGAAGATCTTGTATCATCACAGAAATGTCAAGGTGAGGAATTACAGTATCGAATGCATTAACCCAAGTACTCCAAACGTTATCAAATTTTGTGAATTGTGATCTGGACTGATATGTGAGTTTATATAACGGTAATATACTATTTACTGTTTCCTTCCATTGATTTAACGAGGGTGCCGAGTTTTGCTTCCATTTGGAGGTGAGGGATTTTCTAGCATAGAACAATAATATACGTATCAAAGTTTTCTTATGTGCACCACAACCTATTTCCCCCAGTATACCTAGCATACAGGATTGAAATGACATTACAGCGGGGAGTTTGTCTGATAGGAAGTGAATTACTGTCTTCCAATAGGTTTGAACCTGGGGACAGTACCACACACAGTGTAGAAAGTCGGCTTTTATCGCTGTACACTTAAAACAGGAGTCTGTAGCACCTCTTCCCATCTTTGCCATTCGTACTGGTGATAAATAAGCTTGGTGCAACCATTTAAGTTGAATTACCTTATCCCTTGAGGTTATAACGGTTTTATAATATGTATCCTGAAATTCTGCCCACTCTGAGTCAGTTATGTCTCCCCCCCCCCCCCACTCCCCCACCTGTGTGTATAGTTATTGCGAATATTATTCTGTTTAGCAAGGAGTACAAAGTTATAATACCTTGATATTAGCTTGCTAGTGTCTTTTTGTAGGAGCAGTGGTTCTAGTGGCATTGGGGCTAATGTAGAAATCCCATCATGCTTTGCACAGCATCAGGGGAAAAAAGCCCGGGCAGTATTCTTCTGTGCAGCTAAAAATGAGGCTTGTATAAGAGAAACAAAGTTCTGATGCTGTGAAACTGTTAAAGAAACACAAAACCTTTTCAGTGCTGCTGAGTCGATTTTTAGTCCGGAGGTTCACTTTAATGTGCAAAAACACTGGGTTTAACAGAGTAGAATGCACTTGCTTTAGCCAAACACCACTGGAGAATGTCTCTCAGCGAGCAGTCACAAAGCAAGGACAGGTTGCCTCAACATGGCCGCCTCTTTATATGCAGGGGGGCTGGCAAGAGTTCCTTTCTGTGATTGGGTGCCAGGGTTTAGGCTGGGAGCCCTCTGATTGGCTTAATGAGGTCAGGTGGGGATGGCCAGGGTTCCCCTCTGTTATTGGTTGCTAGCTAGGGCTTCTGCTGGGAGCCCTCTGCTTGGCTCCAGGACGTCATCTCCTTAGTTACAGTATTTCGGATCCGGATATACACGAATATTCGCGGATATCCGGGTTATGTGGCCAAATATCCACCGATAGCTATCCGGATTTCTATAGAAATCCGGAATCTGATCTGGATAGCGAAAAATGTTCGGATATCCGGGTTAACCGGAAATCCGGAATCCGGATCAGCATCCCTGCTCTAAAAGGTTGGAGGGTGCTTAGGTAGGTGTGTTTAGGTTGATCTGTTCTGCCCGCAGCCCACTCACCTCATACAAAATGAATATATTTGGGTAAACAGATACTAGTTGCGCTGGGTCTAATTGGTGCCTTATATCACTCACCTAATAATATATACAATTGAATCGATATTGGTGCCTTATATCATTCACCTAATAATATATACAATTGAATCGATATTCAGTAAAACATCTGAAGATTTATTGATACAATGAAATGCATTTGGTACCATCTACCACATAAAGCGATATATCACAGTAATGTCAACACATATGATCACATCTGAAGTAAAAATCATATCCCCATCAATACATGCGGGTCAAGGAATAGTAGTATGTAACTGCCTCATTTAAACTGACAATCATCCACAGACCATCCAATGTGCATAAATTGCCAAAAAATATATGTAGAATATAAAATATAAAATATGAAAAATATAAAGGCCTTAAAATTGAGTAGTTGCAAAAATAGGAAATATCATGCGGATATCTAAAAATGGTATATCAATAGTTGTAGATTAGACTCCCTCCAAAAGGTGAAAAAATGCTGGTGTGTCCCAATGTAAATCACAATAATGTCTCGTAGGGGGATAACTCACTACAACTTGATATGAAGTCAATCCTCCGGTGTAAATAGCACTTATAATTGCCAGGCGTCAGGGGCTCTAACCGGTAGTGTAGGTTGCATATAGTTCATGAAGGAACTCACCTCCTTCCTCAAGAGCCGATAGTACTGCAGGTCGTGGAAAGCGGCGTATATACTCACGTCCTGGGGTAGACGGCTGTTAAGAGATTTGCACTCAGTCCAGCATTTTCGTATTTGGGTCAGCTGCGCGCTTAGGCCAAAATACGGGTACGCCGCACACACAATACAATCACACGGTAGCAAGGCACAATCCCAGCAGTACAATCAGGCACTGAACTTGTAACGCAAATTACACTGCAGTCTCTCTTTAGGCTATGCGTTCTATTAGTACATCAGAAGTCAAGCTTATTAAATAAATATTTAATATTCCAGAAAAAAAGTGGAACAGTGCAGAAAGTAATATATATAAAAGATTTACAAAAACAAAGTAAAAATTACAAAGACACACAACATAAAACATTACCAGCATGAAGGTCTGAACATTGTTTGCGGGAGAAAGCAGCAGCTGTTTGGACCAGGGTAGTTCTAGCGTCTTTTGCTATCTCCAGGGAACTACAAGTTGTGAATATCCTCTGCTGGCTTTTATAGCAAGCAGCATATGCCGAGGGTACACATCCAGATATAATTTAATTTCCTCAGAAGGTTTGCACAGAACTCTTGTCATATCCTTGCTGGCTGTGATATGCAAACTTCAAAGGTTCCTGTTTTAGCTTCCAACTTTCCAGACTCAGTCAGTCCTGATTGAATATTGGGACAACAGGGCTGTTTGCATGCATACAAAGTTCAAAGCAATGCAACACCTTTTCAGGAGATTCGGGACAAAGGGGTGGGTCATTATCTAATTACCTGTTTCCTTGCTGGAAACTGAATGCAAATGTAATATACGTTGACATACAGAAAATCAAATTAGCAGCTTCCTTCAGCCTGGTGCCCAATTATACCCCAAAGCCAGCTGCCAGACTGGCTCTGAACATACATACACATATGAAATAGTACACAGCAGACAGACAATGAAAAAAATGGCTTCTGTATTATATGCAATATCACAAATGGCTGCTATATTATGACAAGGTGTTTTTGCCATTATTGTCAAATCTGACAAGATTAGCTGCATGCTTGTTTTTGGTGTGATTCAGACACTTCTTCAGCCAAATGGACTTGCAGGGATGCCAGGCAACTGTTATTTTTTTTAAATTAAATAAACATGGCAGCCTCTACATACTTCTCGCTTCAGGTTCCCTTTAAGGCCCTGAAAACATCTGCCTGCCAGAAATCACTTGAGTGAGTGCTTAGTACTAAGTATCCGTTAATCAGATCACAAGTGTCATGTCACAGACAGTCAGGAGACCCTTTGATATAGCTGTAAAATGCAAAAAAAAGGAAAAAAAACGTGTTATAGGTTAATAATATTGCTTTTTGCACTACCTTATTAATAAGCCCATGCAATCATGTAAATTGTGCCTTTGTCTGCTGTTTCAGAGTCAGCTACATCAAAACTGTTCCGCATTCCCCAACCCCCCAGCTAATATATCTACAAATGACACCACATGGTGCAGCTGGGCCCCGTTTGGTAAGTGCATCTATTGTTCTTTGATCATACCTGTTATACTCTGTTTGTGTATTAATGCTTATGTGCTGACTGTACATTTACAACTGTGCTTCATAGTTGGGTCTTACCACTCCACTCACTTCAATGCAAGTTTTCAAGTGTAAAGGGTCCAATACACTGGTTGATTTCAGTCATCGATCGATGGAGTCTATAGTGGCTGGATAGTGTAATGGTTAAGGGCTCTGCCTCTGACACAGGAGACCAGGGTTTGAATCTCGGCTCTGCCTGTTCAGTAAGCCAGCTCCTATTCAGTAGGGGACCTTAGGCAAGTCTCCCTAACACTGCTACTGCCCATAGAGCACGTCCTAGTGGCTGCAGCTCTGGCACTTTGAGTCTGCCAGGAGAAAAGAGCGTTATAAATGTTATTTGTCTTGTCTTATAGAATCGATCGATCGGAAATCGATTCTGTCAAGTTCCCCATTCGATCGATTTGTGACCGATTTCGACAGGATGGAAGATCTAGGTCGATCTGCTGCTGGTAACAGATCGACGGCCCATAGAGTTGCATTGGATCTAATGGTGCAGTGATGCTTTTAGATTGATTTTCAATAGATTTCCAATAGATTTCATTTTGAAATGTATTGGAAATCTGTTCCTACTATGTGGCACACACATCGGATAGATTCCTGTCAGATTCGACCTGACAGGCATCTGACAGAAATCTATCTGATGGTCGAATCTGCTCCAAATCTATTAGTGTATGGCCACCTTAAGGCTCAGGTCACACTATTGATGGACACCAGTATCAGACTGGGAGGTTGAAGAACTGAGGAAATCCACCTGCTGGCCAAGCAGCAGTAACCCTGTAGCAAGTCTTCAATGTGAACAGCAACACCTGATTACTGCTGCTTGGCCAGTTAGTGGATTTCCTCAGCATTTCCAGCTCCCAGTCCAATACTGATGGACGCACAGCTAAGAATTCCCACTATATATTCTCTGAAAACGCTGGATCCATTGCATGTCTGTTGCAACCAGTTACAGTGGCACCATTGTACATCTGTTGCCACACACTACTCTGGATCTTCTGGAGCCATCTGAGTCCCAACACCTGCTGCCTCTGGGGCAAGCGTTACAATACCAATGGGAGTCTTGGCAAAAGCATTTTGTAGAGGCCTCCCATTCGGTTGAAACAAACCAGTAGGAATCCTTGCTTCCCACAGAGGATTCTCATAAGTCCCATCAGTATTGTGCTGGGGCTTATCTAAGTTTTGTGCTGCCCATGGCACTTTAGAGCTAAGATGCCCCCTTAAAAGGAAGTTAGTGATGTGCATGTTGTGGCACAGATGTACATGGCCATGACAGCAGTGGGTGGGGTGTAACAGTGCAACCCTAAGTCAGTGGGCCCGTTTTTTACCCAAAATATGAGTTAAGTGTCCCTCGAATAAGTAACTAGGATGTTTTCCCTTCATAAAAACACATCTAATTAGCCAATGTTTTCTACCACAAAATGATGGTAGGGATAAGATTGTGAGCTTTTCTGAGGACAGACAGTGACATGATTATGTACTCTGTAATGTGCTGCAGAAAATATCAGCGCTACATAAATACAAAATAATAATATGGATGGATTAGGTTATCTCCTCAGAGGACAGTCAATGATATGACTGTGTACTCTGTGAAGTGCTGTAGGAGATGTTAGAGCTATAAAAATACATAATAATAACAATAATAATAATGTGGTAGGACATTAGACTATGGCTATGGTTAGGATTAGATTGTGAGCTCCTCTGAGGACAACCATTAACATGGCCATGTACTCTGTACTGGGTACAGGTATGTATCCAGAAGGGGTTTTAGTGTATTGGGGAGAGATAAGCATTAGGTGTCAGGAAGGTGATTAAGTTAGGTGAAGGTGAGGGTTAGGTGTCAAAAAGGGCGGCGGGGGAGGAAGGTGGTGGATTGGAGGATTTAAGGTTAGGGTGGAGTTCAGGTATCAGGAATGGGATTTAGCATTAGCACAAAGGGTTAGAATTAGGTGTCAAGAAGGTGCTGTTTTGTGCTTTGTAAAATGGGATAAAAATCCCTTATCTTGCATGCATATAAATAGACTCAATGCACATATAAAGTGCAGCAATCACCTCACGGTGAAAACGGCTCTAGTCCTTAAGAGGAAAAAAATGCCGACAGCTACCTCGTCCACATACAACTGCTACTCCTGGTTACAGCTAATAGCCACCACACAAGAATCATTATTCTTTCCAAAAATGTCTAGTGCTCAACACAAGCAGGTTCCACCAGAATACTGACACAGATCACAACAGAATGCTTTCTTTGGTCAAATTTCAGTAAGCTTAAATGACCAGTCCATATATTACATAACCAAGTTGCGCTCACCAGATTTCCAAGCTAACCGTTTACAGATTAGCATATGCACGTTTGGCCGAGCCTGTATTAATCCTCCTTTCCACACTGTTGCATAATCTTCATTCAGGCTCCCAGGGAAACAGAGAGAACAAAAAATATGTATGGTGTAGTATGTCCGCATAGGTTACAGTCCCCTCCAGTGCACCCGCACACTCCTCAACCTGTGTGAACCTTCACCACTAGAAAAATATAAGCCTCAAACAGATTGTCTGGCTGACCCAGCACAGACCAGCAATTAGCAATTAGCAATTTCCTTTCAATTTCTGTTTATGGCCTCCAATGCTTCCCAGCATACATTTATACCTTCAAACTCAAAAGAGCATTTGTATAGGGTAATATTGTTTTATTATAATAAAATCTTTAAAGTAAGTGCACTTACAATTTCCATATAAAAATGTGCATATATTAAAAATCCACTTGTAACCAGTGTCTCCCTTACTGCTAGCCTCCGCCCGATAAGTTTCGTCAGTTATGACTCATCAGGGGCTTGGCTACCAGCATTGGGGAGATGCTATTTGTAAATCCAGCCTTTGCCACATGATGCAGACATTTTGGTACCACCCTTAGACCTGAATGTGATGTTTCCATTAAACCCTGTAAATCTTGAGTTTTTCCTTTTTCCACCCAATCCACATATTCCTTACATACCCCTCTCTATGATTGCCAGCATAATTTTACTTATACATCCTTCACGTACAGCCGCAGCATCATTTGGACTACATTACCCATGATTAGTGGCGCTGCTCTCACGTTACTTTGTTTCATCTCGGCTTACCCACATGCGTGTTTCACAGCTTAACTCGCGTGTCATTTGATTAACATCGCAATATTTTAAAGCCTCGATCTCATACCCAAGTAATGTGTGTTCCAAAGCAAAGAGATGACCAGCACCGACCGATTTTAAGATTTGTAGATGTTTATTCACCAGAAACATGTGAGTAAGACATAGCCAGCAGCATCCAAATGATATAGCAGGATGTAATTTCTAGCTCCAAAGTACTTATAGCTCTTTGGCTGCAGCAAACGGACAGTCGCCGTTTTGAGCGGATAATCCGCTTTTTGTCAAATGTTCAGCTGAACACTTGACAAAGATTATCCGCTCGAAACGGCGACTGTCCGTTGTGTATGGGCAGAATGGGCTGTAATGGAGGCATATCCTAAGTCCTGCTGATATCCTGGACCTTCTGCTGTAGCCAAAGAGCTATAAGTACTTTGGAGCTATATATTACATCCTGATATAGCATTTGGATGCGGCTGGCTATGTCTTATTCACATGTTTCTGGTGAATAAACATCTACAAATCTTAAAATCGGTCGGTGCTGGTCATCTCTTTGCTTTGGATTTCACTAAGTCCCTGCTTGTCACATGGACTAGACATGGCACGACCAACACGGCAAGTTAAGGTGTGCTGTCCAGGAGATATAAACAAGTAATGTGTGTTTACGCTCGGCGTGGATCCTTTCGTGCATGCGCGGACTGCCCATATAATATTTTTGGAGGGATTTGGAGCTGATTGGGAGCAGGGCAGATGAAAGTATCACTTCCAGAATGCATTTCAAACCGACAGCGGGTAATTCTTACTTACACGCCAAAAGCTGCCATCACCCAAGATGGATTAGTACCATCCCGCGTAGTCAGTTTTGTCGGCTTAGACGAAACTGTACAAAAGACAAGCATTATGAACAGCAGAGTCATAGTTTAGTTGCCAAATTCTCAGAAAAGGGTTACAATTCCAGCTTAGTAGCCTCAGCACAATGGTAATTCTACAGGAAATCCCTAGGTAAGACCGGCGACACTCCAACTGCTTAACATCCAGGACCCAAATTTATTGCCACATATTGCAGCAAGGCTAGAGATATTAAAAGTATCATGAGCCGCAACTGGGGGATACTTCTGTGTGACCCAATCCTAAGGCCCGGTTCACATTAGCGGTCGCCGTCCGGAATCGCCGTGCCGGAGCCGGACCGCATGCGGAACGGACGCACGGCATAGCAATGAAAGTCTATGCGTCTGTTCACATGCGTCTGTTTCGTCCGGACCGGAGCCGGACCAGATCCGGACTCCGGCATAAGATCCAACATGCGCTATTTTTTGGTCCGGCTCCTCCGGCAGACGTATCCGGAGCGGAGCCGGACTGTTGCATCCGGCCAATACAAAGCAATGAGAACCGGAGAGCGCACAACACACTGGCTATAAAAACCGGATGTTCTACCCCACTTCCTATGCTTTTTCTAGTGGCCATTTTGGATGGGGACCACATGGGCCCAGCGTTCACAGAGTGGAGCAGCAGGGATTTCATGCTGGAGCTCTTTGGCAGCAACATGTCTGATGATATGTCTGATAACGAGGAGGTGAGGCCTTCTCCCCACATAGTAGTAGGTGAACAACAGGAAGGAGAGAATTCCCAGGTATGAGTAAAAAATGACTGGATCCATGGTCCCAACTGCAGTCTCTGTATCCACGGATGGTCTCCACACGTCCACCTGTCTCCAACAATGATCCCAGAGCTTCTGCTGACCTCCCAGACCCCAGGTATTTACAGGTTGTTATCTCTTTAAGAAACCGGATCCGGACCGCAACCGTGTTCATACCGCACGGAAAACGGATGCAAACGGACCGGATCCGGACCTGATCCGGATAGGAACCGTACGGATTAGGTCCGGTCCGGATCCGGTGCGGTCCGGACATCCGTTCCGGTTTTTACAAAACCGCAAGTATGAACGGGGCCTAAAACAGCTCCTCCCTAATCGTCCCAATATAATTTATAAGAAAGCCAGATCTTTAAAAAATCAGATTGGTCCAAGCAACATTGGAGTGAGAAAATGTGATAGAAAATTTGCTGGAGGATTGGTGGGAAACATTAGATGTGGGGTTAAAAGATGTGGCACATGGACCTTCATGATGCACAAAAAAACGCACCATCAGTGGTATCTGTGACACAGAGATACCACTCAAACAGTTTATAAATTGTGCATTTAGATATGTCATTTATCTCTTGGTGTGTGGGTGTCCTAAACCTTATGTAGGAAGAACCACATGGTCTCTAAGAGAACGCTTTGGGGAACACAAGTGTAATGTTCTGGCAATGACAGGGAACCCAAGCACTTCAAAGCCTACCATCATTCTCAAGTAGATTCCTTGCAGGTTATGGGGTTAGAAACGATATCGAGTGATTTCCCACCTGGTTTAAAGAGAACTCAGGGTGGGTTTTAAGAATGCTATCGGGGACACAGAGGCTGGTTCCAGGGGCGGACATACGGCCGTGCAGGCCGTGCCACTGCACGAGGGCCCCTGAATTTCCGTTGCTTCAGGGGCCCATTAAGTTCCCTTTTTTTTCCCTTTAGGGGCCCCGACTCCTATCCCCCCCTCACCTCAGGGCCTCCCTCATGCGGCCGAAGAGCGGAAGATATAGGAAGTCTCCGTCGGGTCCAGCAGGCGCTAGAGGTTCAGCCGCCTGGTCTCCGCTGCTGTCTCCTCTCCTCTGCATGCCGCTCGCTACTAAACCAGGAAGTAGCGAGCGACATACAGAGGAGAGGAGAAAGGAGAGACCAGGCGGCTGAACCTCTAGCGCCTGCTGGACCCGACGGAGACTTCCTATATTTGCCGCTCTCCCGCCGCGCGTACCGGGAGGGGGGCCCCCCGAGGTGAGGGTGGGAGGATTGGAGTTGGGCCCTCACCCCCACCAGGTTAGCTACCTTTTAGCCCACCAGCTACCCACCCGGCTACCTACCTACCTACCAACCTACCCACCAGGCTACCTACCTACCCACCAGGCTTCCTACCCACCCACCAGGCTACCTACCTACCCACCCACCCACCAGGCTACCTACCTACCTACCCACCCACCAGGCTACCTACCTAGCCACCCACCCACCCACCCACCGGGCTACCTACCTATCCACCCACCCACCGGGCTACCTACCTATCCACCAGGCTACCTACCTACCTACCCACCCACCCGGCTACCTACCTACCCACCCACCAGGCTACCTACCTACCTACCCACCCACCAGGCTACCTACCTACCCACCAGGCTACCTACTCACCCACCAGGCTATCTACCTTCCCACCCACCCACCAGGCTACCTACCTACCCACCTGGCTACCTACCCACCCACCCGGCTACCTATTGGCTACCTACCCACCCACCAGGCTACCTACCTACCCACCCACTAGGCTACCTTACCTACCCACCTGGCTACCTACCTACCCACCCACCCACCAGGCTACCTACCTACCCACCCGGCTACCTACCTACTCACCCACCCGGCTACCTACCTACTCACCCACCAGACTACCTACCTACCCAATCACCCACCAGGCTACCTACCTACCCAACCACCCACCAGGCTACCTACCTACCTACCCACCCACCCAACCACCCACCAGGCTACCTAACCACCCACCCACCCATGGGAGCTGCATGCCGGACGGAGGCTGGGACAGGAGGTCTGCTGCTGCAGGTGAGTAAATGGGGTTTTTTTTATGTATATTAGCAGGTGTATGTTCTGGGCAGGTCTGCCACATGATTGCATGTATTTTCTGGTCAAATCTGCCGACAAGATTGCATGTATTTTCTGGGCAAATCTGCCGACATGATTGCACGTATTTTCTGGGAAAATCTGCCGACATGATTGCACGTATTTTCTGGGCAAATCTGCCGACATGATTGCACGTATTTTCTGGGCAAATCTGCTGACATGATTGCATGTATTTTCTGGGCAAATCTGCCGACATGATTGTACGTATTTTCTAGTCAAATCTGCCGGCATGATTGAACGTGTTTTTTGGTCAAGTCTGCTGACATGATTGAATGTATTTTCTGGTCAAATCTACTCACATTATGTGTATTTTCTTGAGAAAACCTGCACAATTATGTGAATTTTCTGAGAAAAGGGTCACCAAAATTTGGGCCTACTGTCTTTGCGTTGCACTTTTAAAGGGAACCTGAGGTGAAAATAATATTGAGGCTGCCATATTTATCTCCTTTTAAGCAATACCAGTTGCCTGGCTGCCGTGCTGGTCCTCTGCCTCTTATTCTTTCAACCATAGACCCTGAACAAGCATGCAGCAGGTCAGGGGTTTCTGACAATATTGTCAGAACTGAGAATATTAGCTGCATGCTTGTTTCTGGTGTAATTCAGTTCATTACTGCAACCAGATAGATCAGCAGGGCTGCCAGGCAACTAGTATTGTTTAAAAGGAAATAAATATGGCAGCCTCCATATCACTCTTACCACGGGTTCACTTTAAATTACAGTTAGCTCCGCCCTCATCCGGTCATTTCCATGCCCATTTTTTGTAGCCACACCCAATTTCTGCCGCGGCGCATGGGGGCCCGCAATTGGAATTTTGCACAGGGGCCCGCTGCTGGCTCTGTCTGCCACTGGCTGGTTCTGCATACTATCACCAGCCTCTATGTCTGTACTGTGTGCCCTCAGGCTCCCCCTGTGCTCTGCTGTCCCCCAGAAAAAAACCCGCCATGCTAGCGACATGCAGCTTGTCGCTAGCAGGCTGTTTACCTTTGTGCTGCCTGTCACCACCACTCCCCCGCCTCCTCTATCGTGGCTCCCCATCTGCGTCCCTTCCCTCCCCACCTCTGTAAGCTGATTGGAGGGAAGGGGCGCAGGCGGGGAGCAGCGCTATAGAGGAGGCGGGGGAGCGGCGGTGACAGGCAGCATTAAGTTAAACAGCCAGCTAGCGACAAGCTGCATGTCGCTAACACAACGTTTTTTTTTCTGGGGGACAGCAGAGGGGAGGTGGGGCCTGGGGGGGCATAGTACAGACACAGAGGCTGGTGATAGTATGCAGAGCCAGCCTCATTGTCCTAATAGCATTCTTAAAACCCACCTCGGGTTCTCTTTAAGATACAAAAATCTCTGTGAACAGGAATCTTATCGGATTTTCAGGTTGTTTGCCTAATCGGTTATTGAGGATATGGTAAATTCTGCAGCATGGATTAGCACCGGGTCACACCCCCCCCCCCACCACATAGTTACATAGTTACATAGTTACTTTGGTTGAAAAAAGACATACGTCCATCGAGTTCAACCAGTACAAAGTACAACTCATATGGGACATTATGCGATTGGGGACTTAAGATATACTATTAATTTCCCAAGATGGGCATCATGTGACAGTCCCTAACTTTTTAATCCAGCAATACGCGAATGCTAACTCGCATTTGCAACTGATCAACCTGGTGCAACTACCTTATGCACCATTGCTGGTGTGAATATACATGCCAAAAGAAACACTTTGTACATATAAACATCTAGTGACAGGTTCCAACCATTAAGTCCTGCGCTATGCAAATGTTAGTCGGCATACACAACTGATATACCTCCTGGAGTGAATTCACAAGACAGCCTGCCAGTACTTCCAATGTGAGGAGATCTTCAGACACTAAGTTAGCGCTTAAATAAAAAATTATGTGATTTTAGATATGTTTTATTGCAAATGTTTTATCCATTTTTTTTTTATGTGTGGCTCTTATATGTTTTATATGTGTGCCACAGAATTCAGCTGCAACTGTGGCTAGTGGGTGTAGAACAGAAGGACCTTAGGGCTGGTTCACACTGGGCGCTTCCCGGCCATCGCGTTTGTGTCCGTGATCACAATTCGGCGGGTGAAATCTTGCGAAATTATGAGATTTTAGATATGTTTTATTGCAAATGTTTTATCTATATATGTATATACAGTACTTCCCATAATTAGTCATACCCCTGGCAAATTTTGTCTTAAAGTTACTTTTATTCAACCAGCAAGTAATATTTTGACGGGAAATGACGTAGGTAGATAATAAGGAGATGTACAAGAGGCATTATAGTGGGAAAAAAACATTTCTCAGCTTTTATTTACATTTTAGCAAAAAGTGTCCTTTATTGGCTATTACAGCAATCAAACACTTCCTATAACTGCAGACCAGCTTTCTGCATGTCTCCACAGGAATTTTTGCCCATTCATCTCTAGTAATGAGCTCCATATATTTCAGGTTTTAAGGGTCTTCTTGCCATCACCCATCATCATCTTGCCATCATCGTTAGCTCCCTCCACAGATTCTTAATTGAATTCAAGTCCGGACTCTGACTGGGCCACTCCAAAATGTTAATGTTGTTGTCTACTAACCATTTCTTCACCATTTTTGCCAGTGGCGTAGCTAAGGAGCTGTGGGCCCCGAGGAAAGTTTTACATTGGGCCCCCCCAAGCACTCTATATATAACAATTGATATGACGCACCAAAACCTGCCAATGGCAACTACAGTGTCAGAGGTGCAAGAAGGGGATGGGGAACAGTTTGTTAATGATTACCACTATTTAAAGTATCTACAGAAGTGATTATTATGAGCACAGGACCAATATAGAGCTAATGCTGTAGTTGAGGGAGAGCCCTTCAGGGCCCCTCTGGCCCAAGGGCCCCGATGCGGTCGCAACCTCTGCAACCCCTATTGCTACACCCCTGTCTTTAGCTATGTGTTTTTGGTCATTGTCATGCTGAAATGTCCACTGGTGTCCAATAGAGTTGTCGCGAACCTCTTATTTTGGTTCGCGAACCTCGAACTCCAAAGACGCAGAAAAGGTTTGCGAACATGCAAACTTTCGAACCGCCATAGACTTCAATGGGCAGGCGAATCTTCAAAACTACAAAAAATAATTGTGGCCACTAAAGTGATGGAAAATATGTTTAAAGGGGTCTAACACCTGGAGGGGGGCATGGCGGAGTGGGATACACGGCAAAAGTCCCGGGGAAAAATCCAGATTTTATGCACAGCAGGGTTTAAGGGCAGAAATCACATTTTATTGCTAAATTGGAGGCCTAAAGTACTTTAAAACATCTTGCATGTGTATACATCAATCAGGTAGTGTAATTGGTGTACCCCTTCACACTGACAGACTAAACTCACTGTGTAACGCAACGCAAACAGCTGTTTGTGTAGTGACGGCCGTGCTGGACTGGTGCGCACCATGGCGATTTTCAAGCCCATATGGTCGGGCTGAGGTAGCTGAATGACAGAACAACAGTGACTGAGTGTCCAGCTGATCGAATTTGGTCTGTCCACAATGAAGCAACAACCTTATTATCTATCTTCTTGGGTCAACCCCAACACACTAATTTAGCCAGTCATTGCTTCATTGTGATACGCAAGCCCCTTCACTGCGGCAAGGTAACGGTCACGAAGGGGAATTGACACATGTACATGCCTTTTGTTTTGTTGTTGCAGCCGCAGTGCAGCCAGAAAAATTAGGCAGGTATGTACACACACCAGAAAACAATATTATAGCGGCTAACAGTGGCCTTAAAAATTCAGAAATCCACCTGGAGTCCTGGACCCTGTTGGTGGTGGCGGAGAAGGCAGTCACACAGCGTGCAGGCAGAGATGCTATGTGTGGGGACTGACTTAGTCTTCGGGCAGACAGTAGCCCTCCGGGATCCATGCCTCATTAATTTTGATAAAGGTGAGGTACTGAACACTTTTGTGACTTAGGCGACTTCTCTTCTCACTGACAACGCCTCCAGCTGCGCTGAAGGTCCTTTCTGACAGGACACTTGAGGCAGGGCAAGACAGAAGTTGGATGGCAAATTGGGGCAGCTCTGGCCACAGGTCAAGCCTGCGCACCCAGTAGTACAGGGGTTCTTCGCTGCTCAGAGTGTCTACATCTGCACTTAAAGGGACACTTAAGTCAAACAAAAAAAATGAGTTTTACTCACCTATGGCTTCCAATAGCCCCCTGCAGCTGTCCGGTGCCCTCGCTGTCTCCCTCTGATCCTCCTGGCCCCGCCAGCAGCCACTTCCTGTTTCGGTGACAGGAGCTGACAGGCTGGGGACGCGAGTGATTCTTCGCGTTCCCAGACACATTAGCACCCTCTATGGTGCTATATGGTATATGATATATGCTATAGCAGCATAGATGGCGCTATTGTGGCCAGGAACGCGAAGAATCACTCGCATCCCCAGCCTGTCAGCTCCTGTCACCGAAACAGGAAGTGGCTGCCGGTGGGGCCAGGAGGATCGGAGGGAGAGGGTGAGGGCACCGGACAGCTGCAGCGGGCTATTGGAAGCCCCAGGTGAGTAAAACTCATTTTTTTTGTTTGACTTAAGTGTCCCTTTAAGGCCAGGTAGTCGGCTACTTGCCGGTCGAGGCATTGGTGGAGGGTGGATCCGGAATGGCTAAGGCGAGGTGTTGGACTAAAGAATGTCTGCATGTCCGACATCACCATGAGATTGCTAGAGCGTCCTGTCCTTGCCTGCGTGGACATGGGAGGAGGAGGAAGATTACTGGCAGTGGCACCTTTATTCCGTTGTGCTGTGACATCACCCTTAACCATTTAACGGCATTCTGACTTATTAAAACGTCCTGTTTGAGCTTGTTAATGACAACAGGACGTTTCAATAAGTCGCGCATTGCCACCGCCGCTCCGCATGTGTGCGCGCCGCTACTGCCGCCATTTCCGTTGGGATTCCTTGTTAAGCGATCGGGAAAGAGGACCGAGCGGTCCTCTACCCAATTGCAATGCCTGGAATAAATGGACGTGACCGCGAACAGCAGCCACATCCATTCACAAAAATAGGAAGCAGCCAGTTACTAAAATGTCAAAAAAAAAAAGTGAACACTTCCTATAACGGGAAAGTGTTCACTAGTGCCATCTTGTGGCCAAAAAGTAAAATTACACATACAGACACATACAAGCATACACAGTATGAATAAAACTAATAACTGACACTTCCAAAGCCACCCCCCCCCCCCCCAAAAAAAAATTGTAAAAAGATCAGTTTAAGAAAAATACATAAATAGTTGCCATAGGGACTCAGCTTTTTTAATCTATATTTGATGAGGGACTTTTACTTTACTACATAGGGGCTTGTAATTATGGACCGGACAAAAAAACCCCAGAAAAATAACACCTCTACTTCCAAATAATATATTGTCGGCATACATTGTGATAGGGACATAATTTAAACAGTTTAATAATCGGGATAACTAGGCAAATAAAATGTGTTGGTTTTATCCACAGGAGAACGTTTAATTTTAAAACTATAATGGCCGAAAACTGAGAAATAATTAATTTTTTCCATTATTTTCTTTTTCCCATTAAAACGCATTTAGAATAAAAAAATTCTTTGCAAAGTGTACTACACACAGAAAGCCTAATTGGCGGCAAAAAAAAGGTATAGATAATTTTGTTGTGATAAGTAGTAATAAAGTCATTAGGGAATAAAAGGGAGGAACACTGACAGGTGAAAATTGCTCTAGTTCGTTAGGGTAAAAACCCTTGGGGGTGAACTGGTTAAACGCACTGTAAAGCATAGTTGCCAGCTTGTTCTGCAAGTGCTGCATCCTTTCTGCCTTCTGGTGATTTGGAAACATCTCTGCCACTTTGTGCTTATACCGAGGGTCTAGTAGTGTTGCCACCCAGTAATGGTCATTCTCCTTAATTTTTTTTTTTTACGGGGCTCCCTCAACAGGCTGGACAGCATGAAAGATGCCATCTGCACAAAGTCTGATGCCGCCGTACTAGCCATCTCGTCTTGCTCTTCCTCAGTGATGTCAGGTAAATTCTTCTCCTCCCCCCAGCCACGAACAATACCATGGGAAAGTTGAGCAGCACAAGCCCCCTGCGACGCCTGCTGCGGTGGTTCTTCCGCCTCCTCCTCCAAAAAACCACCTTCCTCATCTGACTCCTCTTCCCCAGACTTCTCCTCCTCCTCCTCCCCCATCCCCTGTGATGCTGCAGGTGTTGATGATGCCGCAGGTGATGTTTCCAAAAACTCTTTCTCCTCCTCCTGTTCCTGGTCACGCTCCTTTACAGCTTGATCCATCACTCTATGCATGGCGCGCTCCAGGAAGAAGGCATATGGGATTAAGTCGCTGATGGCGCCTTCACTGAGACTCACCAGGTTTGTCACCTCCTCAAACGGACGCATGAGCTTGCAGGCATTACGCATGAGTGTCCAGTACTTCGGCCATAACATCACCAGCTCCCCAGAGCATGTCCTTTCACTGTAGTTGTACAGATACTCTTTGACGGCTTTCTCCTGTTGTAGCAGGCGGTCAAACATCAGGAGCGTTTAATTCCAGCGAGTCGGGCTATCGCAAATGAAATGCCTTACCGGCAAGTTATTTCTTTGCTGAATATCGGCCAAGCGCGCCATGGCCATGTAGGACAGCCTGAAATGCCCACATACCTTCCTGGACTACTTCAGAACCTCCTGTAAGCCTGGGTACTTGCACACAAATCTTTGTATTATGAGATTGAGCACATGTGCCATGCAGGGTACATGTGTCAACTTTCCCAAACTCAAAGCCAAAATGAGATTGCTGCTCTTGTCACACACCACGTTGCCGATCTCCAGTTGGTGCGGGGTCAGCCACTGATCCACCTGTTTGTTCAGAGCAGCCAGGAGAGCTGCTCCAGTGTGACTCTGGGCTTTGAGGCAAGACATGTCCAAGATGGCATGACACCGTCGTACCTGGCATGCAGCGTAGGCCCTGGGAGCTGGGCAGGGCCTGGATTTAGGCCAAGGCCGCCTAGGCCATGGCCTAGGGCACCACAAGAGCAAGGGCATCAAAGCAGCAGGCTAAACTTATGCAGGAATGCAATACAGGGCGATCAGGCGAGCCTGACCGTGGTACTCTGCTGCCAGCGGCCACCTTGATCTCTGTGCACGTTTGCATTGTGGAGGGAGGCTATAGACTTGGGCAGCATTGGAGACAGAGGGGAAGAGGGAGCTTCGGCACTGGAGACGAGCTGATGGCTGCTGCAGTGTGAAGGCAAGCTGGCTACCTATACTTGGAGGGGGGGAGTGGGAAAAGGAGGGATTAAGGGAGTCATCTGGCTATCTATACTGGGGGGGTCATCAGGTTACCTATACTAGAGGGAAGGGGGGGAGGGGTCCTCTGGCTACATATACTGAAGGGGGGCAACTGGTGACAGTGGCCTTGGGCGGTAAATAGGCAAAATCTGGCCATGGAGCTGGAGGTGTGTAGTTGGAGAGGATGTAGGAGGAGAGGAAGTGGCAGCAGGCCTGCCTGCAAGCCGTGGAGGTATCACAACTAGGTCCGCTACTCAGCCACGTACTCCCTGCTTGCCAGCGGTCACCAGGTTGACCCAATGTGCTGTATAAGTAATGTACCTGTCCTGACCGTGCTTGGCAGACCATGCATCCGTGGTCAGATGGACCCTTGACCCAACGCTGTGTGCCAGAGATGACACCACTAGCCTTTCTACATCACGGTACAGTTTGGGTATCACTGTAACGCTCGGTGAAGCACAGAGAGATCTGATTACCGGTGACCTGCAGCGTCACGGGGAATACAGACGTATACCAGATTATATGTGATCTGCAGTATCACCGATAATCCAATATACCAGCTAACCTCTGTTCACCGGAGTAGAGTGTAGTGTTTAGGTGTAACAGTAACACTTAGAGGACTAGGCCTCAGTACAGTAAGACGTACTGTACAGATTACTTCCGCAACCCTGAGCTCTCCAAGACGGGAGGAGTCAGACTGCAAGCAGGAAGTATCTTCTGAAAGTCACCCTCAGGCGGAAGGGTTACCAACAGAACGAAGAACCTCCTCCAATGATGAGGTCGGTTCTCGAGGTCGGACAAGCCAGGTCGTACACACACAGACAGATAAAGTACAAGATCGAGAGGCAGAGGCGGAGTCAAAGTACAGGCAGGGTTCGGCAACGGGGTATCAGATATATCGGGGTACAGAATCAGGAGGCAGAAACAGAGTCTAGGAGCGAGCCGGGGTTCGGCAACGGTGTATCAGAAATAACGAGGTACAAGATCAAAGTTCAGAAGAGTAGTCAAGGCAGGCAAGAAGTCATAACAAATAATCACAATCAAACTAGTACTTTAAGCTATCAACAAATCTAGCTTTAGTGTAGGATTACAGCTCCAGCTGGTCCCGGCACACTAACGGATCTGACTAACGGATCTGGGTGCTCCCACGTATGTGAACGCAACGCCAGACACCAGAGAAGTGAACTGCCGGCAGTATATATACTCAATCGTGACCCCCAGCACCTCCCTGATTGCTGGACCAATGGGGAGCGGAATCAGGGTCAGCTGACCAGCCTGGTCAGCTGACTCCCCTCAGACTATCATAAATCTTCCTTGAGTGCGCGCGCGCGCGTCACTCTAAACACTGAGGGACTACGAGTCCCAGCCCTGCTCTGTGGTGCAGCGGAGAGATGTGCACCAGCCGCCGCGTCTAACGCGGCGGCTTCTTCGCGTTCCGTCCGCCTCTCCACGGGGACAGCCGCCTCACGCTGGGAGGAGGCGGCTGCCTCCCCGTGTGAGCGGGCACTGCACGCGGGAAGAGCCGCCGACCGCTGGCTCATGGCGGCGGCTCTTCCACGCTTCCTCACAGTACCCCCCCCCCAAGGAGTGGACTCCGGACAGCTCCCACCAGGTTTCTCGGGATGTAAGGCATGAAACTCCCTCCTTAACTCGTCCGCATGCATGCGGTTCCCAGGTACCCATTGCCTCTCCTCAATGCCATACCCTTTCCAGTGTACGAGATACTGTACCGAGTTCTGTACAGTACGTGAATCAATTATCTTCTCCACCTCGTATTCAGGTTGGGCATCTACCAACACAGGAGGGGGAGGAGTGGGACCCACCTGGACCGCTGGTTTAAGAAGGGAAACATGGAAAGACCTTACCCCCCGCATGCTAGTGGGAAGTTCGACAGTATAAGTGACATTGTTGATCTTTTTGGTTATTGGGAATGGACCCACAAACCTGGGACCAAGCTTACTAGAAGGTTGTTTTAGGGCCAAGTGACGTGTGGACACCCAGACCGGGTCTCCTGGTCGGAATCTCCACTCCACCGACCGTCTCTTGTCGGCTTGACCCTTCTGACTCAAAAAAGCCTTCTCCAGGTTATTTCTTACTGTCCCCCACAGGTCCTTGAATGACCTTTGCCAGACCTCCAGGGCTGGGAATGGAGTGGAAGCTATAGGCAATGGGGAAAATTTGGGTGATCTTCCCGTCACTACTTGAAAAGGAGAAAAACCGGAGGACGAGTTTTTTAAATTATTTTGGGCAAATTCTGCAAACGGCAGAAATCTGACCCAATCGTCCTGTGCTTCAGCTACATAACACCTTAAGAACTGTTCTAACGATTGATTTATTCTCTCAGTCTGGCCGTTGGTCTGTGGGTGATAGCCAGACGAGAAAGACAATTTTATGTCCATGAGCTGGCAAAAAGCTTTCCAAAAACGTGAGACGAATTGGACTCCCCTGTCTGAGACTATGTCTTCGGGAATACCGTGCAAACGAAAAACATGCGTGATAAACAACTCGGCCAGTTCTCGAGCGGAGGGGAGTCCTTTCAAAGGTACAAAATGGGCCATCTTGCTAAATCGGTCGACCACGACCCAAATGACCGTCATCCCCTCAGATCTGGGAAGCTCGCCCACAAAATCCATGGACAGGTGGGTCCACGGTTCAGTCGGGGTGGGCAATGACTGCAAGGTACCGACAGGTGCCAGTCGGGAGGGTTTACTCCTGGCACATGTCACACACTCCTTCACATATTCCTTGCAATCTGCTGCCAAGGAAGGCCACCAGGCGCATCTGGCTACTAAATCCTGTGTTCTGGATGCCCCAGGATGTCCCGCATTCTTATGTGTATGGAACATCTCTAGAACCTGAAGGCGAAACGGCAGAGGAACGAACAGAACCCCTGCGGGCTTCCCTTCCGGGATGTCCTGTTGAAAGGGAATCAGCGTCTCCGCCCAATCCTCCCAGGTTCCAGTGGCTGCCAGTATCAACCTCTGAGGAATAATGGTCTCTGGAACGGAGGGCTGTGCTGTCTCTGACTCAAAGCATCTGGACAAGGCATCTGCCTTAACATTCTTGCTTCCCGGGGTGTATGTAATGATAAACGTGAACCTGGAGAAGAATAGCGACCATCGAGCCTGACGAGGGCTCAATCTCTTAGCCCCCTCGATGTATTCTAAGTTCTTATGATCGGTGTAAACCGTGATGGTATGCTCAGCTCCTTCTAACCAGTGTCGCCATTCCTCGAAAGCTAATTTGATGGCTAGGAGCTCCCTATTACCAATATCATAATTCCTCTCTGCAGGGGAAAACCTGCGAGAGAAGTAAGCGCATGGGTGCATTCTACCCTGCAAGCCTGACCGCTGAGACAGCACAGCCCCCACCCCTACCTCCGAAGCATCCACCTCCACAATGAACGGGAAGGATGTATCCACATGTCTGAGGATGGGTGCTGAACAGAATAGGCCCTTCAGAGTGGAAAAAGCATGTAAAGCCTCAGGAGACCAGTGAGTTGTATCTGCCCCTTTCTTGGTGAGACTCGTAAGGGGAGAAATGACCGTGGAGTACCCCTTTATAAATCGTCTATAATAGTTGGCAAAGCCAAGAAAGCGCTGAAGAGATTTCAACCCCACCGGCTGTGGCCACTCCAGCACAGCCGAGACCTTGGCAGGATCCATCGACAGGCCTGTGGTGGAAATTATATACCCCAAGAAGGCGACAGATGTTACTTCAAAGATGCATTTTTCAAGTTTTGCATATAAAGAGTTCTGCCTTAACAGATTCAAAACAAACCTCACATGGTCTCTATGTTCAGAGAGGTTGTTGGAGAAGATGAGAATATCATCAAGATAGACCAAAACAAACTTCCCCAACACCTCTCTGAATACCTCGTTAATGAGTTCCTGAAAGACGGCCGGGGCATTACACAGCCCGAAGGGCATCACCAGGTACTCATAATGCCCGTCTGGTGTATTAAAGGCCGTCTTCCACTCATCGCCCTTTCTTATGCGTATCAGGTTATACGCGCCCCGCAAATCTAATTTAGAAAAGATTTTAGCGTCTGTAATTTGTGTGAATAAATCGTCTATCAGTGGCAAGGGATAGCGATTTTTGACTGTAATCTTGTTAAGGCCGCGATAATCGATGCAGGGTCGCAGGCCTCCGTCTTTTTTCTTAACAAAAAAGAAACCAGCTCCAGCAGGTGACCGGGACGGCCGAATGAAACCTTTGGCCAAGTTTTCACGGATATAATCCTGCATGGCTACCTTTTCGGGTCCCGACAGATTGTACAAATGACCCCGGGGAGGTACACATCCCGAACGGAGGTCAATGGGACAATCGAAAGGGCGATGTGGGGGCAACTTGTCTGCTGCTTTGGGACAGAACACGTCGGAATACTCGGAGTACTGGTCGGGTACCCCTTCTACCTGAACTTTGGTTTGTCCCAGGGTCAATTTTCCCAAACACTGTTGAAAACAACGAGGTGACCAAGTGGTTAGCTGACCTGTGGCCCAGTCTATTTGAGGTGAGTGGAGTTGCAACCATGGCATGCCTAGGATGATAGTGGAGGTTGACATGTGCAATACAAAAAATGATAATTGTTCCCCATGTAGTACCCCGATGGTGACCTTCACCTCCGGAGTCTGAGACAGTGCATGATTCCGTTGTAGCGGGGAATCGTCTACTGCCGTGACCTGAATGGGGGGACTCACAGGAGTGAGGGGGATACCCAACTCTTGTGCGAACTCAAAATTCATAAAATTGGCCGCTGAGCCTGAGTCAATAAATGCCTCAGTGGCCATAGACTTATTTTCCCATGTAACCGTACAAGGGAGCAAAAATTTCTTTTCCTTAAGGGGTGCAATTTGTGTACCTAGGGTGTCACCCCCCACTACTCCTAGGCAAACTCGTTTCCCGACCTGTTAGGGCAGTTTCGTACCCTATGCCCTGCTGCTGCACAGTACAGGCACAGCTGTTCTGTCATTCTCCGCCTTCGCTCCACCTGGGTCAGTCTCGACCGACCAATCTGCATTGGTTCGGGCGGCGGTAAAGCCGGGGAGGGTGAGACAGGCGGAGAAGGTGTTACTAGAGGTGTAGCGGACGGTGCCGCGTACGATGTCACCCTGACACGGTGACTGCCTCTAGCCTGCCTCTGATGGCGCAACCTGCGGTCCACTCGAATGGCCGATGATATGGCCTCATCAACTGTCTTGGGCTCGGGTACCGTCAACATTAGATCGGAAACCTCTTCCGACAACCCAGACAGGAAGTAGTCCATGAGGGCAAAATTATCAAATCTTGAGGTGACTGACCACCTACGGAACTCTGCCGCATAATCCTCGACTGACCCTCTGCCTTGCCGTAAGAGTTTGAGCTTCCGCTCTGAGGATGCGGCAAGGTCAGGGTCGTCGTAGATTATGGCCATGGCCTTAAAAAATTCCTCCACTGAGGTCAAAGCAATATCGGTAGTGGGCAGGTTGTAAGCCCACGACTGGGAGTCTCCAGTCAACAAAGTTTTAATGAAAATGACCCGTTGGGTCTCAGTCCCCGAGGATCGGGGCCTTAATTCAAAATATGACAACACTCTACTCCTGAAATTCCGGAAGTCAGACTTGTGGCCGGAAAATTTATCAGGGACAGGCATGCGGATGTCGTCACTAGGAGGGGATCGCACTGAATCAACTGATGTCTGGAGGGTTCTCACAGAGCCTGATAAAGCATCAATTAAGGCTTTGTGCTGGCCTAATGCTTGATGAATGCTATCCACCGAAGTGGCAAGCACAGTCAGAGGATCAGTGCGTTCCATCAGTATTTTTGGTCTGGCGTTCTGTAACGCTCGGTGAAGCACAGAGAGATCTGATTACCGGTGACCTGCAGCGTCACGGGGAATACAGACGTATACCAGATTATATGTGATCTGCAGTATCACCGATAATCCAATATACCAGCTAACCTCTGTTCACCGGAGTAGAGTGTAGTGTTTAGGTGTAACAGTAACACTTAGAGGACTAGGCCTCAGTACAGTAAGACGTACTGTACAGATTACTTCCGCAACCCTGAGCTCTCCAAGACGGGAGGAGTCAGACTGCAAGCAGGAAGTATCTTCTGAAAGTCACCCTCAGGCGGAAGGGTTACCAACAGAACGAAGAACCTCCTCCAATGATGAGGTCGGTTCTCGAGGTCGGACAAGCCAGGTCGTACACACACAGACAGATAAAGTACAAGATCGAGAGGCAGAGGCGGAGTCAAAGTACAGGCAGGGTTCGGCAACGGGGTATCAGATATATCGGGGTACAGAATCAGGAGGCAGAAACAGAGTCTAGGAGCGAGCCGGGGTTCGGCAACGGTGTATCAGAAATAACGAGGTACAAGATCAAAGTTCAGAAGAGTAGTCAAGGCAGGCAAGAAGTCATAACAAATAATCACAATCAAACTAGTACTTTAAGCTATCAACAAATCTAGCTTTAGTGTAGGATTACAGCTCCAGCTGGTCCCGGCACACTAACGGATCTGACTAACGGATCTGGGTGCTCCCACGTATGTGAACGCAACGCCAGACACCAGAGAAGTGAACTGCCGGCAGTATATATACTCAATCGTGACCCCCAGCACCTCCCTGATTGCTGGACCAATGGGGAGCGGAATCAGGGTCAGCTGACCAGCCTGGTCAGCTGACTCCCCTCAGACTATCATAAATCTTCCTTGAGTGCGCGCGCGCGCGTCACTCTAAACACTGAGGGACTACGAGTCCCAGCCCTGCTCTGTGGTGCAGCGGAGAGATGTGCACCAGCCGCCGCGTCTAACGCGGCGGCTTCTTCGCGTTCCGTCCGCCTCTCCACGGGGACAGCCGCCTCACGCTGGGAGGAGGCGGCTGCCTCCCCGTGTGAGCGGGCACTGCACGCGGGAAGAGCCGCCGACCGCTGGCTCATGGCGGCGGCTCTTCCACGCTTCCTCACAATCACCTTTTGAGAAAAGTAATTGCGGCCTGGTTTCTTCCACTGCGGTGTCCCAATCGCCACAAATTTTTGGAAGGCCTCAGGGTCCACCAGCCGGTATGGTAACAGCTGGCGAGCTAACAGTTCCGCCAAGCCAGCTGTCAGACGCCGAGCAAGGGGGTGACTAGCAGACATTGGCTTCTTCCGCTCAAAGATTTCCTTCACGGACACCTGACTGCTGCTGTGGGCAGAGGAGCTGGAAGTGCTCAAGGTGAGAGGCGGAGTGGAGGAGGGTGGCTGTGAAGGTGCAAGCGATGGCAGACACACAAAAAAACTCCACACTGCTGAACCCTGGAATGATGGCACTTTGGTGGTGGCGTCAGCAGCTGACCTTGAAGAGCATGTTGGCTGCCTGGCTTTCCATAGGAGACGATAAATGCCGTCGGACACTGCCACCAGCTGTTTCTGATGACTAGCTCCCCCAGCTTCTTTTAGCAACTTGTCTCCTCCTACTCCTCTCTGACTCCCCCTCTGAACTGTCCCCCTGGTCATCTTGTCTATCAGGATCCCACGTGGCATCCATGGCAGTATTATTATCATCATCATAATCATCCTCCAAAGCTTTGCTTGTATCAGACACCTCCAAAACTGCACCAACAACAGGTACTTTATCATCCTCACACCTTACGTCCATACTGGCGCCTAACTCAGACATATGAGGTGGTGGTGTAAAATGCTTAGCGCCATCATCTTGTGACAAGAATAACTGTGAATCAGTTAATTCCCCACCAAATAACTCCTGCAAAGTGTCAAATGAGCTGGATGTGGTGCTAGTAGTAGCAGTGGTGGCTTCGGAGTAAGATATGTCACGGTTTCGTGTGGAAGCTGAGGAAGATGAGGTGTTCTGTTTTAAATAGTCAAGTACATCCTGGCAATCTTGGGAGTTGATGGCACATGCCTTCTGAACACTGTACCAGGGCCGCAATAAATCACGCCACCTCGACCTCAAACCAGACCTGCCGGGTGGCCTGCCTCTGGCTCTGCTTCTGCCTTTTGTTTTGTCCATACTGGGGGGGATGAAATGAAAGGTATGCACTGACTTGACTAATACAATGTGCGGTTACACAGGTGCAGTGAAAAGGTGACTGCTGGTACAACAATGTGTGGTTACACAGGTGCAGTGAACAGGTTGCAGTTACTTCTGGTAGAACATTTGCGGTTACACAGGTGCAGTGAAAAGGTGACTGCTGGTACAACAATGTGTGGTTACACAGTTGCAGTGACTGCTGGTACAACAATGTGCGGTTACACAGGTGCAGTGAATAGGTTGCAGTGACTGCTGATTCAACAATGTGCAGTTACACAGGTGCAGTGAACAGTTATGCAGTGACTGGTATTACAAATGTGCAGCTGTCACACACACAGGTGCAGTGAACAGGTATGCAGTGACTGGTGTATAATATAACACTGCGTGCTATTATGTAGGTGCACTGAGCAGGTATGCAGTGACTGGTATTACAAATGTGCAGCTGTCTCACACACACACAGGTACCGTGAACAGGTATGCAGTGACTGGTATATAATATAACACTGCGTGCTTTCACGCAGGTGCACTGAACAGGTATGCAGTGACTGGTATCAATACAATGTGTAGCTGTCACACACACAGGTACCGTGAACAGGTATGCAGTGACTGGTATGTAATAGAACAATGTGTGTTGTTAAGCAGGTGCACTGAACAGGTATGCAGTGACTGGTATCAATACAATGTGCGGCTGTAACATACACAGGTACCATGAACAGGTATGCAGTGACTGGTATTACAAATGTGCAGCTGTCACACACACAGGTACCGTGAACAGGCATGCAGTGACTGGTATATAATAGAACACTGTGTGGTGTCAAGCAGGTGCACTGAGCAGGTATGCAGTGACTGGTATCAATACAATGTGCGGCTGTCACACACAAAGGTACCGTGAACAGGTATGCAGTGACTGGTTTTACAAATGTGCAGCTGTCACACACAGGTACCGTGAACAGGTATGCAGTGACTGGTATCTAATATAACACTGCGTGCTTTCACGCAGGTGCATTGAACAGGTATGCAGTGACTGGTATCAATACAATGTGTAGCTGTCACACACACAGGTACCGTGAACAGGTATGCAGTGACTGGTATGTAATAGAACAATGTGTATTGTTAAGCAGGTGCACTGAGCAGGTATGCAGTGACTGGTATCAATACAATGTGCGGCTGTCACACACACAAGTACCATGAACAGGTATGCAGTGACTGGTATTACAAATGTGCAGCTGTCACACACACAGGTACCGTGAACAGGCATGCAGTGAGTGGTATATAATAGAACACTATGTGGTGTCAAGCAGGTGCACTGAGCAGGTATGCAGTGACTGGTATCAATACAATGTGCGGCTGTCACACACACAGGTACCGTAAACAGGTATGCAGTGACTGGTTTTACAAATGTGCAGCTGTCACACACAGGTACCGTGAACAGGTATGCAGTGACTGGTATCTAATATAACACTGCGTGCTTTCACGCAGGTGCACTGAACAGGTATGCAGTGACTGGTATCAATACAATGTGTAGCTGTCACACACACAGGTACCGTGAACAGGTATGCAGTGACTGGTATGTAATAGAACAATGTGTGTTGTTAAGCAGGTGCACTGAACAGGTATGCAGTGACTGGTATCAATACAATGTGCGGCTGTAACATACACAGGTACCATGAACAGGTATGCAGTGACTGGTATTACAAATGTGCAGCTGTCACACACAGGTACCATGAACAGGTATGCAGTGACTGGTATATAATATAACACTGCGTGCTGTCACGCAGGTGCACTGAGCAGGTATGCAGTGACTGGTATCAATACAATGTGCGGCTGTCACACACAAAGGTACCGTGAACAGGTATGCAGTGACTGGTTTTACAAATGTGCAGCTGTCACACACAGGTACCGTGAACAGGTATGCAGTGACTGGTATCTAATATAACACTGCGTGCTTTCACGCAGGTGCATTGAACAGGTATGCAGTGACTGGTATCAATACAATGTGTAGCTGTCACACACACAGGTACCGTGAACAGGTATGCAGTGACTGGTATGTAATAGAACAATGTGTGTTGTTAAGCAGGTGCACTGAGCAGGTATGCAGTGACTGGTATCAATACAATGTGCGGCTGTCACACACACAAGTACCATGAACAGGTATGCAGTGACTGGTATTACAAATGTGCAGCTGTCACACACACAGGTACCGTGAACAGGCATGCAGTGAGTGGTATATAATAGAACACTATGTGGTGTCAAGCAGGTGCACTGAGCAGGTATGCAGTGACTGGTATCAATACAATGTGCGGCTGTCACACACACAGGTACCGTAAACAGGTATGCAGTGACTGGTTTTACAAATGTGCAGCTGTCACACACAGGTACCGTGAACAGGTATGCAGTGACTGGTATCTAATATAACACTGCGTGCTTTCACGCAGGTGCACTGAACAGGTATGCAGTGACTGGTATCAATACAATGTGTAGCTGTCACACACACAGGTACCGTGAACAGGTATGCAGTGACTGGTATGTAATAGAACAATGTGTGTTATTAAGCAGGTGCACTGAGCAGGTATGCAGTGACTGGTATCAATACAATGTGCGGCTGTCACACACACAGGTACCGTGAACAGGTATGCAGTGACTGGTATTACAAATGTGCAGCTGTCACACACAGGTACCATGAACAGGTATGCAGTGACTGGTATATAATATAACACTGCGTGCTGTCACGCAGGCGCACTGAACAGGTATGCAGTGACTGGTATCAATACAATGTGCAGCTGTCACACACACAGGTACCGTAAACAGGTATGCAGTGACTGGTATTACAAATGTGCAGCTGTCACACACAGGTACCGTGAACAGGTATGCAGTGACTGGTATCTAACAGATATGCAGTGACTGGTATTACAAATGTGCAGCTGTCACACACAGGTACCGTGAACAGGTATGCAGTGACTGGTATCTAATATAATACTGCGTGCTGTCACGCAGATGCACTGAACAGGTATGCAGTGATTGGTATCAATACAATGTGCAGCTGTCACACACACAGGTACTGTGAACAGGTATGCAGTGACTGGTATTACAAATGTGCAGCTGTCACACACAGGTACAATGAACAGGTATGCAGTCACTGGTATATAATATAACACTGCGTGCTGTCACGCAGGCGCACTGAACAGGTATGCAGTGACTGGTATCAATACAATGTGCAGCTGTCACACACACAGGTACCGTGAACAGGTATGCAGTGACTGGTATTACAAATGTGCAGCTGTCACACACAGGTACCGTGAACAGGTATGCAGTGACTGGTATCTAATATAACACTGCGTGCTGTCACGCAGGTGCACTAAACAGGTATGCAGTGATTGGTATCAATACAATGTGCAGCTGTCACACACACAGGTATCGTGAACAGGTATGCAGTGACTGGTATTACAAATGTGCAGCTATCACACACACAGGTACCGTGAACAGGTATGCAGTGACTGGTATTACAAATGTGCAGCTGTCACACACAGGTACCGTGAACAGGTATGCAGTGACTGGTATCTAATATAACACTGCGTGCTGTCACGCAGGTGCACTAAACAGGTATGCAGTGATTGGTATCAATACAATGTGCAGCTGTCACACACACAGGTACCGTGAACAGGTATGCAGTGACTGGTATTACAAATGTGCAGCTATCACACACACAGGTACCGTGAACAGGTATGCAGTGACTGGTGTATAATATAACACTGTGTGCTATTACGTAGGTGCACTGAACAGGTATGCAGTGACTGGTATTACAAATGTGCAGCTGTCACATACAAAAGTACCGTGAACAGGTATGCAGTGACTGGTATATAATATAACACTGCGTGCTGTCACACAGGTGCACTGAACAGGTATGCAGTGACTGGTATCAATGCAATGTGTGGTTGTATTTTGCCTGAGCATTGCTTCCAACTGTTAAACATTCTGCCACACCAAAAGGGGCCGTTTCTTGCCTAATCCCTGTCAAGAAGTCCTGTGTCACCACCTTCAAACAAAAAAAAAAAAAACTTGCATGTGATTATATAGAGTATGGGACACTGGCAGCGACCAATATAGAAGGGGATCAGGTGTTTTATTAATCTACAAAATACTGGGAACTTTTAAGGATCAGTGGTGGGCCGAAATTTCACATAAAAATTTGCAATTGCACATCGTAATCGTAGTGTGAAATTTCAGAAAAAATCGTAATTAATTTTGTATGGAATCATAATATTTAATAATTTTCACGTTATTTCGCGTAATTTTCTGCCGACTTTAGTAGTTAATAGCATGCTATTGCTACCAAAATTGCTACATATGTTAATGAGAATAGTGGATACAAGTAAAAAAATTTTTTTCAAAAAGACCTTGTAGTTTTTGAAAAAAAATCGATTTTAAAAATGCAATGAAACATTTTTAAACGTCATTTTTTAGAGTTTAAAACACATTTTTTCTTTGTATTTCTACAATCAATTTTTCTCAATTATCAATTTTTCTCTTTGTGTTTCTAAAATCGTTCTCAAGGTAGTCCTTTACCTCATTAATGGTAATCCCAAGTCAGGCTAGGGGCGGAATGCCGCAGAACAGGGTGGTAATCCTGTGCCTGAGTGAGCTTCATGCGGGAGCTGCTGCAGACCTCTCTGAGGTATGTTTTTCTTCTTGTTTTTAGGGTCTAAAAGCATGTGGAAAAATTGTATGGCTTTTAGACCTTAAATCTGGAAATAATCATAATGTCAGGTTAACATATGTAGCAACTTGTCGGTACAAAATTATGCGAAATTTTACGCAGAATTATGAATCACTATACAAATTCAATAAGATTTACAAATCGTAACTGTGAAAATTTACGCAAAGTTTTGCGTAATAGTAATTGGCTGATTACGATCATCACTATTGATGATCCAGGAAAACAGACTACAATAACAGCCAAGCATGAACAGAGTGAGAATTCAATACTGTCCAAGAAGATCACAGCTAAAGTTGAGATGATTAATCCAGCATAGAGATGGGCCGAACATCACATTTTGGGTTTTGCGAACTTTGAACGCGAATCTCCATAAAAATTTGCGAACAGTCACACCGCACAAACCTCCATAGACTTCAATGGGCAAGCAAATTCTAAAACCTACAGGGACTGTTTCTGCCCACAAAAGTGATGCAAAAGTTGTTTCAAGGAGCCTAACACCTGGACTGTGGCATGCAGGAGGAGGATCTATGGCAAAAGTCCCGCCAAAAATTACATAGTTGATGCAAAGTCATGTTTTAATCACTAAAGGGCAGAAATCACATTACATTCCTACATTTGAGGAATAAAGTGCTGCTTTTAAATTTCCAGAGTGTGTACACGTAGGTCAGGAAGTGTGAGGGTTATGCCTGTTTCACACTGACAGACCAAACGCCACGTTTACAGAGATTGAGCGCTAACGTCTATAAGGTGTGTGGTGCTGCATGTGCGCTCAACAGAATGGACCAACGTGGCATGTAGCAGAGGCCAGGATAGCAAGTTGTTAGTGGAGCTGTATGATGGAACCAGACAGACTGGCTCGGCGTACAGCCTAATTTTTTTTTTTTTATTGTAGCCTATTTGTGAACTCCTCCATACTAACTAGTTACGCGACCATGCAGCCATGTGAGATTGAGCACTAACAGGTCTGTAAGGCCCTTAGGTGTGTGTGTGGTGCTGCATGTGCGCTCAACTGAACGGACCAGCGTGGTGTGTAGCAGAGGATACAGTATATTTTAGGATGGAACCAAACAGACTGGCTCAGTGTGCAACCTAATTATTATTTTTTTTATGTTTCAGCCCTGGTGACACGGACAACAGATGCAGTGACTTGGCTCTGCACATGTATGTGCAAGTGTGCATACAAATTAAATTTCAGGAAAAAAAAATAGTTTTATTGCAGCCAATGTAGCAGAGGCCAGACAATGTCATGGCCTGGCCTATACATTTTACCCAAAAAATTGAATTTTTTTTAAAGAAAATCTGTTTGTTGCATTCCTTGTGAGATAGGTGGCCAATGACTTAGTTCTGCACATGTATGTGCAGCTGATTTACATACAAATTTAATTTGTTAAAAAAAAAGAGTTTTGTTGCAGCCACTGCAGCAGAGGCCAGGCAATTCATGGCCTATACATTTTACCCCCCAAAATGTTTTTAAAAGAAAAACAATGTATGTGCAGGTTTACATACCAATGTAATTTGACCCCCAAAAACACTATTTTTGCAAACACTATAGCACAGGCCAGACATTGACCTCAATTCACTAAGCTTTATCAAACGTTTGATAATTTACCTCATGGGTAAAATCTAATTTTGAATTCACTAAGGTGTTATAGATTGATTGAATGTTTTATCGATAAAACATTTGATAAACATATAACACCTTAGTGAGTTCAAAATTAGATTTAACCCATGAGGTAAATTTTCAAACGTTTGATAAAGTGTTTGATAAAGCTTAGTGAATTGAGGCCAATGTCATGACCCAATGTCACTTTTACCCAGAATATTGTATTAAAAAATAAATAAAAAAAATCAATGTTTGTTGCATCCCTAGTGAGTGACATGAATAAGAGAGGCTTGGCTCTGCATATGTATGTGCAGGTTTACATACAAATTTAATTTGAGGAAAAAAAATAGTTTTTTAGCAGCCACTATAGCAGAGAACTGAACAATTTTGTCATAGTATATACACTTTTCAAAAGAAAAAAGTATTGTTTTTTTGGAAATAAATATATATGTTGCAGCCGTGGTGACACTGACTGACAAGAGATGTAGTGACTTGGCTCTGCACATGATGGATGGTACAGGTTTACATACTAAAATGTAAAAACTAGAGATGGCCCGAACGGTTCGCCGGCGAACGGTTCCAGGCGAACTTCCGGGGGTTCGTGATCGCGGAGAACCGTGAACTTTACCGGAAGTTCGATAGTTAATAGTGCACTATTGGGGTTAACTTTGACCCTCTACATCACAGTCAGCAGGCACATTGTAGCCAATCAGGCTACACTCCCTCCTGGAGCCACCCCCCCCTCTTATGAAAGGCAGGCAGCGCCGGCCATTTTAGTCACTCGTGTGCCTGCAGTAAATAGAGAAGGGACAGCTGCTGCAGACAGAGCAGACTCTCATAGGGAAAGATTAGTTTGGCTCTTGAAGGCTTCTTAGCTTGCTCCTTGCTGATTCTTATTGCTAAAATAGCACCCCACAATAACTCTTTTGAGAGATAATCTTGTTCTTGTGATCTAATTTTTTTTCTGTGTGTCCCACTGACATTTGTGTTGCATAGACAGCCTTGATGATTCATACTGTGTATGCCACTGCCTGGCCCAGCACATTCAGTGACTACCTGTGTGTGTGACAGGTGCACATTGTAATACCCATTACTGCATATACCTACCTACCTGTTGTTCACAGTGCACCCACCTACCTACGTGAGTTGAGCTCACGCAGTGTCACTGTGCCTGTCCGCTACCTGTCTGTGTGTGACAGGTGCACATTGTAATACCCATTACTGCATATACCTACCTACCTGTTGTTCAAAGTGCACCCACCTACCTACATGAGCTGAGTGCGTGCAGTGTCACTGTGTCTGTCCGCTACCTGTCTGTGTGGGACAGGTGCACATTGTAATACCCGTTACTGCATATACCTACCTACCTGTCGTTCACAGTGCACCCACCTACCTGTTGTTCACAGTGCACCCAACTACCTACGTGAGCTAAGCGCACGCAGTGTCACTGTGCCTGTCCGCTACCTGTCTGCGTGTGACAGGTGAACATTGTAATACCCAGTACTGCAAATACCTATCTACCTGTTCGCAGTGCACCCACCTACCTACGTGAGTTGAGCGCACGCAGTGTCACTGTGCCTTTCCGCTACCAGTCTGTGTGTGACAGGTGCACATTGTAATACCCATTACTGCATATACCTACTGTAATGAACTCCATTGAGGCAGCTGCGGTGAACAGCGCTGCCACGGCAGCTGCCTCTGTCTCCCTGCCTAGCGATATTCCCGTACCTCGGGCGTCTAGCACGCCGAGGACGGGTCTCAGTGCTGCCCACAAGGTTGCATTAGCGCGTCCGCGTGCGCATCATTGCGACCTTCATGCGGGGAAGAGGCGCATCAGTTGACCCGCCGCTTCTGATTGGCTGGGCGGAGGGGGCGTGCCTCTGGGTCTCCTCGACGTCATAAGCACCGAGGAGTCACTCGCAACTTGTCTGCTGTTGCGAATACCTCGTGTTAGCGCTCAGACCTTTGATAGCTGTAATAGTAATAATATTGAAGACTGTATTGATTTTCCTGTGTATGACTCTGGCTTGATCTGACTATTCTTCTGCTCCACGCTCCTGTACCTCTGCCCATCTGATCTAGTTGCCGACTCTGCCCGTTTATCTTCCTGTCTCTGCCTTCCGGTTTTGTACCTGATCTGCCTGTCTGTTGCCAACTCGAATTGTCTGACCATTCTACTCTCACCAGTGAGCCCTTGTCACTGGTGAGGAGCTCTCAGTACTGTCGGTGCCCACCAGCTCCTCTGGTGAGGTATCTCTGATATATTGCAAAAGCTATCACACCTATCTGTTCACTATACTTGCAGATCACCATATAATCAGGTATAGTATCTGCATTATTGGTGATACTGCAGATCACCACATAATCAGAAAATCTGTCTGTTGCTGACACCAATTGTTACATAACAGCAGACCACAATGTCTATGGACGCACTGTGCACCCAGGTTGAGGCCTTGACCACAGCGGTGAACAATTTAACCGAGACGGTCAATACCCAACAGTCACAGATCACCCAGCTGTCTGAGGTTGTTCGGACCCTCCAGGCGGCAGCCGCACCAGTGCAGTCCCCTCTAGTCACAGAGCCTAGAATGCCCATGCCCGAAAAATTCTCAGGGCATAAGTCTGATTTTCAAAACTTCAGGAACCGATGTCTCTCGTATTTTGAGATGAGACCGGTATCTTCAGGTTCTGAGAGCCAAAGAATAACTTTTATCAAGACGTTGTTATCTGGGGACTCTCAGACATGGGCTTACAGTCTTCCTAATGGTCATGAGGCTTTGCCCTCGGTACAAAAGTTTTTTGAAACAATGGCGATAATCTACGATGATCCGGATATCGCAGTGACTGCTGAGAGGAAACTTAAGATCCTCCGGCAGGGGCATAATACAGTGGAGACCTATGCCGCTGAATTCAGAAGGTGGGCAGTGTTGGCTAGGTGGGGACAGTTTGCTTTACTGGATTGTTTTTTAACCGGTTTATATGATCCAGTGTCTGATATAATGCTCAGCCACCCAGAGCAGTGGATGAGGCTTATTGCACTGGCAGTTAAAATTGATCGCCACATCCGGTACCAAAAGCAAACCCGGGGTAAACTAACTGTCAAAACCATTCCCTTCTCCTTTTCCCCTCCTTCTCCTCCTCCGGATGAAACGATGCAGATCGGTTACTCCAGATTATCTGAGGTGGAGAAAGCTCAGAGACGAAAAGAGGGCCTCTGTCTATACTGTGCCGAAAAGGGACATTTAGTTCAGAACTGTCCTAAGAAGTCGGAAAACTCTGCTGCCTAGGTGTAGCTTGAGGTACTACCCTAGGCGAGCCAGTTTTACCTCTACCTGATAAACGTTTACTGCTCCCTTGTTCTATTACCTGGGAAGACCACGTTTTGTCTACCCAGGCATTTATAGACTCGGGTTCTGAGGCCAATTTTATTGATGCAGATTTTGTTAAGAAATGGGGGATACCCCTGATTCCTTTACACAGGCAAATTTTCCTTACGGCAGTGGATGACTCCCCAATACAGGGCAGGCAGGTTCTCTCACAGACTCCAGTTCTCTTATGTCATGTAGGGGTGTTACACAGGGAGAAATTACAATTTTTTTATACTTAAGATGGTCACTTCTACTGTGATCCTTGGTATGCCGTGGTTAAAGAAACATTCTCTGCAGATAGACTGGAGTTCCTGCCAATTGTTAAGCTGGTCTCCCTTCTGTCATCAGCATTGTATGGAAAGAGTGGCTATATGTGCCACCAAGGTTCAGATCGAAGGGGTACCCTCACCGTATGCTGAGTTTGCTGATGTATTCGGCCCCAAGTCAGCAGACAAACTTCCTCCTCACAGGAGTTTTGATTGCCCCATTGAACTAAGACCAGGTTGTATGCCCTCTAGAGGTCATCTGTATAATCTTTCTGGTCCTGAAAAACTCGCCATGCAGGATTACATTAGAGAAAATTTAGCTAAGGGCTTCATCCGTCCTTCTAAGTCTCCGGCCGGAGCAGTATTCTTTTTTGTTCAGAAAAAGGACGGTGGGCTTCACCCATGTATCGATTACAGGGAATTGAGTAAAATTACCATAAAAAAATCGTTTTCCACTCCCTTTAATTGACGATTTGTTTTCCCAAATTACTGATGCTGGTATCTTCTCTAAGCTAGATCTGAGAGGGGCATACAACCTGGTACGCATCAGGGAGGGTGATGAGTGGAAGACGGCCTTTAACACGCCCGACGGGCACTACGAGTACCTAGTCATACCCTTCGGGCTGTGCAATGCCCCTGCCATCTTCCAGGAGTTTGTTAATGAGATATTCAGAGAGGTTCTGGGGCATTTTGTTCTAGCCTATCTTGATGACATTTTAATTTACTCGCAGAATTTGTCAGAACACAGGAAACATGTGAAGTTTGTTTTGGAGAAACTCAGACAGAACTGTCTGTATGCAAAACTCGAAAAATGTGTTTTCGAGGTGCCTGAAGTTCCTTTTTTAGGATATATTATCTCTACTTCCGGTCTCTCCATGGACCCCAAGAAGGTGTCTGCTGTTCTGGAGTGGCCACAGCCCGCAGGGCTGAAGGCACTCCAGATTTCTGGGCTTTGCCAACTATTATAGAACATTTATTAAAGGATTCTCCTCTGTGGTGTCACCCCTCACTGATCTCACCAAAAAGGGGGCGGACACTTACAACTGATCTGAAGAAGCGCATTCTGCCTTCTCATCTTTGAAGACTTTGTTTTGCTCCGCCCCTATTTTGCGACATGTGCATGTCACTTGTCTTTTTATTGTGGAAGTGGATGCATCGGAGATAGGGGTTGGGGCTGTGCTGTCTCTCACAGCACTCTGTCAAGGTAGATTGCATCCCTGTGCTTTTTTTTTCGCGTAAGTTCTCTCTAGCCGAGAGAAATTACGATATTGGAAATTGTAAATTATTGGCCATTAAACTAGCGTTCAAGGAGTGGCGACATTGGCTCGAAGGAGCAGAGCATGTGATTACGGTCTATACCGACCATAAAAATTTTGAATACATTTAGGGGGCCAAGAGGTTCAGTCCCTGACAGGCTCGCTGGTCGTTATTCTTTTCAAGATTCAGATTCATAATTACCTATAAGCCTGGAAGCAAAAACATCAAGGCAGATGTCTTATGTAGATGTTTTGAGCCTTAGTCAGTACAGCCTCCAACCCCCGAAAACATCTTGCCCGAGAAGGTTGTTGTAGCAGTCACAGAAACATGGGAAGACTGGTCACTCACGTTGAGACCTTATCAGCAAGACGTCCCCGAGGGGAAACCTGAGGGGGTTTTGTTTGTGCCATTGCACTTACGGTTACAGATTTTGCAGTTGTTTCACGCTCATAAAAATGCAGGGCTTCCCGGAGTTGCTAGGACGCAGGATTTACTCTCTAGGTGTGTTTGGTGGCCGTCTCTGACCCTGGACTGTAGAGAATTTGTAAAAGATTGCTCAGTCTGTGCTAGAAGCAAGCCGTCTAGACAGGCTCCAGCAGGCACACTTCAGTCTTTGCCTGAGGAACCATGGACTCACATATTTATGGACTTTGTGGGTGAACTCCCCAGGTCCGACAGAAAGACGATCATCTGGGTGGTAGTCGACAGGTTCAGCAAAATGGCCCATTTTATCCCCCTAGACGGACTACCCTCTGCTCAAGAGCTGTGTAAAGAATAGCGGAGATGCGGCCCCATGGGCAAGCGGCATGGCAGCCATCTCCGCGTTCCAGTCGGTGGCTTCTGCCGCGCAGCTACATGCTGCTGGTTCGCCTGGTCCTTCTACATGCTGCTGGTTCGCCTAGTGCACACAGATTTAGAGCTACGCGCACGCACGCCAGGCGACAGGACCTTTATGCAAGTAGAAGGGGAGTCAGCTGACTCCAGCTATGCTCCGGATTGGCTAAGTGACTGGGGCGGCGCTGTGGAGCGCTCTGGGTATTTATAGGACTTGCCTGTCAGTTGCAAGTTGTCTGCTGTTGCGAATTCTTACGTGTGATTGCTCAGACCCTAGTCAGATCTTACAGTTGTGAGAAAACGCGGAAAAGCCGCCACCAATACTCAAGGTGAGGAGGCTGATTCCGCATTTGACATGGCAGTTGGGGCACAGTCGGAGCGCGGAGAAACCGCCGCATGCTCTAACTACAGGGCGGCGGATTCCGCGTCCAATGCGGCCAGTTGCTCGCATAGGCCTGCTTCTCTCAGTAAGGCAGAATGCAGAGTAAACGCCGCACGCCCAGACAGCATGGCGGTGGATTCCGTATCTAATACAGCAGAAACATTACAACACATGACTGGTGTGGCTGGGACTGATAGTCCACACTGGTTTAGGAGGACGTGCGCGCGCGCAGAGAGGCAGGGCCTTTATGGCAGTCAGAGGAGGGTCAGCTGACCAGGCCGGTCAGCTGACAATTGCAGCAACTTTCATTGCTCCAGCACTTAGGGGAGGCGCTGGAGAGCGCTTGTGTATATATACTGGGTGCTGGTCATTTCTCTGGTGTCTGGCATTGCTATCACTACGTGGTAGCACTCAGACCTTGTCAGTATCTGTGTGTATTAGTCAGTTTCCAAAGGTGTTGATGATCACGGAGGTCACACCTTAGCCTTGGAATTCTGTTACTATCTGTATTGTTATCTAGACCAGTTTCCAAGGTGTTGACGGCCATGGAACTCACACCTTAGTCTAGGATTTCTGTACCATCTGCATTATTTGTATTATCTAGTTTAGTTCCTGGAGTGTGAGAATCTTGGAGCTCACACTCAAGCTTAGGCATTGTTGATTATCTGTTATGACCTTCTGCATTCCTGACCATTCTCCTGATCTCTGATTTTGTACCTTGTCTTTCTGATTCTCTGTTGCCGAAACCTGGCTAGTCTCTGGATTCTGTACCTGCCTACTGTCTCTGTACTTTATCTGTCCGTGTGTTTACGACCTGGCTTGTCCGACCTCGAGAACTATCTCCCCTGTTAGGAGATAGTTCACAGATCTGTCAGTGACACTCCACCACTGGTGTCACTCACGTTCTGTCCTTCCCACTGTCACAGCCTGGCTCCACCCCTTGGGGAGCAGCAGGCTTGTGGAAGGAAGCTAACCCTTAACAGTAGATCCTACTGTCTTGCTCCCATTCTCCGGGTGCTTTCCTCAAAGTATTACTGTTGCACCAAACACTCTCATCTCAGGTGTCCAGAGGTTAGTAGATATATCTGATTATCGGTGATACTGCAGATCATCAATAATCGAGTATATTCTGCATTCTCGGTGATACTGCAGATCACCGGTAATCAGACCCTCTCTGTGTTACACCGATCGTTACAAAACGCCAGACCTAAAGATGCAAATGGACGCACACACTGACCGTCTGGGCGCACTTACCACTTCGGTGGACTCCATCAATCAAGTGCTGGGTAATCACAAAGCTATGATTGATGCTTTGTCAGGTTCTCTACGTACCCTTCAGACGGCAGTGGATAAAGTGCAATCCCCTCCTAGCACAGACATACGTATGCCTGTACCTGAAAAATGTTCTGGTCACAGATCTGACTTTCGAAATTTTAGGAGTAGAGTGTTGTCATATTTTGAGTTAAGACCTAGATCTTCAGGAACCATGACCCAAAGGGTCACATTTATTAAAACTCTGTTATCGGGCGATTCCCAGACCTGGGCATACAGTTTGCCCGTTGGGGATGCAGCTTTAAACGCTGTAGATGAATTTTTTAAGGCCATGGCAGTAATTTACGACGATCCAGACATTGCCTCGACTTCTGAGCGGAAGCTCAAGTTACTGCGTCAAGGCAAGGGTCCGGTCGAGGATTATGCGGCAGAATTTAGGAGATGGTCAGTTTCAGCCAGGTGGGACACCTATGCCCTTTTAGACTGTTTCCTATCAGGATTATCAGATGAGGTTTCAGATTTAATGTTAAGTCTGCCCGTACCTAAAACTGTCGATGAGGCCATTTCATCGGCAATCAGGATTGATCGTAGGTTACGATATCAAAAACAGACCAGGGGCAGAGACAATGTTAAAATGTTGACCTATGCTACACCCCCGGTGACTCCATCTCCGCCCGCTTCTCCTCCCTCCGAGCCAATGCAGATTGGTCGATCAAAGCTGTCTCAAATGGAGCGGAAACGCAGGATTTCTGAGCATTTGTGTCTTTATTGTGCTGAGGGGGGACATAGAGTACGAAATTGCCCTAAAAAGTCGGGAAACTCCATTGTCTAGGAGTAATTGGGGGTGATACCCTAGGCGTGCAGTTTTCACTCCTAGAGGATAAGCGGTTACTCCTTCCTTGTATGATTACATAGGAGGATAAATTAGAGGTCTCTGAGGCCTTCATTGACTCAGGCTCAGCGGCTAATTTTATAGATTACGAATTTGCTAAAAAATTGGGTATTCCATTCACCCCGGTAAAACCACCTCTACAGGTTACAGCAGTGGATGATTCCCCACTACAGCGTAACCATCCTCTGTCTCAGACACCAGAGGTGGAAGTCACTATAGGGGTGCTGCATAGGGAAAGATTGCAGTTTTTTGTGTTACGCATGACAACCTCCACAGTCATCCTTGGCATGCCGTGGTTACACCTTCACTCTCCTCAGATAAACTGGGCTACCGGTCAGCTAGCCAGCTGGTCAGCCCACTGTTTTCGTCATTGTTTAGCGAAGGTGACCTTAGGCCAAACCAGGATTCATGTGGAGGGTGTTCCGGAACAATATGCGGAGTTTTCGGACGTGTTTTGTCCCAAAGCTGCCGATAAATTACCTCCACATCGCCCTTTTGATTGCCCGATTGATCTCCGATCGGGTTGTATGCCTCCTAGAGGTCATCTCTACAACCTGTCAGGACCAGAAAAGGTGGCCATGCAAGAGTATATCCGTGAAAACTTAGCTAAAAGGTTCATCCGTCCTTCTCGGTCACCTGCCGGAGCGGGGGTTTTTTTTGTGAAGAAAAAGGACGGAGGCCTTCGGCCATGCATTGATTACCGGGGACTGAATAAAATTACAGTTAAAAATCACTATCCGTTACCTTTGATAGACGATTTATTCACTCAAGTCACCAAGGCTAAGATTTTTTCAAAATTTGATTTACGAGGTGCATACAACCTGGTGCGGATCAGGGAGGGCGATGAATGGAAGACGGCCTTTAACACACCCGACGGGCATTACGAGTATCTGGTGATGCCCTTCGGGTTGTGTAACGCCCCGGCCGTCTTCCAGGAACTCATTAACGAAGTTTTCAGGGAGGTGTTGGGTAAATTTGTCCTCATATACCTGGATGATATATTGATCTTTTCAGACAACCTCTTTGAGCACAGGGCTCATGTCAAATTCGTGTTACACAAGCTCAGACAAAACAGACTTTATGCTAAATTGGAGAAATGCATTTTTGAGGTAACATCTGTTGCTTTTCTGGGATACATAATTTCCACCTCAGGCCTTTCTATGGATCCTGCCAAAGTCTCTGCTGTTTTGGAATGGCCCCAACCAGTAGGTCTCAAATCTCTTCAGAAATTTCTCGGGTTTGCAAATTACTATAGAAGGTTCATAAAGGGGTACTCCACTGTCATTGCACCCCTCACCAGTCTCACTAAAAAAGGGGCAGATACCAACCATTGGTCCCCCGAAGCTCTGACCGCTTTCTCCACTCTGAAAGAACTGTTTTGCTCTGCACCCATATTGAGACACGTGGACACCTCCTATCCATTCATTGTAGAGGTTGACGCCTCAGAAGTTGGGGTAGGGGCTGTGCTGTCTCAACGCTCTGGGCTGCAGGAAAGTTTACACCCGTGTGCCTATTTCTCTCAAAGGTTTTCACCAGCAGAGAAAAACTACGATATAGGTAACAAGGAGCTTCTAGCCATTAAGTTGGTCTTTGAGGAATGGCGTTATTGGCTAGAAGGAGCAGAACATACGATTACAGTCTACACGGATCACAAAAATTTGGAATACATTGAGGGGGCTAAAAGATTGAGTCCCCGTCAGGCTCGATGGTCACTGTTTTTCTCAAGGTTTAGATTTGTAATTACGTATACTCCTGGTAGTAAAAACATTAAGGCAGATGCTTTGTCCAGATGTTTTGAGCCAGAGACAGCATAGCCCTCAGAACCTGAACCCATTGTTCCACAGAAAGCAGTACTGGGAGCTACAGAGACTTGGGAAGACTGGACGGAGACCTTAGGTCCCTTCCAGCAGGATGTCCCTGAAGGAAAGCCTGAAGGGGTTATGTTTGTGCCACTGCCCTTTCGTCTCCAGGTGTTACAGATGTTTCACTCACACAAAAATGCTGGACATCCAGGGGCCTCCAGAACACAGGACTTGATTGCTAGATGTGCTTGGTGGCCTTCTTTGGCAACAGACTGCAAGGAGTATGTCAGAGAGTGTGCAGTATGTAATAAAAGTAAACCCTCCCGTCTGGCACCTATGAGAACGTTGCAGCCTTTGCCCACCCCGAGTGAACCATGGACCCATCTGTCCATGGATTTTGTAGGTGAGCTTCCTAGATCTGAAGGCATGTCGGTCATTTGGGTGGTAGTCGACCGCTTCAGTAAAGTGGCCCATTTTGTGCCCTTAAAGGGACTCCCCTCGGCCCAGGAGTTGGCCGATCTTTTCATCACTCACGTTTTCCGACTTCATGGCATTCCGGAAAACATCGTGTCAGATCGGGGAGTCCAATTTGTCTCTAGATTTTGGAGGGCATTTTGCCATCAAATGGGCATGGAACTGTCATTTTCGTCAGGCTACCACCCACAGACCAATGGTCAGATGGAGAGGGTTAATCAGTCTTTGGAACAATTTTTGAGGTGTTATGTTGCTGAAGCGCAAACTGATTGGGTCAAGTTCTTGCCGTATGCAGAATTGCGCACAATAATCTGAAAAGCGCTTCTTCTGGGTTCTCTCCGTTTCAGGTGGTAACTGGAAAGTTGCCCAAGTTTTCCCCATTGCCAGTAGCTTCCACTCCGTTTCCAGCTCTGGAGGCTTGGCAAAAGTCATTCAAAAACATTTGGGGGATCGTGAAAAGCAACTTGGAAAAGGCTTTTCAAAGTCAGAAAGGTCAAGCTGACAAGAAACGATCCTTAGAGTGGAAGTTCCGACCAGGAGATCTGGTCTGGGTCTCCACTCGTCATTTGACCCTGAAACAACCCTCGGCCAAGTTAGGTCCCAGGTTTGTGGGCCCTTTTTCTGTGACCAGGAAGATCAACAATGTTACTTATGCCGTCGAACTTCCTGCTAGCATGCGTGGTGTAAGATCTTTTCATGTATCCCTGCTTAAGCCAGCAGTCCATGTGGGTACCAATCCTCCTCCTCCTGTGATGGTAGACGACCAACCTGAGTATGAAGTAGAGAAAATTTTAGATTCACGAGTAGTGCAGAATTCACTACAATATCTGGTTCACTGGAGGGGGTATGGTATAGAGGAGAGAACATGGGTACCTGAGTGTCGCGTACATGCGGGCAAATTGAGAAGGGAGTTCCACACTCGATATCCTGAGAAACCTGGTAGGAGCTGTCCGGAGTCCACTCCTCAGGTGGGGGGGGGGGGGTACTGTGAGAAAACGCGGAAAAACCACCGCCAATACTCAAGGTGAGGCGGCTGATTCCGCGTTTGACATGGCAGTTGAGGCGCAGTCGGAGCGCGGAGAAACCGCCGCATGCTCTAACTACAGGGCGGCGGATTCCGCGTCCAATGCGGCTAGTTGCTCGCATAGGCCTGCTTCTCTCAGTAAGGCGGAATGCGGAGTAAACCCTTGGGGAGCAGCAGGCTTGTGGAAGGAAGCTAACCCTTAACAGTAGATCCTACTGTCTTGCTCCCATTCTCCGGGTGCTTTCCTCAAAGTATTACTGTTGCACCAAACACTCTCATCTCAGGTGTCCAGAGGTTAGTAGATATATCTGATTATCGGTGATACTGCAGATAATCAATAATCGGGTATATTCTGCATTCTTGGTGATACTGCAGATCACCGGTAATCAGACCCTCTCTGTGTTACACCGATCGTTACAACAGTGTGTTAGAACCAGCCGGAGCTGGGAATTCACACTTAGTCAGATTCCGTTGATAGCTTTAAGTACTATTGTATTATAAGACTTGTGTACCATTCTTTAGTCTAGTTCCCAGGTGTTGAAACCAAGGACTTCACAGCTAGACTAGGATATTGCTATATCGCTACTGTTCATCTGTTAGTCTAGTTCCCAGGTGTTGAAACCAAGGACTTCACACCTAGACTAGGATATTGCTATATTGCTACTGTTTATCTGTTATGATCTCTCGCTTTCCTGACTACTCTCTTGCTTACTGATACGGTACTTCTGCCTATCTGATAACTGTTGCCAACACTGCCTGTACCTGGATACCGAATCAGTCTTCCGCCTCTGTACTGTATCTGTCCGTTCGTTGCTGACCTTGCTTGTCTGACCTTTCTGTCCTCACTAGGGGGTCTTCCCACTAGTGAGGGAAATCTCAAGGGCTGTCACCTAACCCTTAGGTGATCAGCCTTGCTGTACTGTCTGTGACACTTGTTCATCAGGTGTCTGTTAGCTGCAAGCAGTGTCTGTTGATCACCTGCTCCTCAGGAGATCATCGTGCAGCACAGTCAGTGGTCCCTGCTCCTCGGGGGTCCACTGGCTGCAGTACTATCTGAATTTCCTGCTCCTCAGGGAATTCTTGGCTGCAGTACAGTCTGTATTCCCTGCTCCTCAGGGGATCCTAGGCTATAGTTTAGTCTTGATCACCTGCCCTTCAGGTGATCCTACTATCTAACACCGCCAGTAGTCCCTGCTTCTCAGGCGTCCACTGGCTGCAGTGCAGTCTGAATCCCCTGCCCCTCAGGGGATCCTTGGCTGCAATATTTTCTGTATCTCCCGCTCCTCGGGAGATTATTTCTCTTATTACTGTTGCACCACACACTATACCACATTAGGTGTCCTGTGTCTAGCTATACTAGTATTATTGGTGATTCTGCAGATCACCACATAATCAGGTATAGCATCTGTATTATTGGTGATACTGCAGATCACCAATAATTAGAAAAATCTGTGTTGCTGACACCAATCGTTACAAGCTGGCAGATCTTTTCATTCAGCACATTTTCCGATTACATGGCATACCGGAGAATGTGGTGTCAGATAGGGGAGTCCAGTTTGTGTCTATGTTCTGGCGAGCCTTTTGTCACCACTTAGGTATGAATCTGTCGTTTTCCTCTGGCTACCACTCACAGACCAATGGTCAGACTGAAAGGGTTAATCAGTCATTGGAACAATTCCTTAGGTGCTATGTAGCTGATGCTCAGTTGGAATGGGCAAAGTTCTTGCCTTTCGCAGAATTTGCGCACAACAATTTGAAGAGCAATTCATCGGGTTTTTCACCCTTCCAGGTGGTCTCGGGGAGATCTCCCAAGTTCTCCCCATTGCCAGCAGGCATGGTCGGAATAGCCGATTTCCGTTACAATTCCGCATTCCGACATATAGAAATTCCGTTACCGTTCCATTCCGACGGTATACCGGGTCAGTTCCACGGAATTCCGTCAGAAAAATTCTCTCTCTCTCTCTCTCTCTCTCTCTCTCTCTCTCTCTCTCTCTCTCTCTCTCTCTCTCTCTCTCTCTCTCTCTCTCTCTCTCTCTCTCTCTCTCTCTCTCTCTCTCTCTCTCTCTCTCTCTCTCTCTCTCTCTCTCTCTCTCTCTCTCTCTCTCTCTATCCATCTCATGCAGTAGGGAATTGCAGATTTTCAAAACAGCTTATATACCATAGCTGGGATTTGAACCCAGAACCTAGTGTGTAGTAGGTATCTGTCTTACCCTCTAGACCATGACCCACACTACATGCTAAAGCTGCCGGTAGCATAAACCATACTTCCATTATGATCAATTCGATAGAAAAAGTAGCATGATTAAGGATTTGTACTTTTTGAAAAGCATGCTTATTTATATACCATAGCTGGGATTTGAACCCAGAACCTAGTGTGTAGTAGGTATCTGTCTTACCCTCTAGACCATGACCCACACTACATGCTAAAGCTGCCGGTAGCATAAACCATACTTCCATTATGATCAATTCGATAGAAAAAGTAGCATGATTAAGGATTTGTACTTTTTGAAAAGCATGCTTATATACCATAGCTGGGATTTGAACCCAGGACCTAGTGTGTAGTAGGTATCTGTCTTACCCTCTAGACCATGAACCACACTGCATGGAAGTAGGTATCTGTCTTACCCACTAGTAAGGCTGAGGCTGGAGAGGCTGCAGCCTCAGGGCGCAGTGTAGGAGGGGGTGCACAATTCATTCAGCTGTCATTCCCAATTGTGTTTGAAGCAGAAAGAAATAAGAAAAGGTGATACATGGCAGTGACAGCAAGCCAGATAAGTAGAGATTAAGGTGTTGGGGGTGGGGGGGGGCCTGGGGCACCTCTTAGTGTAATAGCAATCAGTGTGTGACAGCTGGGGTGGGAGGGATGGGGGGGCGCACTTTGCTGTCTCAGCCTTGGGTGCTGAAGGACCTTGTCCCACCTCTGACCACACTACATGCTAAAGCCTGGCCCTGAGTGTGGTTGATGGTCTAGAGCAGTGGTCCTCAAACTAAGGCCCGCGGGCCGAATGTGGCCCCCTAAGGCTTTCTTACCGGCCCCCCACACAGAAAATGTATTGCTTATAAATGCAGTCAGCTACATCTTTAAATATTGGTGGTCCACATATGGAATAGCAGTGCAGCACCCCCCATCCACATGGAAGCCAGAAAGCAGAAATTTTGCTGGTTTCCAATCAAATTCCACATCAGGTGACACTGCTGTCCAATTGGCTTGCAGATTGTCACCTGGGTATGCTTCACTGTCTGGTCCGCAAAGACTTCTACATCATTTTATGTTTACTCCGGCCCACCAGCGGTCTGAAGTATGTTGACCCGGCCCTCAACCCAAAATGTTTGGGGACCCCTGGTCTAGAGGGTAAGACAGATACCTACTACACACTAGGTTCTGGGTTCAAATCCCAGCTATGGTATATAAATAAGCATGCTTTTCAAAAAGTACAAATCCTTAATCATGCTACTTTTTCTATCGAATTGATCATAATGGAAGTATGGTTTATGCTCATGGCAGCTTTAGCATGTAGTGTGGGTCATGGTCTAGAGGGTAAGACAGATACCTACTACACACTAGGTTCCGGGTTCAAATCCCAGCTATGGTATATAAATAAGCATGCTTTTCAAAAGTACAAATCCTTAATCATGCTACTTTTTCTATCGAATTGATCATAATGGAAGTATGGTTTATGCTCATGGCAGCTTTAGCATGTAGTGTGGGTCATGGTCTAGAGGGTAAGACAGATACCTACTACACACTAGGTTCCGGGTTCAAATCCCAGCTATGGTATATAAATAAGCATGCTTTTCAAAAAGTACAAATCCTTAATCATGCTACTTTTTCTATCGAATTGATCATAATGGAAGTATGGTTTATGCTACCGGCAGCTTTAGCATGTAGTGTGGGTCATGGTCTAGAGGGTAAGACAGATTCCTACTACACACTAGGTTCTGGGTTCAAATCCCAGCTATGGTATATAAATAAGCATGCTTTTCAAAAAAGTACAAATCCTTAATCATGCTACTTTTTCTATCGAATTGATCATAATGGAAGTATGGTTTATGCTACCGGCAGCTTTAGCATGTAGTGTGGGTCATGGTCTAGAGGGTAAGACAGATACCTACTACACACTAGGTTCTGGGTTCAAATCCCAGCTATGGTATATAAATAAGCATGCTTTTCAAAAAGTACAAATCCTTAATCATGCTACTTTTTCTATCGAATTGATCATAATGGAAGTATGGTTTATGCTCATGGCAGCTTTAGCATGTACTGTGGGTCATGGTCTAGAGGGTAAGACAGATACCTACTACACACTAGGTTCTGGGTTCAAATCCCAGCTATGGTATATAAATAAGCATGCTTTTCAAAAAGTACAAATCCTTAATCATGCTACTTTTTCTATCGAATTGATCATAATGGAAGTATGGTTTATGCTACCGGCAGCTTTAGCATGTAGTGTGGGTCATGGTCTAGAGGGTAAGACAGATACCTACTACACACTAGGTTCTGGGTTCAAATCCCAGCTATGGTATATAAATAAGCATGCTTTTCAAAAAGTACAAATCCTTAATCATGCTACTTTTTCTATCGAATTGATCATAATGGAAGTATGGTTTATGCTACCGGCAGCTTTAGCATGTAGTGTGGGTCATGGTCTAGAGGGTAAGACAGATACCTACTACACACTAGGTTCTGGGTTCAAATCCCAGCTATGGTATATAAATAAGCATGCTTTTCAAAAAGTACAAATCCTTAATCATGCTACTTTTTCTATCGAATTGATCATAATGGAAGTATGGTTTATGCTACCGGCAGCTTTAGCATGTAGTGTGGGTCATGGTCTAGAGGGTAAGACAGATACCTACTACACACTAGGTTCTGGGTTCAAATCCCAGCTATGGTATATAAATAAGCATGCTTTTCAAAAAGTACAAATCCTTAATCATGCTTCTTTTTCTATCGAATTGATCATAATGGAAGTATGGTTTATGCTCATGGCAGCTTTAGCATGTAGTGTGGGTCATGGTCTAGAGGGTAAGACAGATACCTACTACACACTAGGTTCTGGGTTCAAATCCCAGCTATGGTATATAAATAAGCATGCTTTTCAAAAAGTACAAATCCTTAATCATGCTACTTTTTCTATCGAATTGATCATAATGGAAGTATGGTTTATGCTCATGGCAGCTTTAGCATGTAGTGTGGGTCATGGTCTAGAGGGTAAGACAGATACCTACTACACACTAGGTTCTGGGTTCAAATCCCAGCTATGGTATATAAATAAGCATGCTTTTCAAAAAGTACAAATCCTTAATCATGCTACTTTTTCTATCGAATTGATCATAATGGAAGTATGGTTTATGCTACCGGCAGCTTTAGCATGTAGTGTGGGTCATGGTCTAGAGGGTAAGACAGATACCTACTACACACTAGGTTCTGGGTTCAAATCCCAGCTATGGTATATAAATAAGCATGCTTTTCAAAAAGTACAAATCCTTAATCATGCTACTTTTTCTATCGAATTGATCATAATGGAAGTATGGTTTATGCTACCGGCAGCTTTAGCATGTAGTGTGGGTCATGGTCTAGAGGGTAAGACAGATACCTACTACACACTAGGTTCTGGGTTCAAATCCCAGCTATGGTATATAAATAAGCATGCTTTTCAAAAAGTACAAATCCTTAATCATGCTACTTTTCTATCGAATTGATCATAATGGAAGTATGGTTTATGCTACCGGCAGCTTTAGCATGTAGTGTGGGTCATGGTCTAGAGGGTAAGACAGATACCTACTACACACTAGGTTCTGGGTTCAAATCCCAGCTATGGTATATAAATAAGCATGCTTTTCAAAAAGTACAAATCCTTAATCATGCTACTTTTTCTATCGAATTGATCATAATGGAAGTATGGTTTATGCTACCGGCAGCTTTAGCATGTAGTGTGGGTCATGGTCTAGAGGGTAAGACAGATACCTACTACACACTAGGTTCTGGGTTCAAATCCCAGCTATGGTATATAAATAAGCATGCTTTTTGAAAAAGTACAAATCCTTAATCATGCTACTTTTTCTATCGAATTGATCATAATGGAAGTATGGTTTATGCTACCGGCAGCTTTAGCATGTAGTGTGGGTCATGGTCTAGAGGGTAAGACAGATACCTACTACACACTAGGTTCTGGGTTCAAATCCCAGCTATGGTATATAAATAAGCATGCTTTTCAAAAAGTACAAATCCTTAATCATGCTACTTTTTCTATCGAATTGATCATAATGGAAGTATGGTTTATGCTACCGGCAGCTTTAGCATGTAGTGTGGGTCATGGTCTAGAGGGTAAGACAGATACCTACTACACACTAGGTTCTGGGTTCAAATCCCAGCTATGGTATATAAATAAGCATGCTTTTCAAAAAGTACAAATCCTTAATCATGCTACTTTTCTATCGAATTGATCATAATGGAAGTATGGTTTATGCTACCGGCAGCTTTAGCATGTAGTGTGGGTCATGGTCTAGAGGGTAAGACAGATACCTACTACACACTAGGTTCTGGGTTCAAATCCCAGCTATGGTATATAAATAAGCATGCTTTTCAAAAAGTACAAATCCTTAATCATGCTACTTTTTCTATCGAATTGATCATAATGGAAGTATGGTTTATGCTACCGGCAGCTTTAGCATGTAGTGTGGGTCATGGTCTAGAGGGTAAGACAGATACCTACTACACACTAGGTTCTGGGTTCAAATCCCAGCTATGGTATATAAATAAGCATGCTTTTTGAAAAAGTACAAATCCTTAATCATGCTACTTTTTCTATCGAATTGATCATAATGGAAGTATGGTTTATGCTACCGGCAGCTTTAGCATGTAGTGTGGGTCATGGTCTAGAGGGTAAGACAGATACCTACTACACACTAGGTTCTGGGTTCAAATCCCAGCTATGGTATATAAATAAGCATGCTTTTCAAAAAGTACAAATCCTTAATCATGCTACTTTTTCTATCGAATTGATCATAATGGAAGTATGGTTTATGCTCATGGCAGCTTTAGCATGTAGTGTGGGTCATGGTCTAGAGGGTAAGACAGATACCTACTACACACTAGGTTCTTGGTTCAAATCCCAGCTATGGTATATAAATAAGCATGCTTTTCAAAAAGTACAAATCCTTAATCATGCTACTTTTTCTATCGAATTGATCATAATGGAAGTATGGTTTATGCTCATGGCAGCTTTAGCATGTAGTGTGGGTCATGGTCTAGAGGGTAAGACAGATACCTACTACACACTAGGTTCTGGGTTCAAATCCCAGCTATGGTATATAAATAAGCATGCTTTTCAAAAAGTACAAATCCTTAATCATGCTACTTTTTCTATCGAATTGATCATAATGGAAGTATGGTTTATGCTACCGGCAGCTTTAGCATGTAGTGTGGGTCATGGTCTAGAGGGTAAGACAGATACCTACTACACACTAGGTTCTGGGTTCAAATCCCAGCTATGGTATATAAATAAGCATGCTTTTCAAAAAGTACAAATCCTTAATCATGCTACTTTTTCTATCGAATTGATCATAATGGAAGTATGGTTTATGCTCATGGCAGCTTTAGCATGTAGTGTGGGTCATGGTCTAGAGGGTAAGACAGATACCTACTACACACTAGGTTCTGGGTTCAAATCCCAGCTATGGTATATAAATAAGCATGCTTTTCAAAAAGTACAAATCCTTAATCATGCTACTTTTTCTATCGAATTGATCATAATGGAAGTATGGTTTATGCTACCGGCAGCTTTAGCATGTAGTGTGGGTCATGGTCTAGAGGGTAAGACAGATACCTACTACACACTAGGTTCTGGGTTCAAATCCCAGCTATGGTATATAAATAAGCATGCTTTTCAAAAAGTACAAATCCTTAATCATGCTACTTTTTCTATCGAATTGATCATAATGGAAGTATGGTTTATGCTCATGGCAGCTGTAGCATGTAGTGTGGGTCATGGTCTAGAGGGTAAGACAGATACCTACTACACACTAGGTTCTGGGTTCAAATCCCAGCTATGGTATATAAATAAGCATGCTTTTCAAAAAGTACAAATCCTTAATCATGCTACTTTTTCTATCGAATTGATCATAATGGAAGTATGGTTTATGCTACCGGCAGCTTTAGCATGTAGTGTGGGTCATGGTCTAGAGGGTAAGACAGATACCTACTACACACTAGGTTCTGGGTTCAAATCCCAGCTATGGTATATAAATAAGCATGCTTTTCAAAAAGTACAAATCCTTAATCATGCTACTTTTTCTATCGAATTGATCATAATGGAAGTATGGTTTATGCTCATGGCAGCTTTAGCATGTAGTGTGGGTCATGGTCTAGAGGGTAAGACAGATACCTACTACACACTAGGTTCTGGGTTCAAATCCCAGCTATGGTATATAAATAAGCATGCTTTTCAAAAAGTACAAATCCTTAATCATGCTACTTTTTCTATCGAATTGATCATAATGGAAGTATGGTTTATGCTCATGGCAGCTGTAGCATGTAGTGTGGGTCATGGTCTAGAGGGTAAGACAGATACCTACTACACACTAGGTTCTGGGTTCAAATCCCAGCTATGGTATATAAATAAGCATGCTTTTCAAAAAGTACAAATCCTTAATCATGCTACTTTTTCTATCGAATTGATCATAATGCAAGTATGGTTTATGCTACCGGCAGCTTTAGCATGTAGTGTGGGTCATGGTCTAGAGGGTAAGACAGATACCTACTACACACTAGGTTCTGGGTTCAAATCCCAGCTATGGTATATAAATAAGCATGCTTTTCAAAAAGTACAAATCCTTAATCATGCTACTTTTTCTATCGAATTGATCATAATGGAAGTATGGTTTATGCTCATGGCAGCTTTAGCATGTAGTGTGGGTCATGGTCTAGAGGGTAAGACAGATACCTACTACACACTAGGTTCTGGGTTCAAATCCCAGCTATGGTATATAAATAAGCATGCTTTTCAAAAAGTACAAATCCTTAATCATGCTACTTTTTCTATCGAATTGATCATAATGGAAGTATGGTTTATGCTACCGGCAGCTTTAGCATGTAGTGTGGGTCATGGTCTAGAGGGTAAGACAGATACCTACTACACACTAGGTTCTGGGTTCAAATCCCAGCTATGGTATATAAATAAGCATGCTTTTCAAAAAGTACAAATCCTTAATCATGCTACTTTTTCTATCGAATTGATCATAATGGAAGTATGGTTTATGCTCATGGCAGCTTTAGCATGTAGTGTGGGTCATGGTCTAGAGGGTAAGACAGATACCTACTACACACTAGGTTCTGGGTTCAAATCCCAGCTATGGTATATAAATAAGCATGCTTTTCAAAAAGTACAAATCCTTAATCATGCTACTTTTTCTATCGAATTGATCATAATGGAAGTATGGTTTATGCTCATGGCAGCTTTAGCATGTAGTGTGGGTCATGGTCTAGAGGGTAAGACAGATACCTACTACACACTAGGTTCTGGGTTCAAATCCCAGCTATGGTATATAAATAAGCATGCTTTTCAAAAAGTACAAATCCTTAATCATGCTACTTTTTCTATCGAATTGATCATAATGGAAGTATGGTTTATGCTCATGGCAGCTTTAGCATGTAGTGTGGGTCATGGTCTAGAGGGTAAGACAGATACCTACTACACACTAGGTTCTGGGTTCAAATCCCAGCTATGGTATATAAATAAGCATGCTTTTCAAAAAGTACAAATCCTTAATCATGCTACTTTTTCTATCGAATTGATCATAATGGAAGTATGGTTTATGCTACCGGCAGCTTTAGCATGTAGTGTGGGTCATGGTCTAGAGGGTAAGACAGATACCTACTACACACTAGGTTCTGGGTTCAAATCCCAGCTATGGTATATAAATAAGCATGCTTTTCAAAAAGTACAAATCCTTAATCATGCTACTTTTTCTATCGAATTGATCATAATGGAAGTATGGTTTATGCTCATGGCAGCTGTAGCATGTAGTGTGGGTCATGGTCTAGAGGGTAAGACAGATACCTACTACACACTAGGTTCTGGGTTCAAATCCCAGCTATGGTATATAAATAAGCATGCTTTTCAAAAAGTACAAATCCTTAATCATGCTACTTTTTCTATCGAATTGATCATAATGCAAGTATGGTTTATGCTACCGGCAGCTTTAGCATGTAGTGTGGGTCATGGTCTAGAGGGTAAGACAGATACCTACTACACACTAGGTTCTGGGTTCAAATCCCAGCTATGGTATATAAATAAGCATGCTTTTCAAAAAGTACAAATCCTTAATCATGCTACTTTTTCTATCGAATTGATCATAATGGAAGTATGGTTTATGCTCATGGCAGCTTTAGCATGTAGTGTGGGTCATGGTCTAGAGGGTAAGACAGATACCTACTACACACTAGGTTCTGGGTTCAAATCCCAGCTATGGTATATAAATAAGCATGCTTTTCAAAAAGTACAAATCCTTAATCATGCTACTTTTTCTATCGAATTGATCATAATGGAAGTATGGTTTATGCTACCGGCAGCTTTAGCATGTAGTGTGGGTCATGGTCTAGAGGGTAAGACAGATACCTACTACACACTAGGTTCTGGGTTCAAATCCCAGCTATGGTATATAAATAAGCATGCTTTTCAAAAAGTACAAATCCTTAATCATGCTACTTTTTCTATCGAATTGATCATAATGGAAGTATGGTTTATGCTCATGGCAGCTTTAGCATGTAGTGTGGGTCATGGTCTAGAGGGTAAGACAGATACCTACTACACACTAGGTTCTGGGTTCAAATCCCAGCTATGGTATATAAATAAGCATGCTTTTCAAAAAGTACAAATCCTTAATCATGCTACTTTTTCTATCGAATTGATCATAATGGAAGTATGGTTTATGCTCATGGCAGCTTTAGCATGTAGTGTGGGTCATGGTCTAGAGGGTAAGACAGATACCTACTACACACTAGGTTCTGGGTTCAAATCCCAGCTATGGTATATAAATAAGCATGCTTTTCAAAAAGTACAAATCCTTAATCATGCTACTTTTTCTATCGAATTGATCATAATGGAAGTATGGTTTATGCTACCGGCAGCTTTAGCATGTAGTGTGGGTCATGGTCTAGAGGGTAAGACAGATACCTACTACACACTAGGTTCTGGGTTCAAATCCCAGCTATGGTATATAAATAAGCATGCTTTTCAAAAAGTACAAATCCTTAATCATGCTACTTTTTCTATCGAATTGATCATAATGGAAGTATGGTTTATGCTCATGGCAGCTGTAGCATGTAGTGTGGGTCATGGTCTAGAGGGTAAGACAGATACCTACTACACACTAGGTTCTGGGTTCAAATCCCAGCTATGGTATATAAGCTGTTTTGAAAATCTGCAATTCCCTGATGGATGGATGGATGAGAGTGTGAGAGAGTGTGTGAGAGAGTGTGAGAGAGTTTTTATGTCATTCTGGAAAATTCCGTCGGAATTAAAAAATTTCCGCGGAATTCCGTTTGAGAGGGATAAGAATTCCGATTTGACTACCGGAATTGACCTAATTCCGGCCGGAATTACGGAATTTATAATTCCGCGGAATTTTCCGAGCATCCCTAATTGCCAGTGGCATCTTCTCCATTCCCTGCTTTGGAAAACTGGCAGGGATCTTTAAAGGAGATCTGGAGTAAGGTGAAAAACAATCTGGAGAAGGCTTTTCTTACCCAGAAAAGACAGGCGGACAGAAAGCGTTCTGTAGAATGGGAATTTGTGCCAGGGGATATGGTATGGGTCTCAACCCGGCATCTGGCGCTGAAACAGCCCTCAGCGAAGTTGGACCCCAGATTTATAGGCCCATACCCCGTATCCAAAAAGATTAGTGATGTAACTTATGTCATCGCACTGCCATCTAGTATGAGAGGTGTGAAGTCTTTCCATGTGTCTTTGGTAAAGCCGGCTGTGCATGTGGATTCCTCCCCCCCTGTGGTGATTGATGTAGAACCTGAATATGAGATTGAGCGAATTTTGGATTCTCGCTGGGTACGCAACTCGCTTCAGTACCTAGTTCATTGGAAGGGGTATGGGCCTGAGGAGAGATCTTGGGTGCCGGGTCATCGCATGCACGCTGAGGAGTTGAAACGGGAGTTTCATGAGCTACACCCGAAAAGCCATGCAGGACGTGTCCGGAGTCCACGCCTCAAGGGGAGGGTACTGTAATGAACTCCATTGAGGCAGCTTCGGTGAACAGCGCTGCCCCCGCAGCTGCCTCTGTCTCCCTGCCTAGCGATATTCCCGTACCTCGGGTGTCTAGCACGCCGAGGACAGGTCTCAGTGCTGCCCACAAGGTCGCTTTAGCAAGTGCGCATCGTCGCGACCTTTATGCGGGGAAGAGGCGCATCAGCTGACCTACGGGTCGGCTGACATCAGAGGATGCGCACGCGCTTCTGATTGGCTGGGCGGAGGGGGCGTGCCTCTGGGTCTCCTCGGCTTCATAAGCACCGAGGAGTCACTCGCAATTTGTCTGCTGTTTCGAATACCTCGTGTTAGCGCTCAGACCTTTGATAGCTGTAATAGTAATAATATTGAAGACTATATTGATTTTCCTGTGTATGACTCTGGCTTGATCTGACTATTCTTCTGCTCCACGCTCCTGTACCTCTGCCCATCTGATCTAGTTGCCGACTCTGCCTGTTTATCTTCCTGTCTCTGCCTTCCGATTTTGTACCTGATCTGCTTGTCTGTTGCCAACTCGAATTGTCTGACCATTCTACTCTCACCAGTGAGCCCTTGTCACTGGTGAGGAACTCTCAGTACTGTCGGTGCCCACCAGCTCCACTGGTGAGGTATCTCTGATATATTGCAGTACTTACTGTTGCACCTAAACACCACTGTGCATTAAAGCTATCACACCAATCTGTTCACTATACTTGCATTATTGGTGATTCTGCAGATCACCATATAATCAGGTATAGTATCTGCATTATTGGTGATACTGCAGATCACCACATAATCAGAAAATCTGTCTGTTTGCTGACACCAATTGTTACACCTACCTACCTGTTGTTCACAGTGCACCCACCTACCTACGTGAGTTGAGCTCACGCAGTGTCACTGTACCTGCCCGCTACCTGTCTGTGTGGGACAGGTGCACATTGTAATACCCATCATTGCATATACCTACCTGTTGTGTTCAGTGCACCCACCTCATCACTGCATATACCTACCTGTTGTGTTCAGTGCACCCACCTCATCACTGCATATACCTACCTGTTGTGTTCAGTGCACCCACCTCATCACTGCATATACCTATCTGTTGTGATCAATGCACCCACATACTGAACCCACGTGAATGCACGAAGTGTGATATATCACTCCATGCATACCTGTTAACTGCACCTGTGTAACTGCACATTGTATTAGTCAAGTCAGTGCATACCTTTCACTTCATCCGCCCGATATGGACAAAACTGACAAAACGGTAGAGGCCGAGGTAGAGGCAGACCCAGAGGAAGGCCACCCGGCAGGTCTGTGCGAGGTCGTGGTGATGTGATTTCGTGTGGCCCTGGACCAAAGTACAGTGCTCAGAAGAAGGCACGTCCCATCAACTCCCAAGATTGTCAGACATATGAGGTGGTGTAACTTGCTTAGCGCCTTCATATGGTTGTAACAATAATGGCTGTGCATCAGTGATTTCCCCACCAAATAACTCCTGTGAACTGTGCCTCATCTTCCGCAGCCACCAGCGCTACTCCAAGTACCACATCCACTACATTTGACAGTTCGCAGGAGTTATTTGGTGGGGAAATCGCTGATGCACAACTATTATTGTTACAACCACATGAAGGTAAGCAAGTTACACCACCTCATATGTCTGAGTTAGGCGACACTATGGACGTAACGTGTGCGGAGGGGGATGATGAAGTACCTGCTGTTGGTGCAGTTTTGGAGGTGTCTGCGGCAAATGAAGCTGGGCAGGATGATTATGATGATGACGATGATACTGATCCCACATATGTTCCCAATAGAGGAGATGAACAGGGGGACAGTTCAGAGGGGGAGTAGGAGGAGATGAGTTCCTGAAAGAAGCAGGTGGAGCTCGTCGTCAGAAACAGCTGGTGGCAGTGTCCGGCGCCATGTATCGCCACCTATGTACAGCCAGCCAACATGCCCTTCAACATCAGCTGCTGATGCTACCATAGTGCCATCACCCCAGGGGGGCTCAGCGGTTTGGAAATTTTTTAGTGTGTCTGCCTCAGATAAGAGCAATGCCAACTGTTCTCTCCAAAAATTGAGCCGTGGAAAGGCCAACACCCACGTAGGGACAAGTGCCTTACGAATCACATGGAGAAAAGGAACAAACTGCAATGGGAAGAGCACCTGAGCAAAAGCAGCACACAAAAGAAAAGCCACCCTCCTTCTCTTCCTCCTTCAGGTGCAGCATCTTCAGCCGCTTTCTCCCTTGCACCTTCACAGCCACCCTCCTCCACTCCGCCTTTGCCCTTGAGCGGTTCCTGCTCCTCTGCCCACAGCAGCCAGGTGTCTGTGAAGGAAATCTTTGAGCGGAAGAAGCCAATGTTTGCCAGTCACCCCCTTGCCCGGCGTCAGACAGCTGGCTTTGCAGAACTGTTAGCTTGCCAGCTGTTACCATACCAGCTGGTGGACTCTGAGGCCTTCCGAAAATTTGTGGCGATTGGGACACCACAGTGGAAGATACCAGGCCACAATTATTTCTCAAAAAAGGTAATACCCAAGCTGTACCATGAAGTTTAAAGGCAAGTGGTGTCATTTCTGGCACACAGCATTGGGTCAAGGGTCCATCTGACCACGGATGCCTGGCCTGCAAAGCACGGTCAGGGCAGGTACATTACTTACACAGCCTATTGGGTCAACCTGGTGACGGCTGGCAAGCAGGAAGTACGTGGCTGTGCAGCGGACCTAGTTGTGACACCTCCACGGCGTGCAGGCAGGCCTCCTGCCACCTCCTCTCCTTCTGCTACATCCTCTTCGCCAGGGGTGCTCGGATACCACTTTTTCACTATCTGGAACTAATTCGAATCCAGATACCCAGATATCCGATCCGGGTCGGATATCCGAGTTTGAAATTTTTCAACCTGAATTGAATTCGGGTATCCGACCCCAGTATCCGGCCAGATTCGGATATCCGGAAATGGTCTTTTCAAGGCTTCTTAACAGTTTTAGAAGCTAAAAAGCGCACACCACCACATCTCTCTCTCTCTCTCTCGTCTTGCAGGGATTTGTAGTATGTCTAAAGCAAGCTCACATACTTTGGCCAGGAATCAAACCCAGGTCAACTACGTGGAGGCCTGCTATGCTCACCACTATACCACCAACCACACACACACATAGCAAAGGACAGCACTTTGAAGTCTGGAACATTTCAGGGCAAGGGTGATGAAAAGCTAGGTGGCCATGCAACCATTCCTGCTAACCTAAAGCTTACTTATAGACAGTCATATGAGACACATGCCGGGTGCAGGGCTGTGTGGTGAATGAGCCTATAGACAGTCATACGAGACACATGCCGGGTGCACGCAGTTGACCTGGGTTTAATTCCTGGCCAAAGTATGTGAGCTTGCTTTTGACATACTACAAATCCCTGCAAGAGGAGAGAGAGAGAGAGAGAGAGAGAGAGATTTTTGCCGACTTGTAATTGATCCGGATATCTGGGAGAAATCCGCGGATATCCGGGTCGGCCGTGAAACTATCCGCAGATCGCAGTACCGGTAGAGTTGAACTGCCATTCAGCCGAGGAGGACGATAGCAAAGAGTAGGGATGCTCATCCGGATTTCGGATATCCGGGTTACCTGGACATCCGACCATTTTTACACTATCCGGCCGGATCCGGATTCCGGATAGTTGAGCAGAAATCCGGATCCGGCCGGATAGTGTAAAAATGGTCGGATATCCTGGTAACCTGGATATCCGAAATCCGGATTAGCATCCCTGCTCTTTGCTATTGTCCTCCTCCTCCTCCTTGGCTGAATGGCAGTTCAACTCTACCGGTGCTGCGATCTCCTCTCCAGCTACATAGCCCTATCTCCCCAGGGCCTATGCTGCATGCCAAGTATGACGGTGTCACGCTATCTTAGACATGTCTTGCCTCAAAGCGGAGAGTCACATGGGACCAGCTCTTCTGGCTGCTCTTAACAAACAGGTGGATCAGTGGCTGACCCCGTACCAGCTGGAGATCGGCAACGTGGTGTGTGACAACGGCAGCAATCTCCTTTCCGCTTTGAATTTGGGAAAGCTGACACATGTACCCTGCATGGCACATGTGCTGAATCTAGTCATTCAAAGATTTGTGTCAAAGTACCCAGGCTTAGAGGACATCCTGAAGCAGGCCAGGCAGTTGTGTGGGCATTTCAGGCGGTCTCACATGGCCATGGCACGCTTTGCAGACATTCAGCGGAGAAACAGCAGAGGAATTCGACCCTGGTCATCTTCTCTCGCCTGCTAGAACAGGAGAAAGCCGTCACCCAGTACCTGTACAATTACAGTAAAAGGACAAAATCTGTGGAGATGGGGATGTTCTGGCCCAACAACTGGACACTGATGCGAAATGCATGCAGGTTCATGCGGCCGTTTGAGGAGGTGACCAACCTGGCGAGTCGCAGTGAAGGCACCATCAGCAACATGATACCGTACGCTTACTTCCTGGAGCTTGCCGTGCGTAGAGTGGTGGATCAAGCTGTGGAGGAGCGTGAACAGGAACAGTTACAGGAGGAACAGTTGTGGGAGCAATTTTCAACAGAACCAGATGTTTCCTCAACACCTGCCGCAGCACAGAGGGGGGAGGAGGAGTCAGACTCAGATGATGAGGAAGGTGTTTCTTTGGAGGAGGAGGAGGAGGCGGCAGAAGAACAACCGCAGCAGGCATCGCAGGGGGCTTGTGCTCCTCGACGTTCCCGTGGTATTGTTTGTGGCTGGGGGGAGGAGGAGGACTTACCTGACGTCACTGAGGAAGAGCAAGAGGAGATGAAGAGTACGTCTGGATCCAACTTTGTGCAGATGGCGTCTTTCATGCTGTCCAGCCTGTTGAGGGACCCCTGTATAAAAAACTCAAGGGTAATGAGCTGTATTGGGTTGCCACGCTACTAGACCCTCGGTATAGCACAAAGTGGCGGACATGTTACCAACTCACCTGAAGGCAGAAAGGATGCAGTACATGCAGAACAAGCTGGCAACTATGCTTTACAATGCGTTTGTAACGATTGTGGAACTTTCTCTGTGATCAGCGCACAACGCGTGCGCTGACACGGCGGAAATCCTCCACAAGCGTGTAATTGCAGGCACCCAGCAAAAGGTGCTACGCACCTGTAGAGGGAAATTCCTGTCGGCAGATGGCGCTGGGGAGTGCAGAGGAACCAATCCTCTGTACCTCCACAAATGCCAGACAGGAATTGTACGAAGCGCAGAACGCAATCGCAAGAGAGGCGGTTGCAAATGAGAACGAGCAAAGGGACAGGTTGTATGTGTGTGCGCCAATCCAGTCGCCACCCCGCGACCGCGCACACACAACAGCAGATATGAAATAGGAACGCAATCGCGAGAGGTGCGATCGCCAGACGTGACACAAGGCAGATCAGAATAGAATACGAGGGTAGCCAAGGCACAGCAAATAAAACAATGAGGAGATACGGAAAATAACAAACGCTAGCTAACCGCGAACACCGCCCTCATTTGCAACAGTGCACGCGGTTATGCGCGGTCTCCACGTGATAAGCACAATAGAGACAAGCACGCCTAACTAACCATTAACAGACAAACATGAAACAGAGGACGCGAGCGCTTGCTTAACGGTTACCTCACCAAGCCTCCAGCAAGCGTAGCAGACAAGACAGACACACGAAAACAGGGACAAGCGAGAGATAGGATCCACAGCACTAGCGAAAAGTGGCTAGCGCGATCCAGGTACAGAGTAGCAGAACAGAAGGATCCCCAGCGCTAGCGAAAAGTGGCTAGCGCGATCCCAGAAGACAGAACAGAAGGATCCCCAGCGCTAGCGAAAAGTAGCTAGCGCAATCCCAGGAGACAGAACAGAAGGAACCCCAGCGCTAGCGAAAAGTAGCTAGCGCGATCCCAGGAGACAGAACAGAAGGATCCCCAGCGCTAGCGAAAAGTAGCTAGCGCGATCCCAGGAGACAGAACAGAAGGATCCCCAGCGCTAGCGAAAAGTAGCTAGCGCGATCCCAGGAGACAGAACAGAAGGATCCCCAGCGCTAGCGAAAAGTAGCTAGTGCGATCCCAGGAGACAGAACAGAAGAGATAGCTGGTAGCAACCGCTGCACCAGCTATACTCCAAGAACAGAGATCAGAACCATTTCCTGTCGACCACCGTAGGGACTGGACAATGGCAACAGGCAAGACAAGACAGAACAGGCAATACAGATAATACAATCCTAACTGCACTAGAGAAATCTGCCTAGCGCAGATTCAGGAATTACTCTAAGCTGATGTTCAAACAGAGAGCAAGGCTGACACCCCACCAGGAGTGTTACATGGGACGAAATCCTTATGAACAGCGAAGCATTGTGGGAAAGACATAGTACTTATAGTACACGCCTCCAATGAATGTGGCCAGGCAATTTGCATGACAACGTATGCAAATTCCTCTGCAAGCACAAGCTGCAAAACTGACAGAAGCTCTTCTTTCCAGAGTCCTGCAGCATGCAAACCTACACAATGGTCAAAAGGCTGGCTGCCTGCACAGGCAGCTGAGCAAATCATCACAGCGTTTAAGGGTGATGTCACAGCACAATGCAATAAAGGTACCACTGCCAGTAATCCTTTTACCATGTCCACGCAGACAAGGACAGGATGCTCCAGCGATCTCATGGTGATGTCGGACATGCGGACATTCTTTAGTCCAACGCCTTGACTTAGCGCTTCCGGATCCACCCTCCACCAATGCCTGGACCGGCAGGTAGCCGACTACCTGGCCTTAAGTGTGGATGTAGACACTGTGAGCAGCGATGAACCCTTGGACTACTCGGTGCGCAGGCTTGACCTATGGCCAGAGCTGTCCCAATTTGCCATCCAACTTCTGTCTTGCCCTGCCTCAAGCGTCCTGTCAGAAAGGACCTTCAGCGCAGCTGGAGGCATTGTCACTGAGAAGAGAAGTCGCCTAAGTCACAAAAGTGTTCAGTACCTCACCTCTTTCAAAATGAATGAGGCATGGATCCCGGGGGGCTACTGCCCGCCCGAAGACTAAGTCAGTCCCCACACACAGCATCTCTGCCTGCGCGCTGTGTGACTGGCTGCCGGCCCCAAGACTAAGTCGCTCCCCACACAGCACCTCTGCCCGCAGGCCGCTTGATTGCCTTCTCCGCCACCACCAACAGGGTCCAGAACGCCAGGTGGATTCCTGAATTTGTAAGGCCGCTGCTAGCAGCGGCCGCTATAATAATTTTTCTGGTGCGTGTACATGCCTGCCTAATCTTTCTGGCTGCAGTGCAGCTGCAACAACAAAACAAAAGGCAGGTACATGTGCCCATTCCCCTTCGTGATCATTACCTTGCCGCGGTTAAGAGGCTTGCGTATCACAATGAAGCAATGACCTCCGGCTATATGGGTGTCTCGGGGGGTGGCACACCAAAGATAATAAGGTCGTTGCTTCATTGTGGACAGACCAAATTTGACCAGCTGGACAGTCACTGTTCTGTCATTCAGCTACCTCAGCCCGGCGACCATATGGGCTGGAAAGCCGCCATCACCTGCACTCTTGTCATGGTGCGCACCAGTCCAGCATGCCCGTCACTACACAAACGGCTGTTTACAGTCACTGCATACCTTTCACTGCATCTTTGACTGCACATTATTTGTGACAAAAAATAAAATCTTCTATAAACTCACCACACTCCTAACGGAATACCTTTGGGTGTCTTCTTTCTAAAATGGGGTCACTTGTGGGGTTCCTATACTGCCCTGTCATTTTAGGGGCCCTAAACTGTGAGGAGTAGTCTTGAAACCAAATGTCGCAAAATGACCTGTGAAATCCTAAAGGTACTCATTGGACTTTGGGCCCCTTAGCGCAGTTAGGGTGCAAAAAAGTGCCACATATGTGGTATCGCCGTACTCAGGAGAAGTAGTATAATGTGTTTTGGGGTGTATTTTTACACATACCCATGCTGAGTCGGATAAATATCTCTGTAAATGGAAAATTGTGTGTAAAAAAAATCAAAAAATTGTCATTTACAGAGATATTTCTCCCACCCAGCATGGGTATGTGTAAAAATACACCCCAAAACACATTATACTACTTCTCCTGAGTACGGCAATACCACATCTGTGGCACTTTTTTGCAGCCTAACTGCGCTAAGGGGCCCAAAGTCCTATGAGCACCTTTAGGCTTTACAGGGGTGCTTACAATTTAGCACCCCCCAAAATGCCAGAACAGTAAACACACCCCACAAATGACCCCATTTTGGAAAGTAGACCCTTCAAGGTATTCAGAAAGGAGCATAGTGAGTCTGTGGCAAATTTCATTTTTTTTTTGTCGCAAGTTAGATGAAATGGAAACTTTTTTTTTTTTGTCACAAAGTGTCATTTTCCGCTAACTTGTGACAAAAAATAAAATCTTCTATGAACTCACCATGCCTCTCAGTGAATACTTTGGGATGTCTTCTTTCCAAAATGGGGTCATTTGGGGGGTATTTATACTATCCTGGAATTTTAGCACTTCATGAAACATGACAGGTGGTCAGAAAAGTCAGTGATGCTTAAAGGGAAGGTTCAGGGAGGGTGGGCAAAAAATAAAAATCAAATTCCACTTACCTGGGGCTTCCTCCAGCCCGTGGCAGGCAGGAGGTGCCCTCGCCGCCGCTCCGCAGGCTCCCGGTGGTCTCCGGTGGCGCGCCCGACCTAGCCAGGCCGGCTGCCAGGTCGGGCTCTTCTGCGCTCCAAGGCCCGGAACTTCTGCGTCCCACGCCGGCGCTCTGACGTCATCGGACGTCCTCCGTGTTCTACTGCGCATGCGCAGTAGTTCTGCGCATGCGCAGTAGAGCCCGGAGGACGTCCGATGACGTCAGAGCGCCGGCGTGGGACGCAGAAGTTCCGGGCCTTGGAGCGCAGAAGAGCCCGACCTGGCAGCCGGCCTGGCCAGGTTGGGCGCGCCACCGGAGACCACCGGGAGCCTGCGGAGCGGCGGCGAGGGCACCTCCTGCCTGCCACGGGCTGGAGGAAGCCCCAGGTAAGTGGAATTTGATTTTTATTTTTTACCCACCCTCCCTGAACCTTCCCTTTAAAAATGGGAAAATTCACTTTTGGCACCATAGTTTGTAAACGCTATAACTTTTACCTAATCCAATAAATATACACTGAATGTTTTTTTTTTTTTTATCAAAGACATGTATCAGAATAACTTTCGCGCTCAAATGTATAGGAAATTTTACTTTATTTGAAAAATGTCAGCACAGAAAGTTAAAAAAGTCATTTTTTTGACAAAATTCATGTCTTTTTTGATGAATATAATAAAAACTAAAACTCGCAGCAGCAATCAAATAGCACCAAAAGAAAGCGTATTAGTGACAAGAAAAGGAGGTAAAATTCATTTAGGTGGTAGGTTGTATGACCGAGCAATAAACCGTGAAATCTGCAGTGGTCTGAATGGAGAAAAAGGCTCTGGTCCTTAAGGGGTAGAAAGACTGTGGTCCTCAAGTGGTTAAAGGGACCCTGAGCAGTAGAAATAAATTAAATCAGTACTTACCTGGGGCTTCCTCCAGCCCACCGTAGGCCGTGAGGTCCCCCGGCGTCCTCTTGGCCTCTCTACCGGTCCCTCTGCAGACTTTATTACCGGCGGTACCCGGGCCGAGTGTCAGCCCAACACTTCCTGAACGGTGATGCTACGAGTCATCACGCCGGCCGCTACGTGTAATCACTGCGGCCGGAGTGACAGTCCTGTGTGCGTGCGGTTTCCTAACTCTAAACCGCGCATGTGCAGGACTGTCACGCCGGCCACCGTGATGATGCGTAGCTGCTGGTGTAATGACACGTAGCGTCACCGTTAACCACTTGAGGACCGTAGGCTTAAACTCCCTAGTGACCAGGCTATTTTTTTACAATTTAGGCCACTGCAGCTTTAAGGCCTTGCTGCAGGGCCATACAACTCGGCACACAAGTGATTCCCCTGCCCTTTTCTGCCCACAAACAGAGCTTTCTATTGGTGGGCTCTGATTACTTCTGGGTTTTTTTTTTATTTGTTTTATTTTTAAATAAATGTGGGCATTTTTATCATTTTATTTCCCACTTTCCCTCTCCCCCCCTGCAGCCAATCCCATCGATCAACTCTATTAGACATCAGCCTATGAGAGCCGATCACTCTCTGTGCCTCCCAAGGGGACAGCGGAGTGTCACGATCACCGCTGGGAGACTGATGACGGATCAAAGCTCCGTCATTCAAGCGCATCGGCGCACGCGATCTCCTGCAAAACCCCGCCCCAGGACTTCACGCCAATTGGCCTTGAGCAGTCCTGGGGCTGTCACCACATTCAAGCCAATTGGCGTGAAACGGACGGGAAGCAGTTAAGGAAGTGTCAGGCCGGTAGTGAAGTCTGCAGCGGGATCGGGAGAGGAGCCAGGAGGGAGCCGGGGGACCTCACTGGCTACGGTGGGCTGGATAAAGCCCCAGGTAAATACGGATTTCATTTATTTCTACTGCTCAGGGTCCTTTTAAACTTTCAATCTACTTATGCTTTCATGTTTTGACTTTCTTTGTCTGGGAAATTGTATCTGCTCTAGCTGGCTGTGAGACCTTGTAACTAAACTACATGTAAACAATTTTGTAAATGTTCTTCAGCCTCAAATGAACAGTTTTAATTCGTCAAAAAGTGACAGAGTAATATTTAAAGAAGTACCCTAACTTCAGATTTTACTCAGACATGTTGCATAGCCAATTCAAACTTACAGTGAGCAAAAACAGATACATATCACAGCTTTACCGGCATGAACAAACCGCAAGAATCCCTCCCTTGCAGAAAAAATGATGGCAGATGATTAGTGCTGTCAATTTGTTGTTCTTATATTTCTCAGAATAATGTCTATAATCAAAATTAAAAATCATCTAATCTTCCATTCATGCAAATCCTTGTTCAGTAAGTGGCATTATTTGTGGCATTGGCAGACAATAAATTCAGTAGTAAGATTAATATCTACTCCAATGAGCATTTTGCTGGTGCAGATTTCTTTATAGTCTTTGTGTATGACATTAGAGATGGCTCGAACCTCCGATTTTGGGTTCGCAAACCCCAAACGCGTTCATGTTCGCGCGAACCTCAATAGACATCAATGGGCAAGCGAACTTTGAAAAATACAAACACTGTTTCTGGCCACAAAAGTGATGTAAAAGAAGTTTCAAGTGGTCTAACACCTGGAGGGGGTCAGTGACTACAAGAGGAAACATTTTTTTTCAAAAAGACCATCTAGTTTTTGAGAAAATCGATTTTAAAATTCTCCTTCTGACCATGGGAAAATGAACGCCCGCCGACTTTAGCGGTTAATAGCAAAGTTAATTAGATTCAATTCGGTTCAGAGCTGATTCATTCGATTCAATTCATTAAAAAAAAAGAATCATTCATGAACCGGTTAGTATAGCTTAGAATGCGTCCTGTGAGGACGCATAGCTGCCGGCTCCCGCTGTCTCTTCCCACTTGCCTTCACCTGTTTCACCCTCACCTAGCCTGGCACCCGCTGCACCAAGTTACAGGTGAGGAGGCAGGGAGGACAGCATGAGCCGTCAGCTATGCGTCCTATGCGGACGCATTCTCTGCTATGCTCAATCAACTTAATTGAAGATCGCAAGATTGGAGGATAATGGCGTGGGACATTTCCGAGGATATTGGTGTGGGAACTTTTTTTTAAAGGTACAGGTAAGTATTTCTGGCTAATTAAGAACATGAAAGGACTTTTTTCGTAGTTGTGTTTTTATTTCATTTAACCCTTTGTGGAAATGGGTACTTTGTACCCCTATACTCATTTCTCCTGGAAGGGGGATGGGCATCTGGGGTCCCCTTCTTAAAGGGGACTCTGATATGCCACCATGAACCCCCCCAGGAAGTTGTCGCCCCCCACCTCCTCCTGGAGTACCGGAGGTGGGGAAGAGCCCCTTGTCCATGGATTGGACAAGGGCTTCGGGATAGAGGGGAAGGCTTGGCCGCCCCTCTTCCCCAGAGCCCCTACATACCATGGACCATGAGGGCTGGTATAGCTCAGGGTGCGAAGCCCCAGTCGGCTGGGGCTCCACATTCTGGCTATCCCAGCCTGCATGGGGGAAAAAGGGGTTACAGAGAGCTTGGTAGGGGGGACCCCACGTCATTATTTTGGGGGACATTTCCCACACTCTGAAATAAAAAAAATTAAATTAATTTTTTTAAATGTTGTTTCCCATTATCTTTTTAACATATCCTGTAAATTTGGTGTTGCTAGGATGTAAGGGGCCTTTGCTATTAACTGCTAAAATCGGCGGGAATTGTTTCCCTAAGAAGTGTAATTTATGCATTTAAATGTAACTTTTTTCCTTTGAAACTTTAACCACTCGCCGACCGACCACTACCTATGGGCGTCGGCAAAGTGGCACCCCCAGGACCGCATAACGCCGATTGGCGGCGGGTCCTGGGGGACTGAATTGCCAGGGATCGCGCACAATGATGCGCTCTCATCCGCCGGCATTAGGCTCCGCCCACCCGCGACGTCAACCCCCCCGGCCAATTAGCAGCGTCGGCGGGTTGTCGACCCCCGATCTGCCGCATAGTAAGCGTATAATACGCTTTGTAATGTATACAAAGCGTATTATACAGGCTGCCTCCTGCCCTGGTGGTCCCAGTGAATGAGGGACCACCAGGGCAGGAGGCAGCCCCCCTAGTAAGCACACACAAACACTGATCCTGCCCCCCCTGCCCCCTGATCGCCCACAGCACCCCTCAGACCCCCCTTGATCACCCCCTCAGACCCCTGTTTGCACCCAATCACCCCCCTAATCACCCATCAATAACTCCCTGTCACTATCTGTCAACTCTATATTTTAGATTAGGTCCTAAACTGCCCCCTGGGGGCTCCTGATCACCCCCCCCCCACACCCTCAGATCCTCCCCAGACCCCCCCCCCCATGTAATGTATACATCTATCCTCCCCTGTAATCACCCACTGATCACCTGTCAGTCACCCATCAATCGCCCCCTATCACCACCTGTCACTGCCACCCATCAGATCAGACCCTAACCTGCCCTTTGCGGGCACCTGATCACCTGCCCACAATCTCAGATCGCCCGCAGAGCCGCCCTCAGAACACCTCCCCAGTGCATTATTTACATCTGTTCTCCCCTCTAATCACCCACTGATCACCCATCAATCACCCCCTGTCACCACCTGTCACTGCTAACCATCATACCCATCAAATCAGACCCTCACCTGCCCCTTGCGGGCACCCAATCACCCGCCCACACCCTTAGATCGCCCTCAGATCCCCCCCCCCCATTACATCGCCAGTGCATTTCTTGCATCTATTCCCCCCTCTAATCACACCCTGAGACACCCATCAATCACCTCCTGTCACCCCCTAGCACACCTACCCATCAGATCAGGCCCTAATTTGCCCCGTGTGGGCTCCTGATCAGGGATGCTCATCCGGATTCCGGATAACCGGATAGCCTGGATATCCGACCATTTTTACGCTATCCGGATCAGATGCCACATCCCGGATAGCTATAGAAATTCGGATAGCTATCTGCGGATATTTGGCCGCATAACCCGGATATCCACGGATATCCGGATTCGAAATAGTGTAACTAAGGTGATGACGTCCTGGAGCCAATCAGAGGGCTCCCAGCAGAAGTCCTAGCAACCAATCACAGAGGGGAACCCTGGCCAGCCCCACCTGACCTCATTGAGCCAATCAGAGGCCTCCCAGCCTAAGCCCTGGCACCCAATCACAGAAAGGAACACTGGCCAGCCCCCCTTGTATAATAAGGAGTGCTGCCATGAGACAGATCGTCCTGGCTTGCTGAATGCTTCCTGATAGACATGCTCCAGTGCTGGTGCCCTACAAAGAGCTGTACACAGTTGAAACCTAAAGCTGTTCAGTGATTAACCCCTTTACTACTCTATAGTAATCGTTCATTAGCTTGATTGATGTCTCATAGTGTGACAGTTAGAGTGTGTGCTGCACAGCTGCAGTGCTGCTGGGCCAAGGGCTGTACACAGTGATAAGCTCAGTGATTAACCCCTTCACTATCACTACACTATTGTTAAATCATTAATGTATTAGTGTGCACTAGTGTCTTCTCCTCTGCTGTCTGACTGTCACTCGGCACTTGCCAAGTGTCACTTGGCACGTGTCACGTGGCACTTGGCAAGTGCCACGTGGCACTTGGCAAGTGCAATGTGACACGTGCCAAGTGGCAAGTGCCACGTGACACATCCGGCATGCTCCTGGCACACGTTACACCTGCTGCTGCTGCATTGCCCTGCTCCTGCTGCCTGTGCAGCTCCCACCGCCAGGCCAGGGTGCCACAGGCCACTGTGATACCACCTATATTTAACCCAAAACACAATTGCTGCATAATTTTTGGAGGTGTCTTGGCTGAAAACTGGCATGTCCCAGTTGTGCGGTTGGACTTTGGACACAATGTGGGCTGCACGACCGCTGTCTGGAACCCAGGCATAATGCTAATTGCCAGCCATTTTTTTTTTGGGTGGGGGGGTGATTGGAAGTCCCCACATCATCAATTAGTGTTCCCCTTTGCAAAATAATGATGATACATGCCGCATTTACCCTAAAACCCCTTTTTGAAGCTATTTAAAGGGCACTTCCGGTTTTTCTATCCAGATATCCGAATAGGTCGGATATCCGCGGATAATGCGTCCGTGAACGCGGATATCTAAATGGCCCGGATTCGGATATCCGAACCGGATCCGGATATCTGGGTATCCAAATCCGGATCAATTCGAATTTTAAAAAGTACTATCCGAGCACCCTTGCGATCACTCGGCCAAACCCTCAGATCCCCCTCAGACCCCCTTCCGATAACCTCCCCAGTGCATTGATTGCATCTATTCTTCCCTCTAATCACCCCCTGAGACACCCATCAATCACCTCCTGTCACCCCCTAGCACCCCTATCCTATCCATCAGATCAGGCCCTAATCTGCCCCCTGCGGGCTTCTGATCACAGGGCAAAACCTTCACCCGCCCCACCGCAGTGACAGATTTTTTTTTCTGATCACTGCTGGTCTCTACGACTTAATTGTGGCTGAGACCAACCGTTATGCCACACAATACGCAACCGCCAATCCAAGAAGCTACCATGCCCAGCCTTTTCGGTGGAACCCACTCAAAGTTTCCAAACGTAGCATTTTTGGGGGGCCTTCTCCTTAACATGGGTCTAGTCAAAAAGAATGTATTGCGGTCTTATTGGTCTACACACCCAATACATCACATGCCCATGTTCTCTGCTGCCATGCCCAGGTCACAATTTGAGAACATCCTGCACTTCCTGCACTTCAGTGCCAATACAACTTGTCATCTAAGAGGGCACCCTGCTTATGACCGGTTCCAAAAAATTCGTCCCTTCATAGACCACCTGTCATCAAAATTTGCAGATGCTTATACCCCTGAACAGTCATTTTGAGGCATTTGGTTTCCAGACTACTCCTCACGGTTTTGGGCCCCTAAAATGCCAGGGCAGTACAGGAACCCCACAAGTTACCTATTTTAGAAAGAAGACACCCCAAGGTATTCCGTTAGGTGTATGATGAGTTCATAGAAGATTTTATTTTTTGTCACAAGGTAGTGGAAAATGACACTTTGTGAAAAAAAAACCAATACAAATCAATGTCCGCTAACTTATGACAAAAATAAAATCTTCTATGAACTCACCATACACCTAACGGAATACTTTCGGGTGTCTTCTTTCTAAAATGGGGTCACTTGTGGGGTTCATATACTGCCCTGGCATTTTAGGGGCCCTAAACCGTGAGGAGTAGTCTAGAAACCAAATGCCTCAAAATGACCTGTGAAATCCTAAAGGTACTCATAGGACGTTGGGCCCCTTAACGCACCTAGGCTGCAAAAAAGTGTCACACATGTGGTATCGCCGTACTCAGGAGAAGTAGTATAATGTGTTTTGGTGTATATGTATACATATACCCATGCTGGGTGGGAGAAATATCTCTGTAAATGGACAATTGTGTGTAAAAAAAAATAAAAAAATTGTCATTTACAGAGGTTTCTCCCACCCAGCATGGGTATGTATAAAAATACACTCCAAAACACATTATACTACCTTTCCTGAGTACGGCGATACCACATGTGACACTTTTTTGCAGCCTAGGTGCGCTAAGGGGCCCAAAGTCCTATGAGCACCTTTAGGCTTTACATAGATGCTTACAATTTAGCACCCCCCAAAATGCCAGGACAGTAAACACCCCACAATTGACCCCATTTTGGAAAGTAGACACCCCAAAGTATTCAGAGAGGGGCATGGTGAGTCCGTAGCAGATTTCATTTTTTTTTGTCACAAGTGTCATTTTCCGCTAACTTGTGACAAAAAATAAAATCTTCTATGAACTCACCATGCCTCTTAGTGAATACTTTGTGATGTCTTCTTTCCAAAATGGGGTCATTTGGGGGGGTATTTATATTATCCTGGAATTCTAGCACCTCATGAAACATGACAGGTGCTCAGAAAAGTCAGAGATGCTACAAAATGGGAAAATTCACTTTTTGCACCATAGTTTGTAAACTCTGTAACTTTTACCCAAACCAATAAATATACACTTATTGGATTTTTTTTTTAATCAAATACATGTAGCACAATACATTTGGACAAAAATGTATATAGAAATTTTACTTTGTTTGAAAAATGTCAGCACAGAAAGTTAAAAAAATCATTTTTTTTTTACAAAATTCATGTATCTTTTGATGAATATAATAAAAACTAAAAATCACAGCAGCAATCAAATAGCACCAAAAGAAAGCTGTATTAGTGACAAGAAAAGGAGGTAACAGTCATTTAGGTGGTAGGTTGTATGCAATAAACCGTTAAAGCTGCAGTGGTCTGAATGGAAAAAAAGTGCCTGGTCCTTATGGGGTTTTAAGACTGCCGTCCTTAATTGGTTAAAATCGATTTTCTCAAAAAGTATAAGGTCTTTTTGGAAAAAAAAAATTCCTCGCTGTTCTTCTTAACATTCCCAGGAAATGTGGTGTTTCTAGCTTTTAAGGGGACTTTGCTAGTAACCGCTAAAGTCGGCAGGCGTTTAATTTTTCCGCCGTCAGAAGGAGAATTTTAAAATCAATTTTCTCAAAAACTATAAGGTCTTTTTTACATTTTATACCCATTTACATACCCTGCAAATTTGGTGTTTATAGCATGTAATGGGGCTTAGCTATTAACCGTTAAAATCGGCGCCATTAAAGTCTACCGGAAAAATGCGAACACAAACTTTTTTGAAAAAAAATGTGCGTTTCGCGGTGAACGCGAACCACTGAGATTTGCGCTAACAAGTTCACCGGCGAACCGTTTGGGCCATCTGTAAATGACATATGTACAGATTCACTCTTGAATCTGAAATTTTTGTCTGTCATTTTTTTTTGTTTTAAGAATCAGCAGCAGCTGATGAATATGAAGTTACTGTCTGTCATTGCAGTAGCTTGTGTAGATATGTAGGGAAGTTCTAGGCAATAGTTGTTTCCAATTTCAAGTCATGTGGTTAGAGATAAGGCAACTTTTCCTGCATGAACAATCCGCAAGAATTCACTGGGTTTTGGAGGGTTCTTTTGTTGTTATTTGGGATCTAAAGCTGCAATAAACCTACCATTACAACTACAGCCTTATCGTTTCTTGGTCAGAGGGCCAATAAGCAAAATCAACAGGGGATCAAACACTTCTTTCCCACACTGTATACAATATACAGTATTTAGCTCTCACACTATATAGCATTTTATGCATATCCCCTGACAAAGCCCCTTATTTTGAGGGGGCAAAACATGTTGAGTTATTTGAGCTACTGTTCAAATTCAAATTCCCAGCGGTGTTAAATTCTATTCCCAATATTCCCCACTGGAATCCTGAATTACCCTTGCGCGGGGTGCACACTATAGCATTAGTGCTATAACGGCGCCCAGTTTCGGCACCGACCACTGAAACAACCTGCTTTGTTTTCTACATTTAAGTCATGAATATTATTAAAAGTTAAATTTTAGATATCAATCTCTTTTGATAATAGGTAATTAGCATGCATTCATACCCAGTAGAAGTAAGCCACTCATGCTCAGTTTTTATTTTCTCTGTGCATGAGTGAGTTGCTTCATTCTATGAGGCATGTGTGGCTCCTACTCAAATATGCCCATTCCAGATGCACTCATCCATAGTGCACTCACAGCTGGGTGATCCAGGAAGCCTCTGGACCATTCAGAAGCTTCCCAGTACTGAGATTCAAGATTCAAGCACTTTGTCATTGTGTAACACAACAAAATTATTTTTCATGACCGCCCCAGTGCATATAGGAAACATAGTGATAGTAACAAAGGTAGAAATAGAAAAAATAGAAATAGAAGAATTATACAAGTATGCCAGGTATTATAAATATTTAAACAATTTGTACACAGTGTTTATTATTTCAGAGAGGATTTAGAGTAAGGCTAGGTCCACACTGGTTCGTTCAGGATCAAATCGGTTTCAAACGGATCTGTTTCTCTAAACTTTTTTTTTCCTCCCCTCATTTTTTCAGAAATGCATTTTTGTAGCATGCGTTTCCTGTCCATGGGGGGAGGGGCATACACCAGGCTGGAGGAGTATAGCAGGCAGGACAGGGGTGGCAGTGGTCAGCAGAGAGGGGGGATGTGTCCCTTCCCCCCCTCACCTGGGTCCCCCGTCCAGCTACATGCCGCAAAATTTGTTACAATGTACAGCGGCGGCGAGCGCAGAGCTTCTCTCCACTTCCTCCGCTCGCCACATCACTGCTTGCAATGCCGCCCTCTATACTTTGGAGGGCAGCATTGCAGACAGTGACGGGGGGAGTGGAGGAAGTAGGAGGAGAAGGTAAGCCCCCCCCGCTTGCCGCTGCTATACTTTTTAACAAGTTTTGCGGCATGTAGCTGGAGGGGGTAGTGGGGACGGGGACCCGGGTGAGAGAGGGGGGGACGTCCCCCCTCCCTGCTGACCGCTGCCACTCCCGTCCTGCCTGCTATACCCCTCCAGCATGGCGACCCCCTCTCCCCCCACCGGCTGTGACACAGAAACTGATCAGTGTCCAAATCTGCCTGTGTAGAGGGGGATCCATTTTTTATTGTCTGCCGCTACTCCTGCGTGTATCAGGATCCAGATCCGTTGCATGAAAATGCAGCCGATCCGGAACCTCCGTTGCGCAAAGGCAGACGGATCTGTTTTTTAAAAAATGTATTTATTTATTTTTATGGGTGAAGACAGCTGCTATCTAAAACACTGGTATCCGTGGCCCCATTTTTGATCCGACCTGAAAAAACGGAGCCACGAATAAGTTTCCGGATCTAGTGTGAACGAGCCCTAAGCAAAAAAAAAATAAAAAAAAATTCTGAGGTAAGCGTGTATTTTGTATATAACTTAAAGAGACTCTGAAGCGAGAATAAATCTCGCTTCAGAGCTCATAGTTAGCTATAGCGCCGCTAAACGGGGGTCCCTTCACCCCCAAACCCCCCACTGCAACACTTGGTCGCAGACTTGGTTGCTCCTGGAGGCAGGGCTAACGGCTGCAGCCCTGCCTCTAGTCGCGTCTATCAGCGTCTCATCGCTGCCTCTCCCCCGCCCCTCTCAGTGAAGGAAGACTGAGAGGGGCGGGGGAGAGGCGGAGATACGCGCTGACAGACGTGCGTGGGGCAGGGCTGCGGCGGTTAGCCCTGCCCCAACCAGGAAGCGCTCCCCCGCTGAAACGAGGGAATTTGGGGGATCAGGGACCCCCGTTAAGCCGCGGGATAGCGGCGGTTTAGCAGGAGCACACATGCCCTTGCTATCTATGAGGTCTGAAGCGAGATTTATTCTCGCTTCAGACTCTCTTTAAACCTCATATTAACATTATGTTATTTTGGGTAGTCTTACTTCCACTTACTTCCACTTCACTAAACCCGATCTTTTTTGGTGTACATATTCTACACGCACTACCACCGGCAACAACGGGTCCGCGGGACCCTCCTGCTGGGCGGATGTACAGCCGACAGTATCACATGTGTACGCGCTATCGGCGGACTGATAAGGCTGTTTCTAAACGATCCGCTTAGCGGACAGACTGTACACACGCACTACTGTCGCTGGAACGCCCACCCAGCGGGAGGGTCCGGCGGACCCGTCATTGCCGCCGGTAGTGCGTGTTTACGCACCTTAAATAAATGAATCCAGTCTTTCATTATCTGGAAGAGGAAGGGGGAGGAGTTTATTCACATACTATTGGAGACTAATGTTTGTCTGAAATGTGTCCTCCCATAAAATAGTTGTATCCTATTGCATATTAATTACTACATATTTTTTTAATAGAAATATACAGAAATGTGAAAATTGAAAGGAACTGTCCTATGTGATAGATAACTTATGCATGTTATTTTTCTTTATCACTAGCAACCTGCTGAAAGTACATTGCCTTTGTGACTGCCTTAAATAATATTGATGCATCCAAAAGCTATATTTATCTCTCTATGTCTACTGTATACATGTTTTTATTAGAACTACTGATTTTTTTTTGTTCAGAAATGTTTGTCTTGAAAATTTTAAAACCTGTTGTGTTTGGAAAAATAACAAAAGGAAATTATAAACTGCCATGTGGCTGAGTCTTTATTGAAAATTGTTGTTAATTGGGAGTTACATGTATGATGCAGGCTGTTTTCTTCAGCAAAATATGTTCATGATTTACTGTATCTCTCCATCTCCATCTCTGTCTCTGCTAAACATGTCAAATTAATCTAAAGTGTCTCCTTTCCTCCTAGAGGGGCCAAATTATAAAGAGCTGCTGGGTTCTCTGGACACAGCGTTTCTGGTGACGTACGCCATTGGCATGTTTCTAAGGTTAGTAGGTGAAAATATTGCAAATAGACTAAAGTCCCACAAAAATATGGTGTGCATAACAGAGCAGCAATGCATTGTAGCATGTTAGCCATCAGTTGATGCAGGAAGCTTTGAATCGGTATGATACTATTTACTGGCTAACTTAAAGGAGTACTATCGATTGAAACGACTTTTTTTTTAATACTGTATATTAGTGTACACATTACCACTAGTGCTAGGGGCACTTTATTTATTCACCCAGGTCTCTCTCTTGCTATCCCTGCTTAAAAATTCATTTCTCACACAGCTCATAGTAGTTTGGGTCACCCTGAGCTGCTTGGTTACTCTGTCACACAGCTCACAAATATATTTCACTGTGTCACTCACAGCATGCAGCAGACATGAGGAGAAATAGGCTGATCTGAGGTGGTAACCGGTAACTAAATGAGCTGGAATATTGCTGGAATATAACTAGCTATAAACAATAGTCTGTGTTTACACTCAGTCTGGCTGCCTGCTTGTGGTGATTCACTCCAGGCTGCATCCACTTTACAAGCTGCTGAGAGGGGCAGACCACTGTTTACAATTAGCATTATTAGTATCTTTATCAGTCAAGAGAAGCAAAGATAATAAACACACATTGCTAGAATCTTTAACCCCTTACCACCATATCAATAAGATTCTTTCAGCAAGGTGATAATTAAACTATAAACTGAGGAGTTGATAGCAACTCCCCTGTGCAGACATGGGCTTAGCCCTCTGGGAGCCCTCAGCATATAGATACATTTGTATCAAACACTGACGGCCAAAACTGACGGAGGATTTTACAGCTGAGAGGAACAGCTGTGTGAGGAATCAAATTGCTCCTAGTACTTGTCCTAATGTGTGCTACAACATACAGCATTTAAAAATAAATGCATACATCGATAGTATTCCTTTAAAAGAAAAAGAGTAAGCATTCAGACTTTAGTCTGAAGGCGAATTGGCTGGAGAAGGCTAATTGGCTGAAAGCTTACTCCCTTTCTTTAGCCAATACATTGGATTGTCCTGTTTCAAAACTTCCTCCATAATAGAGCAATTATCTTAAAGGAAACCTGAAATAAAGCAAAGATAAGCATTTATGGGCTCCATCAGCATCCTTCAAGCTACTCTTATCCAACAGCTCTTGTAATTTCCCCAGTTTTCCTCAGTCACTCACCACTGCACATGTGTGGTCACAGCCGCGTGCTCCCCCCCGATTGAACTGTCATAGCCGAGAGCATTCTGCACATGTGCAGTTTGCTAAGATTGTACTGCATGGGACAACAGACCAGCTGAGGTGGGTGGCAAGGGATCCAATGGCCTACAGGAGGCTGGAGAAAGCCCCATAAAGTAAAAATGCTCATATTTGTTTTATCTCAGGTACGTACACTTCAAACTTGCTTTATACAGTGTGTGATAAGTTGCCAAACTAAACAGCATGCCTCTTTCTAATTACACAGTTTCGGGTGAAGTTAACTTTCTCTATTCATTACAGGGTACGGCTTGAAAACGGAGAGAGCCTAGGCTTCTCCTCCTGGGGAAACACAATTAACAAGAAGAATAAAAGCCCCACCCTGCCCTCCTATCTCCAGTATTCTAGTGTTTCCGGCCTGCTGCGGGCACTTTTAACAAGGCCTCATTGGAGGCATCTTTTAAACAGTTAGTTTAAAAAAAAATCCCCAGGTCACTGACAATATGGCTGGGCAGCAAGGCAAGTTTGGCAGATATTTAGCCGGTCCTGGCCTGTGATCAGGTGTCTGGCGCAGTATCTCACCTTGGTGTGGCAGCCATTGGGGCAGAGGACTTTACTCCTGGCGTGCGGAAGAGATGTGGTGAAGCATCCAGGAGGGGGGGGGTCCCTTCTAGTCTTCCGTCAGGTGGATTTCCCGGGTGGACAGAGCTTGGGGCGGATGCCTGGTAGACACAGAGGCGGAGAGTGGTAGACTGGAAGTACGTAGTACGGGCGTGCGTCACTACGTATATGGTAATAGAATGAGGAAATGCTGAAAGTTCTCGAGGCGAATATGCCCATATTTGGAGAACGCCGAGACCAGCACAATCTGAAGCACCCTACAGAGGGGTTTTAAGCAGGGCTTCCGGGGCAGCACAGGACTTGACGGATGCGCCCTCAGGCACAGTGCAGGATGGTGCAGCGGTGCCTAGTCCGGCTCCTAGCAGCTCAGGAGTGGTAAAGTTTTTTTATCTGTTTGATGTATTACCATGATACAGAGGCTGCTATACTTTTGCAGTGATATACATAGGATACTAAGGGGGTTCTATCCATTCAGTTTATATCTTTAAAGGTCAAAGTTGACAAGCCAAGATCTAAGAAATGCCCTAATTGTTTTGTGAAGCTAGATTCTTCTTTTTGGTTGAACAGCGAGGAGAACGCCAGCGCATACCACTAAGGCTGCATCCTGTTCAACCAAATGTAAGTTACACATTTTTTTCCTTATACCAATAACACAATCAAATAACCGCGCTGATACCAGTACTCGGGTGAATACAAATTGGCGGTGCGCTACTTAAAAAGTTACAAAGTCCAATCTAAAACATCAAAAGTAGCTGCGCACTGATGTTCCCGTGACTGGGCACTCCCTCTATATATATAAAGTTCAGTCCCAGGTTTTCATCAATTGTGCAAATTTGCTCACGCAGTCGGCTACCACTGTTACCACTTCGGCGAGACACCACCACCACACCCCAAGCAGTGGGCACTCACCGCATCAAGTTGACCCTCTATTAGATGGGTCTCCAGCGCTTATGGGGTCATATGGCCACCCCCTGCCTTTTCGAGCAAATCTGTCCACTGTTTCCACCTTTTCCACAGGATCATCACACCTCAAAAGATAATATTTGGAATAGCCATAGCGTAAAACCATAAAAACTATTTATTAGTAAAATCAGTTTGCACTCACAAGCTTAGACGTTTTCTTAGGCACAGAGTTTTTATGGGCTCTACCCCAATCGTTGGCCGCTGGGTGGGCTTGCTGCGCTGGTGTGGTCAGCTCCTCCCGGCTTCCCCCTCTGGCTTCACGTCTCTCCTTAGCCACTAGCTTGACTAGTTTCGTCGCTATCTGCGACTCATCAGAAGCATATGTGGCCATTATCCTATCTTCCTAATATACCCATACTGATATTCCTTCCGCCCCTTGCTCCTCCTCCCCCCGGATGTGACCTCTACTGCCCTCTCCCATCCTCTTGGTTACGTGTACGAGCGCCACATAATGACGCAGCACGTTACACTCCTTACTTCCGGGGTCCGGGACGCCGTCTCCATGGTTACGCGGACTTATCAATAAAGACGTTAGCCCGCTCCCAATCTTGGACACGTACATGCGTCCCACCAGGCGTATATTACGTCACTCCTGTGTGCGCACGCGTCAAATATGGCGCCTGCGTCCCAATCAACACCATTGTAACACAGTGCTGATATTGCTCTGCGGCCACTATTATACTCCTCCCAGTGGCCACTTTGGGGTATAGCCCTTACATCATATATGTTTTAACATCATGTCAGCCAATATTTTCAGAGAAAGATAATATTTATACATTCTATTATTTCAGTTCTTTCTTAAGTGGTGTGCTTATCCACTCTGCCTGTTAGTCCCCCCTTATCTTACCCCCCCCCCCCTTTTGCAATTATAACCGTGATAATAACTTCAACCTTTTATGTGATTAACATATAGTATACATGACTCTTATTCACACACCAACTTATACAAATTCCAAAATTATACCGAAACAATTTTGGACTTCTAGGCATGAGTGCTGCTGCTCACCACTTATATTTCATCCTTTTTTATCTATTTCAGTCATTACTCAAAAAACACATTAAATCTATGTCTGCATTTAACCCTCTCGGTTTCAAGGTGTTCAATAGGTATATCCATTTGGTTTCTCTTTGTGATATTTCCCTCACCATATTCCCCCCCCTCCATGGTCGATTGACTTTCTGTACCCCACAAAAAGTCAGTAATGCTGGATTACTATTATGTACCTCTTTAAAGTGAGCAGATAGAGTGTGACCCATCAAGCCCTTTCTAATGTTTCTCACATGCTCCCCCATCCTTTCCTTCAAGGGTCTGGTGGTCCTCCCCACATATTGTAGCCCACACGGGCACCATGCTATGTATACCACGTACCTGTCATTGCATGTAATAAAATCCCTTAGTTTTACTTTTTTGTTATTGGAGTATCCTACTATCCTTTCTACCTTCCCTGCTTTCGCCTCCCTACATCCCTTGCAGTCCCTGCATGGGAAAAAAACCTGTTTTTTGCCACCCTAAAAATCTAGGTGGTTCTTTTTTTGGTTCCACACAGCTAGGGGCCATATAGTTTTTAAGATTGGGGGGCCTTTCTGTATATAAAGTTGGGCCTTGAGGGTAATATTTTACTCAACTCTGTATCTGATAGTAATATCTCCCAATGTTTTTGGATTATTTGCTCCACCTGCTTAAATTGTGCATTAAATTGTGTGACAAACGCATAATTGTGCTCCTTTCCATCAGTGTGCCCATTTCTCTCTCTATTAATAAGCTCTATTCTATCTTGTTCTCTCACCCTTTGTATTTCTTCGTCCAAAAAGTTTTCCTCATACCCCTTCTCCAAAAATCTATCCTTCAAATATAAGTGATTGTGCTTCATAATCTGCAATATCAGTGCAATTCCTCCTCATTCTCGTGAGTTGTCCTCTAGGGACCCCCTTTATCCACCTTGGGTGATGACCACTTTGTGTGGATATATAACCATTTCTGTCTGTACTCTTGAAAAATGTTTTAGTTCTAATTTCCCCTTCCCTCACCATCAAATTTAAGTCCAAAAAGTTAATCTGTTCTACATTACTTTCATATGTTAGAGTGATATTTAAATCATTATCATTTAGTGTATAGAAAAATTGTTGTAGTTGTGTTTCCGTGCCCTCCCAAAATATTAGCAGGTCATCAATGTACCTTTTCCACATTGTTACACCTTGTGAAACGTCAAGTGCCAGTACCCCTTCTTCCCATTTCCTCATGTATAAATTCGCGAGGCTGGGTGCAAACCCCGCCCCCATTGCACACCCCTTGTGTTGTCTATAAAACTTTCCCTTGTGCCAAAAATAGTTTTTCTGAAGGGCAAATTTTAAAACCTCCATTAGGAACTCAATTTGTTCAATCTTAATTTCTCCACTTTTCTCCATAAAATATTTTACAGCTTCTATTCCTTTATCCTGTGGAATGCTCGTGTAGAGTGATGAAACATCTGCTGTAACCATCATTGTTCCATTTTCCACTTTGGTTCCTTCTACCTGTTGTATGGCATGTTTAATGTCCCTTAATACGTGGGGGAGCATACTTACCAGTGGCTGAAGGAATGAGTCAAGGTATTGTCCTAATCTGTGGGTTACTGATCCAATTCCGCTCAAAATTGGTGTCCCTGGTGGGTGGGTTGGGTTTTTGTGAATCTTTGGGACTTGGTAAATTACCGGGATTCTGGGTGCGCTTGGAACCAGAAATCTGAATTCTGCATCACCCAGAAATCCCTTATCCAATCCCTCCTTCAACATTTTCCGTAATTGGCTCATATACTACTGGGTGGGATCCCCCCTTAATTTTTCATAGGTCTCTTCATCATTAACCAATCTATCCAATTCCTCCCCATATTGAGTTTTATTGAGCACTACTACCCCCCCCCCCCCTCCTTTGTCTGCTGGTCGGACCACCAGACCCTTATTCTCTATTAGGTCCCTGGCTATGTTCTTTATCCCTGGGTATTTTTGATCTGGCAGCTCCCTGATCTCATTTCCCACTAGTTTCTTAAATGCCCCTATGGCATGGAAACCTGTCTCCTTGGGGTGAAAGGTAGAGTTGTTTTTAAGATTCGTGTGTTTATATTGTACATTTGCACTTAACCCTCCCACTGGGTTCATCCTATTTGTTGGCCCCTCCCTCTTCAGGTAGTATTTTTTAAGATTTAGTTTTCGGGTGAACTTTTCAAGGTCAATGTACGTACTAAATTTATCAAGTCCCTGCTTTGGAGCAAATTTTAATCCTTCATCCAGCACTTTTAGTTCCTTATTAGACAGGGTGACACCGCTCAGGTTGAAGATGCCTTTACCTTCTACTTTTTCCTCTTCTTGGCACTTCCTTCTCCCTCCCCTGGTGCCCCTTCTACGCTTCTTTTCCCTGTAAGGTACATGTTTTCTCCCTCCCAGTCTGTTTGCTGATACCTCGTCCCCCCCTCTAAAAAAGGCTCAAATTGATTTTAGTGATTTAGGGGATCATATCTGTTGCTTAAGGGTACCATATAAGTTGGATTCTGGTATGGGTTTTGGTAACCATCCGATCCATATTGGTGACCACCCTGTCCCCCCATTGGTCTTCCCCTTCCCCTATTGTTTATTCCCCCATAGGGTCTCCAGTTGGATCTGTTTGGTATAGGACGTGATCCCATGGGTTGGGGTCCTGCTGGGTTGGGTGCATTCTGATATACTGGTCTAGGGTTTTCCCTAGGGGGAATACCCCCCCTACTTCCTCTCCCTCCCCCTCTTGCACCCCCATTTCCCAATTCGGGCCCTTGGTTCCCCATGTCCTATTTTGGTCCCTGAGTTTGTTCTTGGGGTACCTGATGTTGGGAGTTCCCGGTTCCTGTTTCTGTTGTATTTTGCTGGTTTTGCTTCTTTTTTATTTGCCATCTGTATGCTTCTTTACCTTTATGGGCCTGATAATCTCTCAAAAATTTCTGTCTCTTTGTGACTATAATTTCTTTTTCTGCCTTCTGTAAGATTTCACTGATACGTTGAGTTTTTTGTTATATTCCTCTGTCCCTTTATATATTTCTAATCTTATTCTGATTTCTTCAATCTCTCTTCCTATCCTAGTTAGTTTCCTTTTCTTTCTTTTTATCAGAATTTGTACCAACCCCACTCCACATTTATCAAAATACTCCTCCCATTCCACATCATTTTCATCATTATCTTCCCCATCATTGGCCATCAAATCCCACCTTAGTCTTTTGGGGACTATACCCTCTTTCTCATATTTCCCCAGTGTTACTATATCCCACCAGGTGTCTTGTTCCTTTAGCATTAATCCTTGTAAGCCTTTAAAATCAATATCAGTATTGGGTACATTTGCTTGTTCAGTATTAAAAATATTGTCTAGATCAGTCCGCTTTTTAAGCCTTTCCTCAAATATATCCATATCTGCTGCAGTAAAAGTCTCCTTATACCAATAACACAATCAAATAACCGCGCTGATACCAGTACTCGGGTGAATACAAATTGGCGGTGCGCTGCTTAAAAAGTTACAAAGTCCAATCTAAAACATCAAAAGTGGCTGCGCACTGATGTTCCCGTGACTGGGCACTCTAATAGAGGGTCAACTTGATGCGGTGAGTGCCCACTGCTTGGGGTGTGGTGGTGGTGTCTCGCCGAAGTGGTAACAGTGGTAGCTGACTGCGTGAGCAAATTTGCACAATTGATGAAAACCTGGGACTGAACTTTATATATAGAGGGAGTGCCCAGTCACGGGAACATCAGTGCGCAGCTACTTTTGATGTTTTAGATTACACATTTTTTTTGCTTAGCTGCTCCCAAGGTTTTAAATTTAGGTTAGGTCACTTGCCCGGAGGTTTGCCTCACCGTGGCGCAAGTGTCTAGTATAATATACTTTGCATGCAAACCATATTGGAAGCTAAAGTTCCTCCTAGTTTAATAAATGTTAGCACTAGTCTTGGATGCAGGGCATGCATTTTTCAGTCTAGCAGAGGCGGTGTATGCCTGTGCGATTAACCATTCAATTGCAGCATGTGTTTAGGGACGCGCAGCCTTTCCCCCCACCTTTTTTTAACTAGATTCTTCTTTGTTTAAAATGCTCAGACAACATCATGTCGTCAGAATCCATCTCTTTAGTTAAATAATTTATGGAGTCTATGCGACAGGAGATTAGACAAAGACAAGACAAATAACATTTATATTGCGCTTTTCTCCTGGCCGACTCAAGGCTCCAGAGCTGCAGCCACTAGGGCGCGCTCTATAGGCAGTAGCAGTGTTAGGGAGACTTACCTAAGGTCTCCTACTGAATAGGTGCTGGCTTACTGAACAGGCAGAACCAAGATTCGAAACCTGGTCTCCTGTGTCAGAGGCAGAGACCTTAACCATTACACCATCCAGCCACTAGATTAGAGGGGCACTGCAGGAACTTAAGAGTACACAACCTAAAACTCAGGAAGAGGGGCTGTCTACTGCTAGTGATTTACCAGGCTCATCAAATGTATTGGCAAATATATTGATTCCGCCTCCTCCGATAAACTTAGAAGAGGAGGAGGAGGAAGAAGAGGAGGAGAAGCAGACGATAATGCAGTCAGCAGAGGAGGAAATGCCATCAGAGGATGAATCTGATGCTGATAGTTTCAAAGGTAAAACGCCAAAGTTTTTATTCATGTCAGATGAAATGCAAGAATTGCTGAAAGCAGTTTATGCTACTGAGGAGATTAAACAAGAGGTGGTGCAATCTACAGTGCAGGACAGAGTTTATGGGGGTCTGGTTCAGCAGCAAGGCTGAACCTTTCCAGTGCACCAGTCATTAAAACCACCCTGGCGTTCTATTAAGATCGCCAGGGCAGCTGCGGGAGGGTTTTTTTTAAATAAAAAAAAAACTATTTCATGCAGCCAACTGAAAGTTGGCTGCATGAAAGCCCACTAGAGGGCGCTCCGGAGGCGTTCTTCCGATCGCCTCCGGCGCCCAGAATAAACAAGGAAGGCCGCAATGAGCGGCCTTCCTTGTTTTGCTTACATCGTCGCCATAGCGACGAGCGGAGTGACGTCATGGACGTCAGCCGACGTCCTGACGTCAGCCGCCTCCGATCCAGCCCTTAGCGCTGGCCGGAACTTTTTGTTCCGGCTACGCTGGGCTCAGGCGGCTGGCAAAGTGCGGCAAAGCGGCGGCGATCAGGCAGCACACGCGGCTGGCAAAGTGCCGGCTGCGTGTGCTGCTTTTTATTTCACTAAAATCGGCCCAGCAGGGCCTGAGCGGCAGCCTCCGGCGGTGATGGACGAGCTGAGCTCGTCCATACCGCCCAGCTGGTTAAAGGACATTATAGACACTCAGTGGAAAGAGCCGGAAAGGAAGCTATTCATCCCTAAATCAGCTAGATGAAAATTCCCCTTTAGAGAAGAAGATCAGAATAAATTGATTAAATGTCCAAAATTGGACGCTTCTCTGGCCAAATACTCTAAGCAGTCAGATCTATCCTTTGAAGACGCAGAGTTACTGCGAGATCCAATGGATAAAAAAATTGAGCTATTAATTAAGAGAGCTTGGGAAGCAGCAGCTTTTGGATTCAAGTCAAACTTGTCAGCTACTTGCATCTGCAGAAACCTAAAGATCTGGGTCGAAAATCTAGTAGAGAAAATTGCCTCAGGAGACTCTTTAGAGTCTTACTCTGCCTCTATTCCTGTGGTACTAAAGGCCATTGCATTTTTAGCAGATGCCACAGCTGAATCCATTAGAATTACGGCTCGCACTACTGCTTTGTTAAACTCAGATTCGTAGAGCGGTGTGGCTTAAGACTTAACCTCAAAAAATAGGTTGTGTGCCCTTCCGTTTCAAGGAGGACTGCTTTTCAGGCCTGAGCTCGAGAATGTATTAAAAAGGTCAGCAGAAAAGGGTAAACTATTCCCCAATATGAAAAAGAGGCCTCTTTTTAGAAAAGCCTTTCTCCAGAAAAAAGGTACAAAAGACCAGCCAAAGTCTACACAGGGGCAAAGGAGATGGTTTCCCAAAGGAAGAGGTAGAGGAGGCTTTGTACTTGGGAAACCAGAAGACAGCAAGGAAACCAAATGACTTGGAGGTAGGAGGGAGATTAAGATTCTTTCTGGAGGAATGGGTGAACTTGAACCCAGACATTTTTGTTTTGAATATAATAAAAGAAGGCTATCGCCTAGAATTTTCTGTTCTTCCTCCAGATCGTTTCTTCCTAGGCATGAGAGCAATAATCTCATCCCTATTGTCAATGAAAGTTATAAAATCTGTGTCAGAAACAGAGAAAATCGGGATTCTACTCCCATATTTTTTTTATTAAAAAAAACGACAAGGAAGTTACGTTTTATTTTGAATTTAAAGAAACTGAACCCATTTTTGAAATACAAAAGATTTTGAATGGAGAGCATCTACACGGTCAGACAATTCATAAACAGGGGAGATTTTTTTGTGACGTTAGACCTTCAGGATGCTTATCTCCACATACCAATATGGGAAAAGCACCAGAAATATCTCAGATTTGCCATAAAGATAAACAGTCAGGTCTGTCATTATCAGTTTATGGCCCTGCCATTTGGACTAGAGTCTGCTCCCAGGGTCTTCACCAAAGTAGTGGCAGAGATAATGAGACCTTTAAAGCTGGCCATACACTAGGCCGATTCCCGCCAGATCGACAGCAGATTCGATCACTGGGATCGAATCTGCTGTCACATCGTTCCCGCTACACGCCGAATTTCGATCCATTTCGTCCGATCCCGTCGATCTCTCCGTGCGGAAAATTACAGTCGATCGCCCGCGGGTAGGGAGCACGTCGCTAGCGGCGTTCGAGTGCCCGACAACCGACGCAATAGAGCCCGCATACATTACCTGCTCCGCCGGCGCGACTGCCCCCGCTCCGTCTCCGCTCTGGTCTCCGGGTCCAGCATGCTTCACTTCCTCCTGCCCGGCAGGAAGTTTAAACAGTAGAGGGCGCTCTACTGTTTAAACTTCCTGCCGGGCAGGAAGAAGTAAAGCATGCCGGACCTGGAGACCAGAGCTGAGACGGAGCAGCGGTGACCAGGGGCAGTCGCGCCGGCGGAGCAGGTAATGTATGCGGGCGGGGAGGGGGGAGCGGCGGCAGCACCACCACCACCACAACAGATTGTGAACGGTTTCAGGCTGAAATCGGTTCACAATCTGTTTGCAGTAAAGGTAGCCATACGATCCCTCTCTGATCAGATTCGATCAGAGAGGGATCTATCTGTTGGTCGAATCTGATGGAAAATCGACCAGTGTATGGCTACCTTAAGGCTACATGGCATCTCAATTATACCATACCTAGACAACCTGTTAATTCATGCACAATCAAAAGAAAAACACGGGAAGTGATTCAGACCTTCACCAGACTGGGTTGGATTGTAAACGATCTCAAGTCAAACCTGAATCTGTCACAGGAAATTACCTTTTTAGGTTTCCAAATAAACTCGATCCAGCAAAAAATATTTCTGCCCTTAGAAAAAAAGACAAAGACTAAAAGAGGTGGTCTTAGAGATGAAGTCTCAGACATCTACTCCAATAAGACAGATTATGAGGTTGCTGGGGTGCATGACAGCAGCAGTTCCGGCGGTAACTTGGGCACAGTTACACAGCAGAAAACTGCAGAATTTCCTACTAAGGTCATGGGACAAGTCACCAAAGAACCTAGACAACGAAATTGTGGTACCACTGGAGGTAAAGAACTCTCTCGATTGGTGGTTAATCGATCACAATCTAGAAGTGGGCAGATTGTGGACGCAGCAGGAGATAGTAAGGATCACGACAGATGCAAGCAGCAAAGGTTGGGGAGCGATCTGCGAGTCCATACAGGCACAAGGAACATGGGGTCAGACGGAAAGATTGCCGTTCTCAAATGCAAGGGAACTGCAGGTGGTAGGCCTAGCATTAAGGAAGTTTCAGCCGCGGATACAGAACAGGGATATGTTAATTTACTGATTTAAATAAAGTACAAGTACCTTACTTCATTTGGACACATATAAAGTTGTACTATGACTGCTGGGACTGGCAGCCGGGGAGGGGCAGCATGAAAAGCAAGGGCAAGAGGAGAGAAGAAGCATTGCCGCCACCATCAGCAGTTCTGCCGCTTCAGTGTCCATTCCGCCACTAGCCACTGGCCGTGGAGGCACTGGGCACCCAGCTGTTAGAGGGAGTCACACTGCAGAGATGCAGCAGCGTGTAGTGGCCATTTCCCAGCAGGGTCGTCGGCGCACATTGGAGGAGAAAGACGCTGAGCCTGTGATGGAGCTGATGATGGATGAGCAGGGCACCACCAGCTCTACAACAGAGATCTCTACCCACCACACAGAACAAATCTTCTGCTCCCAGTCTGCCACTGTCACTTTACACCACCACAATAGCTGTATTTTGTTGAAAAAAAAAACTCTTTAATTTTTTTGAGATGTCTGGGCTGAAAATTGTGATGTCCCAGTCATGCATTGGACACAATGTGGGATGCACGACCGCTGTCTGGAACCTCCTGATGTTCATTTACAGCCATTTCGGTTCGTATCCAGATATCTGGATTTATCCAGATTTTATACTATCTGGATCCAGAACAACCCAGATATCAAAAAGAGGTATCCAGATATCTGGATTTATCCAGATTTTTTACTATCTGGATCTGGAACAACTCAGATATCAAAAAGAGGTATCCGAGCACCACTATGTGACACCACACTTAAAAAACAAACAAAAAAAAAACAGCAAACAGAGAAGCTTCCCCATATTGGAGCATTGGATTTGGTAAAGCTAATGTGTTGCTTAAGCTAATGTGTTGCTTAAGCTAATGTGCATTAGCTTAACCACTTCCCGACCGCCTAATGCACAGAGGCGGCCAGGAAGTGGAGCCCTTAAGGACCGGCTCACCCACAGAGGCGGCGGTCCATTTAAGGGCATGGGCGAAACGATCGCGTCATCCGTGACGCGATCCTCCGCCGGCGCCTGTCACCGTTCGCCTGCCGCAACATCCCGTCGGCTATACGGAAGCGCCGGCGGGATGTTAACCCCGCGATCGCCACATACAAAGTGTATAGTACACTTTGTAATGTTTACAAAGTGTATTATACAGGCTGCCTCCTGCCCTGGTGGTCCCAGTGTCCGAGGGACCACCAGGGCAGGCTGCAGCCACCCTAGTCTGCACCCAAGCACACTGATTTCTCCCCCCCCTGCCGCAGATCGCCCACAGCACCCCTCAGACCCCCCCCCTGCCCACCCCCCAGACCCCTGTTTGCACCCAATCACCCCCCTAATCACCCATCAATCACTCCCTGTCACTATCTGTCAACGCTATTTTTTTTTATCTCCCCCCCTGCCCACTGCCCCCTCCTGATCACCCCCCACCCCTCAGATTCTCCCCAGACCCTCCCCCCAGACCCCCCCCCCTGTGTACTGTATGCATCTATCCCCCCTGGTCACCTGTCAATCACCTGTCAATCACCCATCAATCACCCCCTGTCACTGCCACCCATCAATCAGCCCCTAACCTGCTTCTTGCGGGCAATCTGATCACCCACCCACACCAATAGATCGCCCGCAGATCCGACATCAGATCACCACCCAAACGCAGTGTTTACATCTATTCTCTCCTCTAAACACCCACTAATTACCCATCAATCACCCCCTATCACCACCTGTCACTGTTACCCATCAGATCAGACCCTAATCTGCCCCTTGCGGGCACCCAATCACCCGCCTACACGCTCAGATTGCCCTCAGACCCCCCCTTATCAATTCGCCAGTGCAATATTTACATCTGTTCTTCCCTGTAATAACCCACTGATCACCTGTCAATCACCTGTCAATCACCCATCAATCACCCCCTGTCACTGCCATCCATCAATCACCCCCTGTCACTGCCATCCATCAATCACCCCCTGTCACTGCCACCCATCAATCAGCCCCTAACCTGCCCCTTGCGGGCAATCTGATCACCCACCCACACCAATAGATCGCCCGCAGATCCGACATCAGATCACCACCAAACGCAGTGTTTACATCTATTCTCTCCTCTAAACACCCACTAATTACCCATCAATCACCCCCTGTCACTGTTACCCATCAGATCAGACCCTAATCTGCCCCTTGCGGGCACCCAATCACCCGCCTACACGCTCAGATTGCCCTCAGACCCCCCCCCCCCCCCCTTATCAATTCGCCAGGGCATTATTTACATCTGTCCTTCCCTGTAATAACCCACTGATCACCTGTCAATCACCCATCAATCACCCCCTGTCACTGCCACCCATCAATCACCCCCTGTCACTGCCACCCATCAATCAGCCCCTAACCTGCCCCTTGCGGGCAATCTGATCACCCACCCACACCAATAGATCGCCCGCAGATCCAACATCAGATCACCACCCAAGCGCAGTGTTTACATCTATTCTCTCCTCCAGACACCCACTAATTACCCATCAATCACCCCCTATCACCACCTGTCACTGTTACCCATCAGATCAAACCCTAATCTGCCCCTTGCGGGCACCCAATCACCCGCCTACACGCTCAGATTGCCCTCAGACCCCCCCTTATCAATTCGCCAGTGCATTAGTTACATCTGTTCTTCCCTGTAATAACCCACTGATCACCTGTCAATCACCTGTCAATCACCCATCAATCACCCCGTCACTGCCACCCATCAATCACCCCCTGGCACTGCCACCCATCAATCACCCCCTGTCACTGCCACCCATCAATCAGCCCCTAACCTGCCCCTTGCGGGCAATCTGATCACCCACCCACACCAATAGTTCGCCCGCAGATCTGACGTCAGATCACCTCCCAAGGGCAGTGTTTATATCTGTTCTCTACCCTAAACACCCACTAATTGCCCATCAATCACCCCCTGTCACTGCTACCTATCAGATTAGACCCCTATCTGCCCCTAGGGCACTCAATCACCCGCCCACACCCTCAGAATGCCCTCAGGCCCCAGCCCTGATCACCTCACCAGTGCATTGCTTGCATCTATTCCCCCCTCTAATCACACCTTGAGACACCCATCAATCACCTCCTGTCACCCCCTAGCACACCTACCCATCAGATCAGGCCCTAATTTGCCCCGTGTGGGCTCCTGATCACTCGGCCAAACCCTCAGATCCCCCTCAGACCCCCTTCCGATCACCTCCCCAGTGCATTGATTGCATCTATTTTCCCCTCTAACCACCCCCTGAGACACCCATCAATCACCTCCTGTCACCCCCCTAGCACTCCTATCCATCAGATCAGGCCCAATACAACCTGTCATCTAAAAGGCCACCCTGCATATGACCGGTTCCATAAAATTCGCCCCCTCATAGACCACCTGTCATCAAAATTTTCAGATGCTTATACCCCTGAACAGTCATTTTGAGACATTTGGTTTCCAGACTACTCACGGTTTTGGGCCCGTAAAATGCCAGGGCGGTATAGTAACCCCAGAAACGGACCCCATTTTAGAAAAAAGACACCCCAATGTATTCTGTTAGGTGTATGACGAGTTCATAGAAGATTTTATTTTTTGTCAAAAGTTAGCGGAAATTGATTTTTGTTTTTTTTTCACAAAGTGTCATTTTTCACTAACTTGTGACAAAAAATAAAATCTTCTATGAACTCGCCATACACCTAACGGAATACCTTGGGGTGTCTTCTTTCTAAAATGGGGTCACTTGTGGGGTTCCTATACTGCCCTGGCATTTTAGGGGCCCTAAACCGTGAGGAGTAGTCTAGAAAACAAATGCCTCAAAATGACCTGTGATTAGGACGTTGGGCCCCTTAGCGCACCTAGGCTGCAAAAAAGTGTCACACATGTGGTATCGCCATACTCAGGAGAAGTAGTATAATGTGTTTTGGGGTGTATTTTTACACATACCCATGCTGGGTGGGAGAAATCTCTCTGTAAATGGACAATTGTGTGTAAAAAAAATCAAACAATTGTCATTTACAGAGGAATTTCTCCCACCCAGCATGGGTATGTGTAAAAATACACCACAAAACACATTATACTACAACTCCCGAGTATGGCGATACCACATGATTGGCACTTTTTTGCATCCTAACTGCGCTAAGGGGCCCAAAGTCCAATGAGTACCTTTAGGATTTCACAGGTCATTTTTGTTTCAAGACTACTCCACACGGTTTAGGGCCCCTAAAATGCCAGGGCAGTATAGGAACCCCACAAATGACCACATTCTAGAAAGAAGACACCCAAACGTATTCAGTTAGGAGTATGGTGAGTTCATAGAAGATTTTATTTTTTGTCACACGTTAGCGGAAAATGACACTTTGTGAAAAAAAACAATTAAAATCAATTTCCGCTAACTTGTGACAAAAAAATAAAAACTTCTATGAACTCACCATACTCCTACCGGAATACCTTGGGGTGTCTTCTTTCTAAAATGGGGTCATTAGTGGGGTTCCTATACTGCCCTGGCATTTTAGGGGCCCTAAACCGTGAGGAGTAGTCTTGAAACAAAAATGACCTGTGAAATCCTAAAGGTACTCATTGGACTTTGGGCCCCTTAGCGCAGTTAGGGTGCAAAAAAGTGCCACACATGTGGTATCGCCATACTCGGGAGAAGTAGTACAATGTGTTTTGGGGTGTATTTTTACACATACTCATGCTGGGTGGGAGAAATACCGCTGTAAATGGACAATTGTGTGTAAAAAAAATCAAAAGATTGTCATTTACAGAGGTGTTTCTCCCACGCAGCATGGGTATGTGTAAAAATACACCCCAAAACACATTGTACTACTTCTCCCGTGTACGGCGATACCACATGTGTGGCACTTTTTTGCACCCTAACTGCGCTAAAGGGCCCAAAGTCCAATGAGTACCTTTAGGATTTCACAGGTCATTTTGAGAAATTTTGTTTCAAGACTACTCCTCACGGTTTAGGGCCCCTAAAATGCCAGGGCAGTATAGGAACCCCACAAATGACCCCATTTTAGAAAGAAGACACCCCAAGGTATTCCGTTAGTAGTATGGCGAGTTCATAGAAGATTTTATTTTTTGTCACAAGTTAGTGGAAATTGATTTTAATTGTGTTTTTTCACAAAGTGTCATTTTCCGCTAACTTGTGACAAAAAATAAAATCTTCTATGAACTCACCATACTCCTAACGGAATACCTTGGGGTGTCTTCTTTCTAAAATGGGGTCATTTGTGGGGTTCCTATACTGCCCTGGCATTTTAGGGGCCCTAAACCGTGAGGAGTAGTCTTGAAACGAAATTTCTCAAAATGACCTGTGAAATCCTAAAGGTACTCATTGGACTTTGGGCCCTTTAGCGCAGTTAGGGTGCAAAAAAGTGCCACACATGTGGTATCGCCGTACTCAGGAGAAGTAGTATAATGTGTTTTGGGGTGTATTTTTACACATACCCATGCTGAGTGGGAGAAAGATCTCTGTAAATGGACAATTGTGTGTAAAAAAAATTAACAAATTGTCATTTACAGAGATATTTCTCCCACCCAGCATGGGTATGTGTAAAAATACACCTCAAAACACATTATACTACTTCTCCTGAGTACGGCAATACCACATGTGTGGCACTTTTTTGCAGCCTAACTGCGCTAAGGGGTCCAAAGTCCAATGAGCACCTTTAGGCTTTACAGGGGTGCTTACAATTTAGCACCCCCCAAAATGTCAGGACAGTAAACACACCCCACAAATGACCCCATTTTGGAAAGTAGACCCTTCAAGGTATTCAGAGAGGGGCATGGTGAGTCAGTGGCAGATTTCATTTTTTTTTGTCGCAAGTTAGAAGAAATGGAAACTTTTTTTTTTTTTTCACAAAGTGTCATTTTCCGCTTACTTGTGACAAAAAATAATATCTTCTATGAACTCACTATGCCTCTCAGTGAATACTTTGGGATGTCTTCTTTCCAAAATGGGGTCATTTGGGGGGTATTTATACTATCCTGGAATTCTAGCCCCTCATGAAACATGACAGGGGGTCAGAAAAGTCATAGATGCTTGAAAATGGGAAAATTCACTTTTTGCACCATAGTTTGTAAACGCTATAACTTTTACCCAAACCAATAAATATACACTGAATGGGTTTTTTTTAATCAAAAACATGTTTGTCCACATTTTTCGTGCTGCATGTATACAGAAATTTTACTTTATTTGAAAAATGTCAGCACAGAAAGTTAAAAAAATCATTTTTTTGCCAAAATTCATGTCTTTTTTGCTGAATATAATAAAAAGTAAAAATCGCAGGAGCAATCAAATAGCACTAAAAGAAAGCTTTATTAGTGACAAGAAAAGGAGCCAAAATTCATTTAGGTGGTAGGTTGTATGAGCGAGCAATAAACCGTGAAAGCTGCAGTGGTCTGAATGGAAAAAAAGTGGCCGGTCCTTAAGGGGTAGAAAGCCCTAGGTCCTCAAGTGGTTAAGCTAATGTGTTGACCACACAGCCCTGCACCCAGCATGTGTCTCGTATGACTGTCTATATGATCACTCACCACACAGCCCTGCACCTGGCATGTGTCTAATATGACTGTTTATATGATCACTCACCACACAGCCCTGCACCCGGCATGTGTCTCGTATGACTGTCTATACGATCACTCACCACACAGCCCTGCACCCGGCATGTGTCTCATATGACTGTCTATAAGTAAGCTTTAGGTTAGCAAGAATGGTTGCATGGCCACCTAGCTTTTCATCCTTCTCACCCTTGCCCTGGAATCTTCCAGACTTCAAAGTGCTGTCCTTTGCTGTGTGTGTAGCTGTTGGTATAGTGGTGTGCATAGCTGCCCTCCAAGCAGTGGACCTGGGTTTGATTCCCGGCCAAGGTATGTGAGCTTGCTTTTGACATACTACAAATCCCTGGAAGATGAGAGACAGATGGTGCAGGTCTTTTTGCTATTGAACCTGTAATCCGGGTTCGGATATCTGGGAGAAATCCGCGGATATCCGGGTCGGTAGTGAAACTATCTGCAGATAGCTATCCGGATTTCTGCCCAACTATCCGGAATCCGGATCCGGACGGATAGTGTAAAAATGGTCGGATATCCGGATTACCCGGATATCCGAAATCCGGATGAGCGTCCCTGATGACGTACTGTATATGAGTGTGTTGGGGGCACACCCAAAAGAAGATAAGGTTGTTGCTCCATTGTGGACAGGCCAAATTCGATCAGCTGAATAAGTTTTGGCAAAGCCTTAGGTCACCTCAGGTGATCATTCAATAAAGACTTCTAGGCCAGCACTGAGCCTACACTGCAGAACCAGTGTTTTTTTTGGGTCACTTTACTGGCCCTACCATACAGGGTGGAAAACCGCCATGGCCTTCACTCTTGCCAACGTGCGCACATTGGCACGGCAACCACTACACAAAGATTGCGGCCGAGGGGACTAACATTCAAGTCCTGAGAGTGTCAACTATTAACAACTCTGTTTGTGGTGTGTTTAATGCCGAGTTTGGTCTGTCAGTGTGAAGTGGGCATAACCCTTACATTACTACTATGGACATTTAAAAGCAGCACGGTCAGGGAAGGTATATCACCCTCACCTCCCCAAGGCCTATTCCACATCCCACATACCAGTGCACTAAAGCATTTTTTTCAAAATAGCAATTCAATTTTTTCGTAAATAACATTGACATTTTTGTTCTCAAATTAAATTTGTATGAAGTGGAAGAAAAAAGAAACCCTGTATACAGCACCACTCAGGACAATGATGAATAGTATCAAAATATATATATATATATATATATATATATATATATATATATATATATATATATATATATATATATATATATATATATATATATATATCTTTATTATATCAAAAATGACAAAATAGTGCACTTCACATAATATTCATGTATTTAAAAACAATTAAAAATGGGGCACAAACCCAAAAGCTCTCTCTGCCTTCATTATAATAACCACAATATCACCATGCATGATACAATATGTAAAAATATACAGAATAATGAGTAAAGCCTCCTATAATATACCAAAAATTATTGGATGAATCCTCAGAGGGCTCTGTGAATGAGCCCTAATCGGATAGAACCCGGGTTCAGTACTGATATGATAAGAGACAGCTGCTATCTGTCATATGTGAAAAACAAAACAAACAAAAAAGACTAAACAAAAATCCGCACTCTTTGTAAATATAGAACAGTGATCAATTATACATTCCCAACATGAAAGTGATAATACATAAGTATATGAGATAGGCAGGACCAGTGAGTGAAACAAGGGGACAGCCTGTAGTGAGAAAGAAAGAGGTCAATACTTAGCCCGGTGTGTTGGAGATGGAGGCAGGCACAGCGGAGGCAGAGAGAGGCAAAAGGTCCCCTCAAACAGACCAACCAGTTTCGCGGGTATAACCCCACTTTTTCAAGATGAGAGGGAGACCGTGCTGTTACGCCGCCATTGCGGCGTTTAAATAAGAATGGAGGAACGTAATGAGGACCTGCCCACCCACCCGGAAGTGACGTCACCCGGGGCGGAACTACTTTCGGCAGAGATCAGGAAGCGCTGTCCACGCAGGAACGCGGAAGTATGGGGTATGTATTCAGCGCCGCATATATCGGCTGCAGACATGCCTGCTAACAATACATAGGTGGAATTACTGAATAAAAAGCACAGTAGAAAAAGCCTTGCGACTATTCTAACAGAGGATATATCACCCTGCGCAATGAGTATTTCAATGAGGCCCTCCGCCATCAATATACTAAATAGAATTCATTTATAGTGTTATACAATTAAAGGGGCACCCTAAAGAAAACCAAGGATTAAGCCCAATAGCAGAATATGGGAACAAGGAGCCCCAAGTGATATGGGACATCAATCCCAATAGAGTCCTCCATAGCCCAATCACCACAGGAAGGAGATTACATTGTATATACATTCATTTAACACAAGACTCACCATATATATTCCCGATTACATACACACAGGATATCCTGACTGCAGGCAATACACTTCAAGATGGGAAATCTTCCATGTTTTGGTTGAGCATGAGATTCACGATGGGAAATCTTCCATAATTTGATCGCACATAAATTTCAAGATGGGCAATCTTCCATAATCCAATTGGATATCACAAAGTCCAATCCTGAATATCTTGGAAGTTCCATGGAGAAGGTCCCCAAATCTAGACAAGGGTCCACATACAGAGGGTCCATGACACATTACATCACATCCCTGATCAATACAGCCACACATTTCTGCATGTAAAGAAAGAGGAGGAAGGAGCATTAATATATTTCAATAGTGTGTCTTGGCACTCCAGCATAGGCTTCTACAAAGCCCATCACAATCTCATCATGCAGTAGATCCCATAATAAATATAGTTGGGATGTCTCTGCGTGTACAGCTTTCAAGTTGACAGTTGGCCTTAGCCAAGGAAGCCCGACCAATCTATCTCCTCATTTAAACCTGAAGGTGACATACTATTTAATTGGCAAATCCACCTTGCCTCTTTTCTCAAAAGATGGTTCACTATATCTCCCCCTCTAATGTTAAGTCTGACCTGTTCCACACCACACACCTTCAGGCCACTGCATGAGCCTTGATGTTGATGTAGGAAGTGTGAAGCTACAGAGGTCAATTTTTTCCCCTCCTCTATATGTTTAGGGGCCAATCTTATATTCGATAAATGCTGCTGTATGCGAGTTTTCAGCATGTTCTTTGTTTGGCCCACATAGAGTTTTTGACATGGTCAAGTTATCACATATATCACTCCCACACTTTTGCAATTTATGAATCTATTGATCTTGAAGTTTTTGGTCCCCCCACACATACCAATGCTTGTACAGGGTTGCATATACCTGCATATATTGCAGTCACCACAAGGGTGACTGCCCCGGAGGGAACCAGTACATCTTCTCTCCGCATTCATATAGTGGCTTGAACAAAGTTTATCTTTTAGAGTGGGGCATTTCTTTGCAGAGATGGATGCATGTGGGCTAATATATCTTGCCACGGTCGTGTCCGACTGTAAGATAGGCCAAGTATGGTTTAAAACTCTATAAATTTCCCTCCACTGATTATTATAAATTGTACTGAGTCTCACCATTCCATCAGTATTTCTTTGAGTACTGTGGAGTAGATCACTTCGTGCACTGGACTTGGCCCGTTGGTAAGCCTTGGATATAACTTTCTTGGGGTATCCCCTCTCTTTAAATCGGTTTGTAAGATTTCGTGCCTGTAAAGAAAAATCTGTATCATTAGAGCAAATGCGACGGGCTCTCAAGAACTGTCCTGTCGGAATGTTATCACGTAATGATTTAGTATGCGCACTTTTATAATGCAATAAAGAATTCACTGATGTCTGCTTGCGAAATAAATCCGTTTGCAAGTAGCCTTCTGTATCAATTTTGAATATACAAAAACTCAATTTCTGTAAGAGAGATATGTCGAGTTAGTACAATGTTCATATTGTTATTGTTCAGTGCATTAGTAAATTCATCGCATAGTTCTCGGGCCCCATCCCATAACATAAAGATGTCGTCTATGAATCTGTGCCAACCTAATATGTGGGGGTGAAATTTCTCCAGGGACTGTCCAAAGACAACTTCTCTTTCCCAGAGCCCAAGAAATAAATTCGCCACCGATGGCGCGCGTTTCGCGCCCATCACAATGCCACACGTCTGTTTATAATAGGAATTGTCAAAAAAATAGTTGTGGCCCAACACAAAATCAGTCAATTGCAAAATAAACGCTCTCAGTTCTCCTTGCTGATTGTCCTCAGTTTCCAAAAAGTACCTAATAGCTTTCAAGGCCCATTCATGTGTGATATTAGTATATAATGATTCAACATCAAAACAGTACCTGCGGGTACAGACAGGTCTTCCAAAATCTTCAAAAGGTCCATGCTGTCTCTTGGATGGGAATTCAGACTTGTGACATGTGGTTGCAAGAAAAAGTCAATGAACTCACAAGATGGTGCTGTGATACTTCCAATCCCGGAAACTATAGGCCTGCCTGGGGGACAAGTTTGATTTTTGTGAATTTTAGGTAACAGATAGAAAGTGGGTACCACAGGATGTTTTACAGTCAAAAAGTAATATTCTTTATTAGAAATGATACCTCTATCTTTTGCTGTCCACAAAATGTCCTCCAGGAGTACCTTGTAATATTCAGTGGGTTTGTGATATCCAATTGGATTATGGAAGATTGCCCATCTTGAAATTTATGTGCGATCAAATTATGGAAGATTTCCCATCGTGAATCTCATGCTCAACCAAAACATGGAAGATTTCCCATCTTGAAGTGTATTGCCTGCAGTCAGGATATCCTGTGTGTATGTAATCGGGAATATATATGGTGATTCTTGTGTTAAATGAATGTATATACAATGTAATCTCCTTCCTGTGGTGATTGGGCTATTGGGGACTCTATTGGGATTGATGTCCCATATCACTTGGGGCTCCTTGTTCCCATATTCTGCTATTGGGCTTAATCCTTGGTTTTCTTTAGGGTGCCCCTTTAATTGTATAACACTATAAATGAATTCTATTTAGTATATTGATGGCGGAGGCCCTCATTGAAATACTCATTGCGCAGGGTGATATATCCTCTGTTAGAATAGTCACAAGGCTTTTTCTACTGTGCTTTTTATTCAGTAATTCCACCTATGTATTGTTAGCAGGCATGTCTGCAGCCGATATATGTGGCGCTGAATACATACCCCATACTTCCGTGTTCCAGCGTGGTCAGCGCTTCCTGATCTCTGCCGAAAGTAGTTCCGCCCCGAGTGATGTTACTTCCGGGTGGGCGGGCAGGTCCTCATTACGTTCCTCCATTCTTTTTTAAACGCCGCAATGGCGGCGTAACAGCACGGTCTCCCTCTCATCTTGAAAAAGCGGGGTTATACCCGCGAAACTAGTTGGTCTGTTTGAGGGGACCTTCTGCCTCTCTCTGCCTCCGCTGTGCCTGCCTCCATCTCCAACACACCGGGCTAAGTATTGACCTCTTTCTTTCTCACTACAGGCTGTCCCCTTGTTTCACTCACTGATCCTGCCTATCTCATATACTTATGTATTATCACTTTCATGTTGGGAATGTATAATTGATCACTGTTCTATATTTACAAAGAGTGCGGATTTTTGTTTAGTCTTTTTTGTTTGTTTTGTTTTTCACATATGACAGATAGCAGCTGTCTCTTATCATATCAGTACTGAACCCGGGTTCTATCCGATTAGGGTTCATTCACAGAGCCCTCTGAGGATTCATCCAATAATTTTTGGTATATTATAGGAGGCTTTACTCATTATTCTGTATATTTTTACATATTGTATCATGCATGGTGATATTGTGGTTATTATCAATCATTTTTTTATTGAAATAAGAAAAGACAAATACAGTAGCGAATTATATAAAACATAGGTACTATTAGAATAGCAAGCAGGATGAATACAGTTATCTTCACAATGAACGCAAGTTATACAGGGGAAAGGTTCTCAAGCCATAGTAACATAGTTCACCCTGTAGATCCAATAGGCTCGCTAATCCATGTATAATGACGAACATAAAATAAGATGTATAATATGGCAGGACTTCCATATTAGGAAAAAACAGACAAAAACAAACAACACAAACTTATAACCGACCAAATAGTTAAATTACTAACACAAACCAACAGATACTAAAATATCATAGTGAACACATCCCAAACCATCCAAGCTAATCAAAAGGTATTCCATAAACAAAAAAAAATTATGGGGGCTTACGATTACGTGATTGGAGCCACAATGTCATATCCCAGTCCTCCCATGGACCCCACAGCTCGCCATGTGCCTCGATATTATCATGGCTTCTGGCCGTTAGATCTTCCAATCTCCTAACATCATTAATCTTATCTATTAATATTGTTTTACTAGGAATCGTTGTGGATTTCCAAAATTGGGCTATTAACCTCTTTGCTGCAGATAATATATGTAACATAAGCTTCCACCGCTTACGAGGGAGATTCTTAACAGGAAGGCCTAGAAGTGCGTTAAGCGGATGCAGGTCTACATGGGTTTCAAAAACTTCTGAAATGAGTAATGAAACAGTCTCCCAAAAAGGTTTAATTAGAGGACAGTCCCAGAAGATATGCATCAGCGAACCCACCTTGTCCTTACACCTCCAACAAGTTGGTGAGGTATTTGGAAACCAACGGTCTAATTTCTCTGGAGTCCTGTACCAGAGCAAAAGGATTTTATAATGGTTTTCTTTGTGAATTGAGCATTGCGTGGATTTAGCGATAGACTGCCAGATATTGTGGTTATTATAATGAAGGCAGAGAGAGCTTTTGGGTTTGTGCCCCATTTTTTTAATTGTTTTTAAATACATGAATATTATGTGAAGTGCACTATTTTGTCATTTTTGATATAATAAAGATATATATATATATATTTTTTGATACTATTCATCATTGTCCTGAGTGGTGCTATATACAGGGTTTCTTTTTTCTTCCACTTCTTGCATCACTGTATCAACCCTAGCACACTGCAGGCTTTTGCAGGAGTAGCAGATGAATTTTGTTTTGTAAATTAAATTTGTATGTGTAAACCTGCACCATCATGTGCAGAGCCAAGTCACCACATCTCTGGCGCACAGTGTTGGGGCAAGGGTCCATCTAAACACCGACACCTGGTCTGAAAAGCATGGTCAGGGCACGTATATAACTTATACCGCATATTGGGTAAACCTGCTGACCACTGTGGCAAGCCTCCACTTCATGGCTCTGTAGTGGAGTTGGTGACACCACCACCACGAATGGCAGGCCTGCTGCCAGCCTGCCACCTGCTGAACACCAATCGCAACTGGCAAGCCTCCACTGCGTGGCTCTGCATTGGAGTTGGTGACACCACCACCGTGAATGGCAGGCCTGTTGTAATTTTGTAATTGTAATTTAAAGGACCACTGTCGCGAAAATCATAAAACTTAAAATGCATGTAAAGACATGCAAATAAGAAGTACATTACTTCCAGATTCAACTGAGAAATTATTTTTCTCCTATGTTGCTGTCAATTACAATAAGTAGTAGGAATCTGATATTACTGACAGGTTTTGGACTAACCCATCTTCTCATGGGGATTTTCATGGATTTGTTTAGTTTCAAAGACACTTAGCGAATGGCAGTTGCTCTGTCCAACTGCCAAAAAAAAGTGTGCAGCGAGCAGAAAGGCTGGCCAGTATCATTATATAAATCCTTTTCAGGGAATGTCTTTCTAAAGAATAAAAGCCTGGCTGAGAATTCCCTATGAAGAGATGGACTAGTTCAAAACCTGTTGGTTCTGTCAGATTTCTATAACCTACTGTAAGTGACAGCAACATAGGGGAAGAGTAATTTATGCTTATTTTACTCTGGAAGGTACATACTTCTTATTTGTAAATGTTCACTTGTATTTTAAATTTTACGATTTTCGTGATAGTGGTCCTTTAAAAAAAATAGATTTTAAATTTAAATAACCTTGTAATGTGCTTTTTTTTTTCACTCAATCTTGTGTGGTTGCTTGGTCATGTAACTAGTCTGCATGGAGGAGTTCACAATCACAAATAGGCTTAAAACAAATATAAAAATAAAAAAAAATAGGCTGTACACTGAGCCTTTCAGTTTGTTTTAATCATATAGCTCCATTAATAACTTCCCATCCTGGTATCTGCTATACACCACGCTGGTCCATTCGGTTGAGCGCACGTGCAGCACCACACACACCTAAGGGCCTTACAGTCCTGTTAGCGGTCAATCTCGGTAAACACAACGTTTGGTCTTTCAGTGTGAAGCGGGTATAACCCTTACATTACCACTATGGACATTTAAAAGCAGCCCTTTTATTCATCAATTGTAGGAATGTACTGTGATTTCTGCTCCTTAGGGATTAAAACCCAACTCTGCATCAACTCCGTCATTTTTGGTGGGACTTTTGGCATGAATCCCACTCCGGCATGCCCCTGTCCAGGCAGAGTCAGATTAGGACCACACAGGGCCCCAAGCAGAGCAACAAATTTAGGGCCCCCTCAGTCACCCTGCTGAAAGGATGTCCCCCCAGTATAGGTGGCCAGATGTCCCCCTACTATAGGTAGTAGCCAGATGTCCCCCCAGAATAGATAGCAAGGCAACCCCCCACTAAAGGTGGCCAGATGCTCCCCCAGTATAGGTAGCCAGGTTACACCCCCCACTATAGGTAGCCAGAGGACCCCCAAGTATATATAGCCAGAAGTCCCCCCCACCCAGGAAGCCCGCTATTTCCACAGTATAAGTAGCCAGGGACCCCCTCGGTGTGGATAGCCAGCCGACCCTCCTCCCCCGCCCCCCTTCCCCCGAGTAGAGGTAACCAGATCCAAATTTCTCCCAACCAGTGTCTCTCAGGTCTCAGGTGGGTCGCATGATAAGAGACCCTAGCTGTCACCATGAAGAACAGACACTAAAGGGGCCAATAGACTGGTCGATTTCAGCGATTGAATCAATCGCAAATCGATGCACAATCAAACGTTTTGTGGCCAATTTCAATTGATTTGATCTGTCAGGATGGAAAATCTACGTTGATCTGCTGCTGGCAGCATATTGTTGGTCTATAGAGTTGCATTGGATCTAATGGTGCAGTAATGCTTTTAGATCGATTTTCAAAAGATTTCCAATGGATTTCATTCTGAAATCTATTGTAAATCTGTTCCTACTTTGTGGCACACATCAGATAGATTCCTTTCAGATTCAACCTGACAGGCATCTGACAGAAATACAGGTCCTTCTCAAAAAATTAGCATATTGTGATAAAGTTCATTATTCTCTGTAATGTACTGATAAACATTAGACTTATATATTTTAGATTCATTACACACAACTGAAGTAGTTCAAGACTTTTATTGTTTTAATATTGATGATTTTGGCATACAGCTCATGAAAACCCCAAATTCCTATCTCAAAAATTAGCATATTTCATCCGACCAATAAAAGAAAAGTGTTTTTAAAACAAAAAAGTCAACCTTCAAATAATTATATTCAGTTATGCACTCAATACTTGGTCAGGAATCCTTTTGCAGAAATGACTGCGTGGCATGGAGGCAATCAGCCTGTGGCACTGCTCAGGTGTTATGGAGGCCCAGGATGCTTCGATAGCGGCCTTAAGCTCATCCAGAGTGTTAGGTCTTGCGTCTCTCAACTTTCTCTTCACAATATCCCACAGATTCTCTATGGGGTTCAGGTCAGGAGAGTTGGCAGGCCAATTGAGCACAGTAATACCATGGTCAGTAAACCATTTACCAGTGGTTTTGGCACTGTGAGCAGGTGCCAGGTGGTGCTGAAAAATGAAATCTTCATCTCCATAAAGCTTTTCAGCAGATGGAAGCATGAAGTGCTCCAAAATCTCCTGTTAGCTAGCTGCATTGACCCTGCCCTTGATAAAACACAGTGGACCAACACCAACAGCTGACATGGCACCCTAGACCATCACTGACTGTGGGTACTTGACACTGGACTTCAGGCATTTTGGCATTTCCCTCTTCCCAGTCTTCCTCCAGACTCTGGCACCTTGATTTCCGAATGACATGCAAAAAGTTGCTTTCATCTGAAAAAATTACTATGGACCACTGAGCAACAGTCCAGTGCTGCTTCTCTGTAGCCCAAGTCAGGCGCTTCTGCCGCTGTTTCTGGTTCAAAAGTGGCTTGACCTGGGGATTGCGGCACCTGTAGCCCATTTCCTACACACGCCTGTACACGGTGACTCTGGATGTTTCTACTCCAGACTCAGTCCACTGCTTCCGCAGGTCCCCCAAGGTCTGGAATCGGTCCTTCTCCACAATCTTCCTCAGGGTCCTGTCACCTCTTCTCGTTGTGCAGCGTTTTCTGCTACACTTTTTCCTTCCCACAGACTTCCCACTGAGGTGCCTTGATACAGCACTCTGGGAACAGCCTATTCGTTCAGAAATGTCTTTCTGTGTCTTACCCTCTTGCTTGAGTGTGTCAATGATGGCCTTCTGGACAGCAGTCAGGTCGGCAGTCTTACCCATGATTGCGGTTTTGAGTAATGATCCAGGCTGGGAGTTTTTAAAAGCCTCAGGAATCTTTTGCAGGTGTTTAGAGTTAATTAGTTGATTCAGATGATTAGGTTAATAGCTCTTTTAGAGAATCTTTTCATGATATGCTAATTTTTTGAGATAGGAATTTGGGGTTTTCATGAGCTGTATGCCAAAATCATCAATATTAAAACAATAAAAGGCTTGAACTTCTTCAGTTGTGTGTAATGAATCTAAAATATATGAAAGTCTAATGTTTATCAGTACATTACAGAAAATAATGAACTTTATCACAATATGCTAATTTGTTGAGAAGGACCTGTATATCTGATGGTAGAATCTTCTGCAAATCTATCAGTGTATGGCCACCTTAAGAAGCAGTGAGGAGAATTTGCACCGAAGATGCAGCACTGGATCCTGGAGAGGTAATAGACACTTTGCTCCTCCTCTCTGCTTACACTCTGCGAAATGCATCTTTTTTGCTGCTGGGTAATGCTACAACTAATTAGCTCAGCAATGACAGGAACCAATTGTAAACATCACAAACTGAACTCTAGACTTGGAGGACACTTGTCTGTTTTCTGCCCCGGAAAACTGAGAACCAATGTAAATCAATGGCGAGCCAGTGCACATTGTAAGGTGTTTTTTCTATCCAAAAAAAAAACCAAAAAAAACTGACAGCAGTGAAGCAAAGTGTGGATTTTTTATATCAATTAAAGTAGCTTCTGTGAACAAAATGCCTGGGTTTTCCCTCATACAGACACACATGGTAAAAAAAACGCATGCAGAAAAGCGCACACAGAAAACTGACAAACAAGTGTGCTCCCAAATGATGATATTATTATGGAAGAAAAGTTAACTACAGATGTACCTGCTTCTGTTTCTGCTGTTTGGATTGAACTGGACAGAGATCACACAGATAACATTAGTCTTTTCAGCCCCCAGCCTGTGTCTGACAGCTTTGCAAGCTAAGAAGAGGGGGGAGGATGCAGGAGTGAGAGAAACACTTTAGTGTCTTGTCTGTTACGGAGAGCATTCATACAGACTTTGTTTTTAACGGACCATAAAGAGTTACATGAACAGGGGCAATAAATCTTTACTGGGGCTGGCCGGGCCCCTGACCTTTCACTAGATCAAAGCAACTGCCTCTGTTGCCTGGTGGATAATCCGGCTCTGTGTCCAGGTGTTAGACCCTTTGAAAGAAGCTTTCCACCACTTTTGTGGTCAGAAAGAGTCCCTGTATGTTTCTAAATTCGCCTGCCTATTGAAGTCTATGGCGGTTTGCCCAGTTCACGTGAACTCGTACTTTCCCAGAAGTTCGAGTTCACCGTTCACAAACCCAAAATATGATGTTCACAACATCTCTAGCTGTAAATCAGTAAAAGGGACTTAACTGATTTTTTTTTTAAAAAAGCAGGTTTGTTTATGTGTTCGCGTATGTGTGTGTAAGTGTTAACTGTAAAATTAGTAATCTCATAAAGGAACGAAGAACAGAATGCCTCAGCGAGCTTACTTAGTTCTAATGTTAGCATTATCTTTGGGTATTGTCCTTAACATAATGCTGTATTTTCATTATTGTTTACCATCTCCGTTTGTTTACAGTGGTATTTTTGGTGAGCGTCTTCCATTGCGCTATTATTTGTCCATTGGAATGGTTACCTGTGGCGTGTTCACTACTTTTCTGGGATTAGCCTTTTACTGGAATATTCATGCTCTCTGGTACTTCATCCTGTTTCAGGTGAGAATATTAGATTTAAGTATGATGCAATCACAGAAATGGAAGAGAACAGCTTTCAGTGTAGTCAAGCAGTTGTTACCATGTGTTATTGTTTTCAATAGATTGTGTAGTTTTAGAAAAATTTCTGTATCTCTCTTGCAATGTTGTTTGCGATTTTTTATAGGCCCTGGATGGACCAGGATGGATGGATCGGTGTGTATATAATATATATATGCACATTGCTATGGGTAAATATTTGGGTCTTGGAGCGGGATGTCCCTCCACCCCTGACCCCCACAGCAGTTGCACAGTGGGTGTGGCACTACTCTACGCTTTCGGACACTGTGTCTAAAGACATCTTCTGTACCAGGCTTCTATCTCTGGTGTCTAAGAATGATTCTCAGACACTTGGGGGAGAAGCAATATCTATAAAAGATGAGGGCAGCCGGAGAAGGTGAGAAGTGCCGCCTGCTGCATAGGGTTGGGGGGGGGGGGGGGAGTCCAGGCCTGGGGGAGCAAGGGAGGGGGACCACTTGTCTACACAATTCAGCGACCAGACTGCATCACAAATACTTAACGTTCCTGCATAGTGCCAGTATAACAAGCATTCAGTACTTCTCCATGCTTTACAAAACCTAGACGATCAGAATCAGAATTAATTTATTTGGCCAAATAAGTGTGCACTTACAAGGAATTTAACTTGGCAGTTGCTTAACAGACACAAACAAAACAATACTAGGAAAGACAGTATATACATTACAAGTCAATGACAGTATGTAGGTTATAGTGGCAGCAAACATGGTGAGACGTATTAATTTTCAGTTCTATGCTGTAATGCTTTCAAGTACTAGCAGATCTAGCGTAGTTCTGCATTTAGCATGGCTACCACCAGGGAAGAAGCTGTTCCTGTGCCTAGAAGTTTTAGTTGTGACTGACCAGAAACATATGCCTCTGGTTGTGACTGACCAGAGACATATGCTGGAGCATAACGATCCTGCATGGAAGGTAAGCTACAGCCGATTATTCTTTCTGCTGATTGGATGATTTGCCGCAGTTTCACCTTTTCGAGATCACAGTAGGATCAGAGTGCCCAAAAGCTGCTCTGCAGACAGAGTGATACGGGTCCTTAATCATGGTGTGACAGTGATCAAGTGTATTACCTTCTCTAGTTGCACTTGTGATGTGTTGCCTGTATTTGGTTAGGACTGTTGAAACCCCCTAGAACGATGACAAAAGTATAATTCAATTATTTGATCTGTAAGTTCCTGGAGCATTGGCTGCATGCATGATTGTGGTGGGAGGTACACAGCAACCAGAATAAACAAAGAAAACTCATGGGGTGAACAGTGGGGTCTGCAGTTTATGAAGAGTGTTTTCAGCCCAGCCAAGCAAATCCTCTTTATAACTGTAACATCCATGAACCACTTACTAATATAGAAACCAAATCCTCCTTTGGTTTTGCCAGAGATAAGGGGTCCCGGTCAGATCTATAGAGTGCAAATCCATTAATCTGCAGAGCATTGTCTGGAATAAGTTCACATAGCCAGGTTTCTGTGAAGCAAATAGCAGCAGAGAGGTAAAAGTCATTCTTTTTGTTTGTTGTATATCAACTTGTCATTAGAGAGCGTAATTCCAGATAGCGGTGAACACAGTACTCTGTGCCGAAAGCCACCTGGATCCCGGGCCAGTGGTGCTCGGATGCCTCTTTTTGATATCTGGGTTTTTCCGGATAGCAAAAAAATCTGGATAAATCCAGATATTGTGATTAGACCGTACGGAAATCCGAGTCGATCCAGATATCCAAACCCATTATCCAAAAATCCAGTATCCGGACTGAAATCCGAAACTGGCCTTTAAATTGCTTCCAAAACGTCTTTTATAGTAAATGATGCATGAAGCATGTTTTTTTGTTTTTTTTTTAAAAACCACAATTGTTTATGTGGGGAGGTATAATACAAAAATTAAAAAAAAAATGGCTGTACATGAACATCAGGAGGTTCCAGACAGTGGTCGTGCAGCCCACATTGTGTCCAATGCACAACTGGGACATCGCAGTTTCAGCTCAGACATCTCAAAAAAATTAACAGCTTTTTTTCCCCAACAAAATACAGCTATTGTAGTGGCGTAATAGCTGGTAGCAGACTGGCAGCAGAAGATTTGTTCTGTGTGGACCCTGGTGGTGGTGGGTAGAGATCTCTGTTGTAGAGCTGGTGGTGGCCTGTGATGCAAACTTCCGCAAAAGTTTGCGAACCGGCGAACTTGGCGATCCGCAATAGACTTCAATGTGCAGACGAACTTGAAAAACTACAAACACTGTTTCTGGTCACAAAAGTGATGTAAAGGGCTTTCATGTATTCCCAAACGCGACATTGTGAATTTCAACAACAACCTTAAAACGTTAAAACTTTTAGACATATGGAGGATTAAAAATCGAAAGAGATTATACTTTCTTCTCTAGCGTACATCAAAACTATTCTAGACTAGACTACTTCTTAGTTCCTGAAAATCTTATTACGTCAGTTTTGGATGTCTCAGTTGGTCATATTACTTTTTCAGACCATGCTCCAGTAATTGACAATTAACATAGGCCTGAAGTCACCTCATAAAAAAGTCTGGAGACTGGACAAAACATTATTAGAGAAAGAGGACACCAGACGCTTGATAGCCGAATCGTTAAATGAATTTATTAAATTCAATATATTGTCCATCACCTCACCATCATCCTCTGGGACACTTTAAAATATGTTTCAAGAGGAGTCCTGTTTCAGGTGAGTAACAGGGAAAAAAAAGGCTAAACAAAAAAGGATTGTTGAGCTTCTGGCCTGCCTACAGTCAGCAGAAGAAGAGCACAAAAATGGTCTATCATCCAAAACTCTACTTAAGCTTACAGAGATTAAGACAGAACTAAATCAGCTGCTTGACAACAAATGTTCACAGGAATGCAAAGAATTAAAAAAGCAGTACATACAAGGTACGAATAAACCAGGTAAAATACTATCAGACCTGCTCAACGAAACACAAAAAAATAATTTCATCCATCGAATAAAAAATTTGGATGGTGATATAGTCCAGGGTACGGAAGATATAGGTAAGAATTTATCTAGTTTTTTTGAAGGAGTATGCAACTCTGATATACCAAAACCCGCGAATACAAGAGATTATTTGGAAAATATCAACCTACCCTTCCTAGATAGTCGAGACCATGAAATGCTTGGAGCATCAGTAACTGAAAGTGAATTCCTGGAAACAGTGTCCAAGCTTCAGAAAGGGAAGAGCCCAGGCCCTGATGGTTATTGCATAGAGTTTTATCAGCACTTTGTGCATATCTTGGCCCCTCTTTTCTGCAGCATGGTCAACAATGAAGAAGGACCTGCTACCTTCTTTAAAGATATTAACCAAGCAATATTAACACTAATACCTAAAGAGGGGAAATTGAATTTAGATTGCGCAAATCCTACCCTACCTTCTTTAAAGATATTAACCAAGCAATATTAACACTAATACCTAAAGAGGGGAAATTGAATTTAGATTGCGCAAATTTTAGGCCGATCTCACTTTTAAATTGTGATGTAAAAATCTATGCAAACATTTTGGCAAACAGACTGGGCAGGTTTGCTGATGGAATTCTAGGTAAACAAAAACGGGCTTTGTGAAAAACAGTCAAATTCAAGACAATATCTACGCTGCAACAAATTTGATCCATTTTTGCAAAAAGAGAGAAATAGAAGCAGTTATGGTTGCAGTAGATGCAGGAAAGGTGTTTGACCGACTATTGAGGGACTTTGTCTTTTCAATTTTGGAAAGGTTTGGTTTGGGTACGAACTTTATAAACAGAATAAAAAAAAATGTACTAACCAAACTGCAGGCATTAATGTAAACGGAGCTACAGTGGCTTGCAAAAGTATTCGGCCCCCTTGAAGTTTTCCACATTTTGTCATATTACTGCCACAAACATGAATCAATTTTATTGGAATTCCACGTGAAAGACCAATACAAAGTGGTGTACACATGAGAAGTGGAAAGAAAATCATACATGATTCCAAACATTTTTTACAAATCAATAACTGCAAAGTGGGGTGTGCGTAATCATTCAGCCCCCTTTTGTCTGAGTGTAGTCAGTTGCACATAGACATTGCCTGATGAGTGCTAATGACTAAATAGTGTGCACCTGTGTGTAATCTAATGTCAGTACAAATACAGCTGCTCTGTGACGGCCTCAGAGGTTATCTAAGAGAATCTTGGGAGCAACAACAACATGAAGTCCAAAGAACACACCAGACAGGCCAGGGATAAAGTTATTGAGAAATTTAAAGCAGGCTTAGGCTACAAAAAGATTTCCAAAGCCTTGAACATCCCACGGAGCACTGTTCAAGCGATCATTCAGAAATGGAAGGAGTATGGCACAACTGTAAACCTACCAAGACAAGGCCGTCCACCTAAACTCGAAGGCCGAACAAGGAGAGTGCTGATCAGAAATGCAGTCAAGAGGCGCATGGTGACTCTAGATGAGCTGCAGAGATCTACAGATCAGGTGGAAGAATCAGTCCATAGGACAACTATTAGTCGTGCACTGCACAAAGTTGGCCTTTATGGAAGAGTGGCAAGAAGAAAGCCATTAACAGAAAAGCATAAGAAGTCCCATTTGCAGTTTGCCACAAGCCATGTCGGGGACACAGCAAACATGTGGAAGAAGGTGCTCTGGTCAGATGAGACCAAAATGAAACTTTTTGGCCAAAATGCAAAACACTATGTGTGGCGGTAAACTAACACTGCACATTACTCAGAACACACCATCCCCACTGTCAAATATGGTGGTGGCAGCATTATGCTCTGGGGGTGCTTCTCTTCAGCAGGGACAGGGAAGCTGGTCAGAGTTGATGGGAAGATGTATGGAGCCAAATACAGGGCAATCTTGGAAGAAAACCTCTTGGAGTCTGCAAAAGACTTAAGACTGGGGCGGAGGTTCACCTTCCAGCAGGACAACGATCCTAAACGTAAAGCCAGGGCAACAATGGAATGGTTTAAAACAAAACATTTCCATGTGTTAGGCCCAGTCAAGGTCCAGATCTAAATCCAATCGAGAATCTGTGGCAAGATCTAAAAACTGCTGTTCACAAACGCTGTCCATCTAATCTGACTGAGCTGGAGCTGTTTTGCAAAGAAGAATGGGCAAGGATTTCAGTCTCTAGATGTGCAAAGCTGGTAGAGACATACCCTAAAAGACTGGCAGCTGTAATTGCAGCAAACGGTGGTTCTACAAAGTATTGACTCAGGGGGCTGAATAATTACGCACACCCCACTTTGCAGTTATTGATTTGTAAAAAATGTTTGGAATCATGTAGGATTTTCGTTCCACTTATCACGTGTACACCACTTTGTATTGGTCTTTCACGTGGAATTCCAATAAAATTGATTCATGTTTGTGGCAGTAATGTGACAAAATGTGGAAAACTTCAAGGGGGCCGAATACTTTTGCAAGCCACTGTATTTCCAATTCTTTCGATATTAACGGCGCTGGAGGAAAAGTAACACAAGTGAGGACTTCATCTCATATAAAATTGCCTTGAACAACTTCAGAAACGCACTCTCTGTGGCAAAAAAAGTCCTATTTTTCTTCGCTAATATCCGCCCATTTACACAATCCATAACGCTTGTTCAGCACCTTCAACTTCGTTCTCCATCCCCCTCCTCCTCATCCTTCATCTTGCTTATCAGCTGAAGAATTTGCAACATACTTCACTGATAAAATTGACAAAATCCGAAGTGAATTCTCCTTGCAGCCCTCAAATCCCACCTCCACACCTCTCATTGACTGTTCTCTAACTGCCTTCTCTCCACTCTCTGAACACTCTCTCTCCTCAGTAATTGCCAAAGCTAATCTAACCACCTGTTCTTTGGATCCTATTCCCTCCTATTTTATTCCACAGCTATCCTCATCTCTCTTGCCTGCACTAACAACGCTATTTAACCTGTCCCTCTCTACTGGCATTTTTCCGTCCCCACTCAAAATAGCTGGTGTGACACCACTACTTAAAAAACCTTCTCTAGATCCTACCACACTTGCCAACTACCGCCCAGTGTCACTTCTCCCATTTGCATCCAAACTACTTGAACACCATATACATGCAGAATTAAGCCATTATTTATCTGCTAACTCCCTACTTGATCAGTTCCAGTCTGGCTTTCGCTCTAACCACTCCACGGAAACAGCCCTTACCAAAGTGGCCAATGACCTTCTTACAGCCAAATCCAAAGGTCAATTTACATACTCATCCTTCTTGACCTGTCATCAGCATTTGATACTGTCGACCACACCTTACTCCTACAAATACTTTCAAATGTAGGAATAAAGGGCCTTGCTCTCACATGGTTATCTTCCTACCTCTCTGGAAGGTCCTTCACAGTCTCCTACTCAGATCAGGTCTCTTCTCCTCATGCTTTGTCTGTCGGGGGTTCCCCAAGACTCTGTCCTTGGTCCCCTCCTCTTTTCCATCTACATGCACAGTCTTGGTGATTTAATCAACTCGTTCGGGTTTCAATACTATCTCTATGCAGACGATACGCAACTGTACCTCTCTGCCCTAGACCTTAACTCCCTCCTTAAACGTGTTCCTGACTGCTTGTCTGCTATATCCTCCTTCATGTCCTCTCGCTTCCTAAAACTTAATATGAGTAAAACAGAACTAATAATTTTTCCACCGTCTCTGTCCACCTCCCTGCCTGAAGTAACAATAAATGTTAATAACACTCCCATAACTTCAGATCCCAAAGTGCGGTGCTTGGGGGTAATATTCGACTCATCTCTCTCTTTTATTCCTCATGTTCACTCCATAACCAGCTCGTGCCATCTCTAACTCAAAAACATATCTCGCATCCATCCTTTTCTCACTCAAGACACAACTAAAATGTTAATACATGCTCTTCTCGTCTGGACTACTGCAACATACTACTCTGTGGACTACCTTCTAACAGACTGGCCCCGCTCCAGTCGGTACTGAACTCAGCTGCTGGTCTCATTCATCTTTCTTCTCGATCTTCCTCTGCCGACCCTCTTTGTCAAGCTCTTCACTGGCTGCAAATTAACCAGAGGATTCAGTTCAAACTCCTAACCCTAACCTACAAAGCTCTCCACAATCTCTCTCCCCGGTACATATCTTCACTAATTTCCAGATACAAACCCAATCGCAATCTCAGACCGGCACATGATCTTCTGTTGTCCTCCTCTAGAATCAACTCCTCACATTCACGTTTACTAGACTTCGCACGCGCTTCACCCCTCCTCTGGAATGCCCTTCCATAACACATCCATCACTCGCCAACCTTTGTTACCGTTAAACGCTCTCTAAAAACACACTTGTTCCGACAAGCATATGTGCTACCTTAGGCCACTACCCTTTGTCCTAAGACCAAATTGCACTCCTACTGGGTATCCTAAAACACACAGCCTCTATATATTTTCTGCATACTACCCCTCCTCCTGTTCCCCCCCCCCCCCCATTCCCTTTAGATTGTAAGCTCGCAAGGGCAGGGCTCTCTCCCCCTTTTATGTCTTGGTAACCATTATACATTTTATTCATCATGTTAATTTTATCACTGTCATTACCAATTCTATAATTTGTATTTTGTATCATTCTTTGTATTTTGTCACTAATTATGTATATTGTATTTTAGTGTACACCATTGTCTGTATTATTATGTACCCCATGTTTGTTTCTTACTTTGTACAGCGCCACGGAATATGTTGGCGCTTTATAAATCAATAATAATAATATTAAGAACGGGGTTAGGCAAGGCCCATTGTCTTCACGGCTCTTCAACTTTAGTTTAGAAGCTTTAATACAACTAATTCAGAATGACAACATGGTTAAAACAAAGACGGAAGAGATTAAGATACTTGCTTATGCGGCTGATTTATTACTAATTTTGACCGAACCAATTCAATCCATCGCCAGGTGTGAGGAACTTCTCGAGGTATTCTCTTTGCCCTCTAACTTCAAGATTAATCATATTAAAACTACAATCTTGAATTTGGGTTGTTCCCGTAACACCGTGCAAACTATTAAACTAAACAGTAAATTTAGATGGAGTGATCAGGCAATTAAATACCTCGGTATAACCCTCACTAGAGACCCTGATGAACTGTTCAGAGCTAACTTTTCTAAGACTGTTAAAGAGTTTAAGGGGAAACTCCAATCATGGGAACGTCCATGTTTTAATGTCATTGGGAAGATTAGCATTATTAAAATGCTGCTTTTACCTAAACTTATTTTCCTCTTGAGGAGTTTACCAGTGGCTATCCCCAGTTCATGGTTCCAAAGCTGGCATAACATTTTTCAAAATTTCATCTGGAGCAAATCTAGGCGCAGAATTAGCTACAAACTTATTTCTAGGTGGAAAGAGGAGGGAGGCTTAGCTGCACCAAACATTATTAATTAACATAGAAGTACACATCTGGCAAGGGTTTTGGACTGGAAGATAGAATCTTCCCCCAATGGATCAGGTAAAGCTTGGACTATCTTAGAAAAGGACAAATGTAACCTAGATTTAATTTTTTCATGAATTCCAAATAATATTTATAAAGTTTATTCCACTACAGAGCATCCTTTGATAAAACCAACAGTAAAAACTATTTTTTGGCTAATCTCAAAATAAAGATACAGGCCCATCCCCCCTTACCACCTTAAGGGAAAATCAGGATTTCATGCCTGGCATGGTGAGGTCCTGGTTTTCAAAAAATAGGATAAGTCCCGATGCGCGCATTATCAATCTACGGGGCAACCCTGCATTGGGGATATCTTGCCTATTCAACAACTGCAGGCAAAATGAGACTTGGGGTCTAACCCAAGCAAGAAGTTTCATGCATAAATTAAATTATAAATTTGCTAGATTAAGGAATGATCCAAACATTTTCGAAAAACATATTCTCATCCTCCATCGCTCAGAGACCACCTATTATTCAGACGCTCCAGGGGATTCAGTCATGAAGGACAGAAGAACAAGAATAAAACAAAAGAAAAGAAAATCATAGTGCGATCTGTATGTTATTTCATACAGGGACCCTCAACCTATGGAGGCCCAATCGTGCGAATTCTACTGCGGGATCACCTCTGTCACCATGAGTAGTAGCCAACAAGTGGCACGCTCACCTTGCTGCGAGGCTGCCCTGCCCCACAGACAGCAACTGCGCTCTCTACCTCCCGCTCCAATCCTTCAGGCGTGCGGCCAGATCGATGGGACAAAGCTCACGTGCCCACAGATACGGCTCTGCGTGCCACCTCGGGCACGCGTGCCATAGGTTCGCCACCGCTGTTGTATACTGTCAATATGTTTGAGCACACCACCATATGTACATTCAACATTCAAAAGAGATGTATAGATTTTTCAGCAAATATAAATAAATGTCATTCAGATGCTTTAAAGTGGAGCTGAACTCTTGCACAGGACAGAAGCAAAACATAGAAAAATCCACCTTGTATGTTTTTAGAGAGCCTGTCAAATTCCCCCTAATCTGTGTCTAATCTGAAGTTGTAATTTGATCTCTCCCCTGACTGCCACAGCATCTAAGCTTATTTGAAAGCACAGGATGTTAACAATATGTCTGCTTCGATTAAAGCAGGAAGTAGAAACTGCCGATTTATTGCAGGATTTGTATCAGCTGTAACAAAGAATTTTTTTTCTTTGAAGGTTATTGTGTTGTTGTGTATCTTTTAGGGCCCGTTTCCACTGGAGCAGTTCCTGCACACAAATCGCACGGGGAAACTCTGCCATAGGAAACTATGGTGCCGCCGGCCGAATTGCTTGCGCTAGCGATTTGGCCAAAACTGCCCACATTTTTCACGCGGGAGGCTGCGAATCCCATAGCCGTGCATGGCACGGCTTCTGGGATTCGCCTGTGATCCCGCACACCCGGAAGTGCCACCGCGCGTCTTACAAGTGGAAACGGCCCTTAGAGCAGAGAGGAAATTCTGAGTTTAGGTCCGCTCTAATTACAAGCAAATATCCAAAGTGGGTCTTGACAGGATGTTTGCTACATACCTGTTCTCTGTTGTGGATGGGCTTCTCTCCATTAAGCTGCCCTGTCACCTGTTTGTGGCTCTGACTGCAGCGAGTTGCACACAGAGGACAAAGAAGCAGCGCATGCTTTGGCCACTTGTGACTTGCGCTCCCTGTAATTTTCCACTCCTGCCCAGATGTGCACAGAAACCAAGGCCAGTATAGTGTTATGCATTCTTGACAAGTACATACATCAGCGTAATTTCTCAAGTATGTATGCCCAGAACACTATCCGCTGCCTGTGCACATTCGGGCAGGAGCGCAAATTGCAAGAATTATTGAGCGGACAGAGCATCCACTGATTCTTGGCTGAATGGGAGGCAGTGCAGCATAACTGAAATAAGCTTATTCAAACCAATGATTGCTAGTCGGAGTGTTGGACAGAATGTTTTTTGGTGGTGGTGGAGAGGGGGGGCGGTAGGTGACAGCAGGCCTAGGGCACTGGAAAGTACAAATCCGGCCCTGATGGCAACGCAAAGATGTACTAACGCGGTATTCCCTGAAGGCCTGCTTTTGGTGTTATGGTGTGGTGGGCGCGACCCACCGGATGCGCCAGCATGCAGACAGGTTTCGAGAGACCCTAATACACAGGGCTGCCAGAAACCTCTCCTTTCACTTAGACAAAGTGCATAATGTACTTTGCCACATCTCTGTGCGATTTGGGCTATGCACATTGTTGCATGGGGAAGGAGAGGTTTGTCCTTGGAAGGTAGGTAACAAAACCAAACCACAGGTATGCAAAAAAGTTAGTTTGGTTCCAAATGTTAATGTTTGGTTTAGAAATGTTCAATAAAGTTTATAAAAAGTTAATGTTAGTTAATTTATTGCATTGTTGCTTGCTTGCTTTTTTCCCCCCTTTCTCTCTTTTTCTAACCAGTACCCTTCCAGGTGGATGGATCAACCGACCAAACAGCTTCAGCATTGATGTGCATTCTGACAGAAGCATTGCGTGTCTGTCAGATTACACAAAGTCGGTGCATGCAGCACTGCAGGACGAGATTTCTCCGCTGTAGTAAAAAAGATAAGTTTGCCGAGGCATATGAGCTGAGGGGCAGTGTTGGAGTTCATATGCTTTGGCAAGCACTTTGTATCAAAACTGGCAATGGTTTTTTCATCCACATCAATTGATGTGAATGGAGAAATCAGGTTTGCCAGGGCATACGAGCTAAGTGGGTTTGGACGTTTGGGCTGAGCTCCTATGTCCCGGCAGACGCCTTTCCCCTCTTTTCTTTTCACATTTTTTTGGCAGATTTTTTTTTCATCCACATTGATCGATGTGAATGAAGAAATCTTTGCTGTTCATTTTTCCTTTCAGCCAAGTCATGAATGGAAAAAAATGCATTACGCGTATGCCCAATATTAGGAGTAAAGGAGTATAGCAGAAACTACTGGCCGTACATGTAATGATTGCGGAGACCCTAAAATGTCGGGACAGACCCCACAAATGACCCCATTTTGGAAAGACACCCCAAAGTATTCGCTGAGGGGCATGTTGAGTTCATAGATTTTATTTTTTGTCACAAGATAGCAGAAATTTATTTTTTTTAATGTTTTTTTTTCTCAAAAGGCCCATATGCAATTCCAGTTTTCTCCTATGTTTTCTCCTAGGAGATAATTTTTCATCGTCTATTTTAAATAATTGTCCAGCACTTTTCAACTGAAAAAGTACTGAGAAATAAGTGCAAAAGTATTATCAAAATTATTCTGAGTATTTTCTTGCTTGCTGGTTGCTTAAAAGGCATTTTATTGACAAATTTAAAAATATCACCTAGGAGAAAACTCAGGTGAAAAAGTGAATTGCATATGGGCCAAAGTGTCATTTTCCGCTAACTTCTCATGGAATACCTTGGGGTGTCTTCTTTCATTTGTGGGGTGTGTTTACTGTCCTGGCATTGGGAAGGTAAGCTAAATTGTGAGCACCCCTGTTAAGGCTAAAGGAGCTCATTGGAGTTTGGGCCCCTTTGCGTAACTAGGCTGCAAAAAAGTGTCACGCATGCGGTATCACCGTACTCAGGAGAAGTAGTATAATGTGTTTTGGGGTGTATTTTTACACATACTCATGCTATGTGGGAGAAATATATCTGTAAATGGACAATTTTGTGTAAAAAAAATAAAAAAAAATTGTCATTTACAGAGATATTTCTCCCACCCAGCATGGGTATGTGTGAAAAGACACCCTAAAATATATTATACTAATTCTCCTGAGTACGGTAATACCACATGTGACACTTTTTTGCAGCCTAGGTTTGCAAAGGGGCCCAAAGTCCAATGAGTGGAAACCAAATGCGTAAAAGTGACCTCTGAAATCCTAAAGGCAGACTACTTCTCAAAAGTTTAGGGCTCCTAAAATGCCAGGGCAGTATAAGAACACTACAAGTGACCCCATTTTGGAAAGAAGACAACCCAAGGTATACTGTGAGGGCGAGCTCTCTAGGATGGAATCCTCTACCTGCACCGAGCAGGCAGGCATCAATAATCATGTGTCCAATCAGTGACAAGACACCTCCCCCCATCACCTCTCTGTGCTGAGGCCCAAGGCCATAGATTGCTCTCACTCCCGAGTCTCGCCACCCGCGCAGCATTGCCGCATCACCTCCTCCAGGCAGAGGCAGGCTTCAGCTCTAGCCTAGGCTCCCTCCAGCAAATATAGTCACTCACTGGCATTGATGCTGATGCACCATCGACCCTGGCGGCCGTGGGGGGCGGGCGGTGGACAACCTCGATCCTCCTCCTGGACCTAGCACTGGCAGGGGCAGCGGGAGCAGGTCATCGCTCTGTGATGGGTAGGGCGGGTGGAGGCAGCGTGGCTTGACCAGTAACTTACAGATTCTGCCTCCATTAAGAAGGCTGGGAAGCTTAAAGAGGCCAGCAGCCAGGGTGGTGGCGATGCACCGGGACTAGGGGGTCCCGAGGGTGCAGTCCGGCTGGGTGATGTGCAGGCGGGCAGCAGTAAAGTGAGTGGTGGCAGAGGCCGTCCCCCAACTTCCACCGCCTGAGGAACCTTCCCCACTCCGCCTCATGTGCGGCTCGGGCCTGACTCTAACTTTAGTGAATCAAACCCATAGTGCAGTGATGGCTAAACTTGGCACTCCAGCTGTGACAAAACTACAAATCCCATCATGCCTTTGCCTCCCTAAGTTATGCTTAGAGTTGTCAGAGTATTGCAATCCCTCATGAGACTTGTAGATCCACCACAGCTGGAGTGCCAAGGTTAGCCATCACTGCCATAGTGTGCCACTTTGGATTTCTCTCCCCTCCCAGTAAGATATGTTTTTGTTTTTTTTTCTCATCTTCTAATGTGAGAAAGTCTGGGAATATTTCCATCAATTTTTTAACTGCTTGACGACCGCGTCACGCCGATGGGCGTGGCCGCGGCGGCAGCCCCAGGACCAGCCAACGCCGATTGGTGTAAAGTCCTTGGGGCTCGCAGTGCAGGAGATCGTGCACACGCTGCGCGTGCATCTCCTTCAGTTTCCGATCGGCGGTCGCCGTTCGGGAGACTGTTAGATGGCGAAATCGCCGTCTAATTACATTGCACAGCGCTGCGATCTGCAGCAGCGCTGTACTGGGGACAGCCGCGTGACACGGCTGTCCCCATGGGGCACTAGAGAGCGATCGGCTCTCATAGGCAGAAGCCTATGACAGCCGATCGCCATGATTGGCCGGCTGGGGGAAGGGAAGGGAAAAGAGAGCGAGCAAAAATAGGAAGATTTAATAAAAAACAACAACAAATATTTACACAAAACAAACAAACAAACACTTTGGGGGGGGGGGAGCGATAAGACCCCACCAACGGAGAGCTCTATTGGTGGGGAGAAAAGGGGGAGAGGAATCACTGGTGTGCTGTGTTGTGCGTCCCTTGGCCTTAAAGCTGCAGTGGCCTTTTTTTTGACAAAAATAGCCTGGTCTTTGGGGGGGGGGGGGGGGGTAAAGCCCATGGTCCTCAAGAGGTTAAAGAGAAACTGTAACCAAGGATTGAACTTCAGGGGGGGGGGGGTGGCCGGCCATGGAGCTGTGAGGAAGCAGGAATCCCCAGCTCTCCCTTACCCGCGCTGAATCCAGCGAGATCCTGCTATCCAAACTAGTCAAACCGTCCTCGGTCTGGTCCCTAAGGCTGAGGGAGACATGGCAGAGCGGAGGGATGGCCTCAAAAAGCACCCAGAAGCAAGCTGGACCGGCAGACAGGCTGGCGAGATTCGCTCGCGGGGCTGGCCAAGATGGCGCCGGCGGCCCTGCAACAGCGAGAGAGAGCGGAGGATCCGGCAGAGGCATTCCCAGGCACAAGCGCCTTTCATGCGCCCGATACAGCTCCCACAAGCCCCGCAAGTCCCTCCGGTAAGCTGCACCCCGCGCACACACCTCTTCCCAAGCGGGACAAAATTAAGGGGAAGAAAGCCACACAGGAGGAGGGGAAGCACAAGGAGGAAAATATGGAGGGAGTGACGCAAACCACAGGGGAGACAGACAACGCCAGCTCACAGCCGCAGCAGGAGTCAGTGTGGGACTCCCCACACTCACAGTCTGCGACAAACTCTGCCCTCTCACAGTCACCTAACAGAGGGGTCGTTAATGGTGCCCAGAATGATCAGGCAGGAGAGGAAGATAATATAGAGGCTATGGAGGAGGAGGCACATGTCACTGAGGAGCCATCCAGAGCTGAAATTATGGAGGCCATAAAATTTCTTCATACATCCTTAACCACACGTTTGGACTCTATACAAGCTGACTTGTCTTTTGTTAAACATGATCTCTCCAAGGTCAAAGACCGCACCACTGAGGTGGAACGCAGAGTTAGCGACCTAGAAGATTCTGTCGCACCCCTGAGGCAAAATGTCCAGAGGATAACAGGAACTTCCTCCACACATTCAGCTAAACTTGACGGCCTAGAAAATAGGGCCCGCTGATGTAATCTTAGATTAGCAGGGGTCCCTGAAAAAGCTGAAGGCCCTGATCCTGAAATATTCTTTGAAAACTGGTTTAAAGAGGCTCTACCTGATCTATCCGTCTCGCGTGCCTATGCTATAGAGAGGGCACATAGAGTGCCAGGAGGCCCACCAAAGCCAGGAGCCGCTCCGCGTCCCATCGTGATGAAGTTCCTCAACTACAGAGATAAAGTCGCAATCTTGCGTGAAGCCAGAAACCTCCCTGATCTCACTATAAATGGAGTTAAAGTCTCAATTTATCAAGACTTTTCGCTTGAAATTCAGAAAAAAAGGGACACCTTTATCAATGTCAAAAAACGTCTGCGTGACAATCAACTACAATACAGCATGTTGTTCCCTGTTAAATTGAAAGTCATGCATGAAGGCAAGGCCCATTTCTTTTTCGCAGCTGACGAAGTTTCACAATGGCTGGATGACAAAGGAATTCCTATGTGAGGAGGAAAATAATCTTGAATTTCATGTTGTCCGGGTCTATGTGCCAGTGCTGGCTATATATGCTTTTATCTGAGAGCACGAGAATTTGGTAATATATACAATAGGGACTGGGACATTAATAGTCAATATTATTGTGTCTGGGGTCCATGCATATCTGACTCATTACTGAACACACCACACGAAGTGTAAATCCCACCCACAGATATGAGCAATTCACCTCGGGGAAATATATTTTTTCTCTTTTCCCTTTTTCTGATGTTGGTGTGTGCCCCACACATGGACCACTCGGACCCTCTTTTTTCTACCAGCCTATCATACAATATCATTTATACCTTGTATATTACGCCACAGTTATTTATGTTACTGCTCACATGCTGTATTCATCGTTATTTTTTATTTTTATTTATTTAGTACCACCAGTTTGAGCAGATGTTAATCATTTGTCAATTATTATGTGTGTTTATGCAACGGATTTATTCCAGGCCATGGGCTTCCAATGACTCAACCTAATGCACTGGTAGTGCAGGCCATCTCAATAGCTCTAATCTATAGGTTTTATAGCCATTTACAACCTAAGTTCAGTTTACTAAAATGCTGGTTTATGTATATCCTACTTAGCGCGGGTGGGGAGGGCTGGCCACCGTAAGTACCCAAGTTAAGTAAGTTTGGGGAATTAAACTGCCTGGAGTTAAAATCAGGGAGTGGGGTGGGCTAGGAGGTGTTGGGTTGGGTAGACTAGTCAGGGGTAGGGCCCTACCTTACTTTACTTATATTATCACATTTCTGGCTTTAAGAACAAGCAGCTCAGAAGCTCTTAAACGTATACCATTACTCGACCATGGTTAATTTACACATAATCTTGTGGAACACTAGAGGATTGAATAATGTTATAAAACGTAGACTGGTATTTGACTACCTTAAAAAGCTTTCACCTCACATCATCTGTTTGCAGGAAACACACCTAACAGGTGGCAGAGTGCTCTCCTTAAAGAAGCCATGGATAGCAGGCTATCACGTATCACACTTCTCTTCCTTCTCGAGAGGCACAGCAGTTTTAATCAGTAAAAATTTCCCTAGGTCAGTATGTGAAGTCCGGGTAGATACTGCAGGAAGATTTACAGCAGTCACGGTAGTTATAGAGGGGAACAAATTCACTGTAGTGTCTCTATATGTTCCACCCCCCTTTTCTGTTTCAGTCCTTGATGCCCTGACGACTAAAATCCGCGACCTACTTGATAACCCAATTCTAATAGCTGGTGATTTCAATGCAGTTATTGACCCACAACTAGATAAACTGTCTAAAACTTCCCGTGCTTATCCGCACCTTATAGAATGGATGACCAGATTAGATTTAACAGACATTTGGAGGTGGCGTTTTCCTACCTGTTCAGAATATTCATGCTATTCGGATCAATTCAAATCTATGTCGTGGATAGATATGTGTCTAGGCACCAAGGATTTATTATCACTTGTGGAAGACATCAGATATCTCCCTCATGGCATATCGGACCATGCTCCAATGGTCTGCGATCTGCGCTACCTTAATGCGCGACAATCAGGCCATTGGAGAATGGGCCCCTGGTGGCTGGAGGATCCACTGGTACTAACGCCATGCAAAGAGGCAATGGAGCGCTACTGGATAAAAAATACTGGCTCGGCTGATCCGAGTATATGTTGGGATGCCAGTAAGGCAGTACTGAGGGGGGCATTTAGAGCATCCATGGCAATTATCAGACAGAATGATCAGGCCTCCCAAGAGTTTATAGAAAGAAAAGCTAAAGAAGCACAAACACAGTTAATATTTGCCCCTAGCCCAGAAACCTATGAAACCTGGGCTCTAGCCAGGAGATCACTCGAGCTAGAATTGGTGAGGCGTGCAAAACGTAAAGAAATTATTCACAGGCAAAAATCATTTGAGTTCGGCAATAAATGCAGCAAGCTTTTATCGTATATGCTGAGATCAAATGATTCCACAAATGCCATCCCAAGAATTATGTCAAACTCCGGAACATTTTGCACAATTTCATCTGATATAGCTAAAGAATTTTTTATTTCTATTCACATTTATATACTAGTACAACTGGAGAATGGTCCTCTGCCACTGTCACCTTTTTGGACGAAGTAGACTTGCCCTGCTTAGATGAGACAGCCAGGCTGGCGCTGGATTTGCCCATTTCAGAGCCCGAAATTTTGATAGCCATTGATTCCTTTAAAAAAGGGAAAACACCAGGCCCAGATGGCATTCCAATGGAATAGTACCTCAAAAGCAAAGCTATCTCTACCTCTAAATTGGTTGATATGTTTGCTCATGCGCTGGAGGTTGGATCATTTCCTGAGTCACTTTATGAAGCCCTGATTATTCTACTGCCAAAACCTAACAAGGACCCAGATTTATGTGAATCCTACAGGCCTATATCTTTAATAAATACGGACGCAAAAATTTTAGCAAAAGTTCTAGCCAATAGATTGAATCAATATATCCCCTCACTGGTTCATGAAGATCAAACGGGGTTTATTCCTGGTAGATCCACCAAATCTAATATTAGACGTCTCTTTTCAAATGTCCAATTCCCGCATAGCAACTCAGGAACTAGAGTCATATTATCCCTAGATACACACAAGGCCTTTGACTCGGTCGAGTGGCCTTATTTGAGGGCGGTATTGTGTAAAATGGGCTTTGGTGAGGTGTTCAGGAAATGGTTTGACATTCTTTATGCTTCTCCCCGTGCAAGAATAAGGGTCAACTCTTATATCTCGGAGCCTTTCAAGATTTACAGAGGCACAAGGCAGGGGTGCCCTTTATTCTCTCTCTTGTTTGCGTTAACAATGGAACCCCTTGCGGAACACATTAGCTCGTCTTCGGCTATCAAGGGACTCCGGGTCCACAGATTGGAGGAACGTATCTCATTGCATGCCGACGACGTTCTTTTGTATTTAGCAGATCCTGGCCCCTCACTGGTGGAAGTATTCAAAATGTATAACTCCTTCCAAAAGATTTCGGGACTAAAAATGAACTGGTCCAAGTCAGTCCTGTTTCCCTTGGATCCAACTGCAATTCATGCAATACATCCTACCTCTCAACTACTGGTGACAGAGAATTTTAAATACCTGGGGGTAAATGTGACAAGGAAAGTAGAAGATTTTATTCAATATAACTTGATGCCACTAATGGGCTCCCTGGGGGAAAATTTAAGATATGGGGTAAACTCCCACTTAATCTGGTAGGCAAAGCTACAATAGTCAAAATGATACGTGCCCCGAAACTTTTATATATCTTCCAGGCATCACCAAGTTACATTCCCAAGCGCCTATTCGATAAATTAGACTCTATGGTATCTAGTTTTCTGTGGGGAAGCTCACCAGCCCGCTTAGCTCTTTCTACCCTCCGCCTTCCAACTACACTGGGGGGTCTTGCACTCCCACATTTCCGCCTCTATTATCTGTCTGCACAACTTACATATATCCAAAAATGGATGAGCGCAGACAGAAAAGATGCTGCCATGAAACTTGACGCAGACATAGCCACCTCATATGAAGCTTTAGCCAACATTATTTACAGAGGCGAGGTTCCATCCAAACAAGGCTCTTTGCTTCTAAAAACATCTCTAAAAATATACACCTCAACCTCTAAACTGTTCCGAGAATCAAAAGAAATAATTTCACCTAGCACTCCTCTATGGGCAAATCCCCGCTTACCTGAGCTACTTAAAATGGAAGACAGTCAATTTTGGACTCATCATGGGGTCAAATATCTTAATCATCTTTTTGTAGAGGGTGAATTTAAATCCTTCGCCATCCATAAATCTGAGAGTGGTATTCCACGTCACTCTCTATTCCGCTACTTCCAACTCCGTGATGCTATACGGGCTCAGATGGGCACATCGGGCATCCACATTATACCCTCCGAACTGGAACTACTCGTATTAAAGAAAGACACTGCCAAACAAATATCCAGCTACTACTTAGTACTATCACAAAAAATGGGTTTCCAAAGATTCGAGATGGCCAAATCAAAATGGCAGACGGACGCCTGCGAATTCACAGCAGCGGACTGGGCTGAAGTAGAAGGGCATTATATGCCCAGCGTGATTTGCGCCAATGAAAAATTAATTCAAATCAAATGGCTACATCAAATATACTATACCCCTTTAAAACGCTCTAAAATGGGACGGGATGCCAGTTCGAGGTGTTATAAGTGCGCATGTACGGAGGCAGATTTTAACCACTGTGTCTGGAGCTGTGATCTTATTCAGAAATTTTGGAATAATGTGTCACAACTTCTTGCCCAAATCCTGCAAAGACCCGTTGATATCTCATTTAAAGCATCCATGCTGAGTATAATTGATAACGTAACATGCGGTAAATATAAGCAATTATTTCTCAGGATAGCCTTCTTTTATGCAAGGAAATGCATCTTATTTAAATGGAAGTCTGCTGTTGCTCCATCATTGGAGGACTTTAAAAACTTAATTAATCAAAATGTGCCCTTATATTGTCTTACTTATCAGACCAGGGGCCATCCTAAAAAATTTGATAAAGTGTGGGGTAGCTGGGTTAAAAATGGTGCTTCAGTTGTTCCCAATCTGGATATTATAGTCAGTGTATCAGACCTATATCTGTAATCCTCAATCCTCTAAGAGTGTCTAATCGTAGTGGTTAATTTAACATGTCTGGTGGTTCCTCTTCTGATTTGGCTGTTTGTGACAACTGAGCCTAGATGTCGAAAAGTATACTACTATGTATTGTATGGGCCCTGGGGTTTCTTTGTGGGATGGAATGGGCGGGGTTTGGGATGGGAATGTTTTTTGTTGTATTTGTTATGCACAAAACTTTAATAAAGAATTCTCTTTTAAAAAAAAAAGGATTAAACTTCATCCTGAGTTTCATTAAGATAAATATTTTCCATTTCTTAAACAGATCATCAGGGGGCTCTGTATGGCTGATTTGGTGTAACCCCTCCCATAGTGTGATGTCAGGACCATGGTGCTGACATCACACTCTGGGAGCCTTGTTACATTGTGGGAAATAACAGCTGTTTCTAACTGCCAAAAAAGCAAGCAGCATCTCCCTACTTTGACATCACCTGCCAGTAGTAAAAATGTCGCCATGTGATAAATGTCAGAATGTAAATCAGGGAGAGGAAAGATTTTACAATGGGCAAACACTGACTCAATAATTTATACATAATAGTTGTAAAAATTAAGCACTTTTGTTCATTACGTTATTTTCACTGCAGTTTTAAGTGTTCCAGGTTGCAGTATATTTGGGGCAGTGCAGCAGGAAGTGGTTTTCATCCTCAAGAGTCTTCTGCTCACAATGTTGGCATAGTCTCTCCTCCCTGGGTTATTATGTCTGTACTTACAAGCATGCAGTCACAAAAGCACAGATTCCTGGCAGGAATCGGATTATCCAGCATCCTGCATCATGGTGTCTCTCTTCTGTGCACTGTGGAAAGCTGCACATAGAGCCTTGCTTTTCCCCATGTGAGCTCTAGTCAGCTGATCACTCCCCCCTCCCCCACTGTGCTTTCACTCTCTTCCTCCTTCCTGCTTTGTTGTTAGGGCTTAGAAGGGAGAAGGAACAAACAGCTGCAGTGGTTGTCTTGATTTGTACACAGAGATCCCGCTCAATGCCTGCGCCCTGGGGCGTTTCTGATATGTCAGCCACAGCAGCGTGGTGAAACCACCATGTAGCCAGCCAGCTGCTGCCTTTCCTTGCTATGTCTGTCTGCTGCATTCCCATCAGCTGATCAGATCAGCTGATCTTGTTCCTGACTCTTTTGTAGCGCTCGCTGTCTGCACACAAAGTCAAAGTCAAAGATAGCTTTATTGGCATGACCAAGATTCATACAGGTATTGCCAAAGCAAGGGGAAAAAGGGGGACATGGGAGGGGGTGGGGTAGGGGGACAATGGCTAAGCAGTCTGTGGACATTTTTAGGTTTAGAGTTCCGTTATGCTCCTCTCAGTCAAGGACACACACACAAGGACAAGCTGCAGCATGCAAAGCGGATTGCTGTGAACGGACGGAAATGCGGACTGTCGCAATGTGGAAATGCTGCAGGCGGCTCCCCATATACCCTAAGCCATCTTCACTCTTAGGCACAGGCCTAAGTCGTTTGCCTTAAATAGAGTGACCAGATTTTTGTGGGTCCAACCTGGGACGGGGGGTGTGTGTGTGGGAGGGGGGAGGGGTGGCGAAAAGTGGGGAGGACTGAGGAGCGTGCAGCGGCGAAGACTGGGGGGGGGGCTGCGTCGCGCGCAGCGCGCCGCGCCGGAAAAATGGGCGTGGCCATGACATTGTATGGGCGGAGCTAATGTAATGATGTAACAGCGAGGCATAAGAAAGCAGTGTTTACGCCATGATGTGGCCAAACGAGACTTTACATCATGGGTGTGCAGAAACTGTGTGATGCTCATAGTATACCGTAACCACAAAGCAGCAAACATAGCCATCTATGACCATTAAATAATAAATGCAGTAACAGTTACCCCGGACACCAGAAAATAAACGCAATAGGCAACATGTCAGCACAAAATAACCGCAACGCGGGCAACATGTCAGTATAAAATAAATGCAATGCGAGCAAACATGTCAGTACAAAATAAATGCAATGCGGGCAAACATTTCACCAGAAAATAAACGCAATGCGGGCAAACATTTCACCAGAAAAGAAACGCAATGCGGGCAAACATGTCAGTACAAAATAAACGCAATGCGTGCAAACATGTCAGTACAAAATAAACGCAATGTGGGCAACATGTCAGTACAAAATAAACGCAATGCGGGCAAACATTTCACCAGACAATAAACGCAATGCGGGCAAACATGTCAGTACAAAATAAACGCAATGCGGGCAACTTGTCGGTAGAAAAGAAACGCAATGCGGGCAAACATTTCACCAGAAAAGCAACGCAATGCGGGCAAACATTTCACCAGAAAAGAAACGCACTGCGGGCAAACATTTCACCAGAAAAGAAACGCAATGCGGGCAAACATTTCACCAGAAAAGAAACGCACTGCGGGCAAACATTTAGCCAGAAAAGAAACAAATGCGGGCAAACATTTCACCAGAAAAGAAACAATGCGGGCAAACATTTCACCAGAAAAGAAACAATGCGGGCAAACATTTCACCAGAAAAGAAACAATGCGGGCAAACATTTCACCTGGAAAAGAAAGCATTTACTCACCTGGCAGAAGTCTCCGGCCTCTGGCGCGCTGCTCCCGGGACCTCCTTCCTTCTCCTGCTCGTCTCCCTCTCCCGCGCTGACAGGGCTACGGCAAGATGGCGCCCGAAGCCCTGTACTGGAGACACAAATAGGTCTCCAGTACAGGGCTTCGGCAGCCATCTTGCCGTAGCCCTGCTCGCCTGCCGGTGTCGGAACAGACACCGGAAGAGGAGGCTGGAGCGGGGCTGCAGGCAATGAACTGGCACGGCGTCTACAGACGCCGCTGCCAGTTCATTGAGGAGAGAGTGGCCAGAGTCCCGAGGCCGGGACGTCCCGCTGCTGAAAGCGGGACGTTTCCCGGGACCTCATTAAGCCTGGGACAGCGGACCCCGAATCCGGGACGTGTCCCGGGCAATCCGGGACGTCTGGTCACTCTACCTTAAACCCGGCCCTGCATGCTCTGTCAGTCAAGAAAAACAAATGATTATCCCATTTTTTCAATAAAAATCCAATCCAACATGCTGGAAAATCTTTATATTTGATCTAACAGAGTAATTAAATTAAATGATTTAATAAAAAAAATGAAAAAAATTGTACCATGTATGGACATCAGGTATAGCTTCTGCCATCCTGTACCATCTCTTGGAAATACTGTGGTGGGTTACCCATAGTTATATTTCTAGTTTTGAGCCAAACTTTGCTAAACTTTGCTTAGGTGAGCATGCTTAATTGTTTTAATTCTCTATACTGATTCCAGTGCTTTTTTATTTTTGTTGTTGCAGATATTAAATGGTCTGGCTCAGACTACTGGATGGCCTTCTGTGGTAGCCTGCATGGGAAACTGGTTTGGTAAAGGAAAGTAGGTTATCTTTGCTTATGTTTCTTATGATGCATGCATTATGGATCTAAGAGGCTCACCTTTGTTAGGACCCTTAGATGTTAGCATATCATTACACTGACAACCCCCCAAAAATTGAATAGAGTAGGCAGGGATGTCATGGGAAAAAAATACATATTTAACCAGTTCACTGCTGAGGGCACTTTTATACTGGGGCGGAGCGATACGGTGATTTTACGGCACCCCACTGCAGGGTAATAAAAGTCTATGAAGACTTTCACACTGACATGGTACAGCGCGATACAATGGAAGTGACATTTTCGCCGCATCCCTGACGCTCGGACAGATCTACAGTTACTGAGCGGTTCTGCATCGACGTGCGGTGTACTGGAAGTCATATAAGTCTATGGCAATACATGCCAGTGTGAAAACCCGCTGCAGGTGTTACACGTCCCGCATGCACGGAAGCGTATTTTTTGCAATACGCTTCCGCGCACGTGATCGCATTGGCCACAGGAAGTGAGCATCACTTCCTGCTTGGCCTGCTGCCTGACAGAGATTACCGTGTACTAACGCGGTAATCCCCAAAGGACTGTTTTTGCTGCTGTCAATCTGCAGTGTGAAGATGGCCGCAGGGCCCTTTCACACTGTGGTGGTGCATTGTGGCGATTTAACGCATTGCTATCAAAGGGCAATGCAAGTCCAGTCCATGGGTGCTTTCATATTACCTGCAGTGCGGTTTGCATGAAGTCCTCAATCTGATATGCTTCCATAACTATGTTAGCACACGTATCTGCGTTGGACCAGAAGTCATGCAGGTCTATGGTGAAGCAGATATTTTAAAAATGTTGGCGGCGGCAGTGCGGCAATATTGCAACGTGCATGCGCGGAATGGTGTTTTTTACAATACGCTTATTTGCACTTCTGCAACCGCGTGTCACTTCCTGTTTTGCCAGATGCCAGAAAGGGGAATGCCGCATAGTACTGCAGTATTCCCTGAAGGCCTGTTTTGGTCGGTGCTACGGGCACCCCACAACGCTGCTGCCAAAATACAGTGTGAAACCGGCCTTTTCCCCTTCTGTATCTTTCAGCTCTCCTTTCATTCATTCGCCTATAATTTTATTACTACTTACTTATCGAAACAATCTATATCTTGTTTTATTTGGGTTTTTTTTGTCACCAAGTAGGTTTTTTTTGGGAGTTACATTTTGCTAAGAATTATTTTATTCTAAATGCATTTTAACGGGTAAAAAAAGAAAAAATGGAAAACATTTCTCAGTTTTTGCCTTTATAGTTTTAAAATAATACATGCTACTGTAATTAAAACCCACACATTTTATTTGCCCATTTGCCCTGGTTATTGCAACATTTTTTTTTATTTACTAAACTTTTTATTAAAACTTTTCATAATTGGTATACAGTAACAGTAAACTACATTGCCAAAGGAAAGCAAAATTGCAAGCATATAGTAGATTGACAAAGGTAAGAGTCAAAAGTTGTAAATACAGTAAGGAAAGCAGGTTGTTATTGTTATATTCATATTTCTTGAGACTACATTGTATCCTAATGTCAAACACATCCCTACATCCTGGGGAACAGGGCGGATGGTTGATACAGAGGAATAGGATAGGTTCTTGCAGGAATAAGAACCTTGGTATTAACCAGTTTATTTCAGAGTCTCATTAATAAATATTTATTTACTATGGTATTGTATGATAAGAGTAACATAAAGAGTATATTGCGTACTACTAGGGTAAGTATGTAGATAGTGGTTACTGTGTTTACCTCAAAAATGTTCAGTACAATGTGGTAGACATAGAAGAGAATAAAATAACATTAAAACTATTGGTGTTTTCAGCTAAAACTATAACTATAGACTTATATTACCGAAGAACTATATAACTGTGCTGCAGGGACTGAACTAAGGGGTCTAGGTTTCATAGGGTAATACGTTGTTTTACCAAAAGATCAGGTTTTGAACATTATCAGGTCTCTGGTTCCTATTATAAAAGATTTTTTCCATTTGAAGGTTGGAATTGACTATGGTTTTAACCTCCTTGGCGGTATGGACGAGCTCAGCTCGAGGGCGCCGCTCAGGCCCTGCTGGGCCGATTTTCACAATTCTTTTTAAAAAACACGCAGCAAGCACTTTGCTTGCTGCGCGTTGGTCCCGATCGCCGCCGCTTGCCGCCGATGCGCCGCTACCCGCCGCGTAACGCCCCCCCGCCGAGACCCCTGCGCAGCCTGGCCAATCAGTGCCAGGCACCGCTGAGGGGTGGATCGGTCGATGATGTCATCATGGCGACGGGGGAAGCCCTAAAGGAAATTTGTTCTGAACGGGATTTCCTTACGTGGCTACGCGCCGGCGGCGATCGAGCATTACGGGCGGACGCCGCAGGGAGGGGGGCATCATGTAGCTAGCGCTAGGCTAGCTACATGATTTAAAAAATCTTTTTTTTTTTAAAAAACTGCTGCGCCACCACCCTGGCGCAGTTAATAGAACGCCAGGGTGGTTAAGTCTTAGCCAGGGGATAGGTTCCGAAGATTTCCAGTTTACCGCTATCAAATGGATGGCAGCAGTTAACAAGTGACAGATCACAGGTTGTATAGTTTTGTCGAATGTTTCAAGGCCTAGTTTGGGGTTAGGGAAAAAGTGTTACTTATCAGTGTTTTTAATGTGTTTTCTATAAAGTCCCATAGTGGTCTCACTAACTTGGCAGTCCCATAGCATATGTCTTAATGTGTCAGTAAGTTTGTTGCATTTACAACATAATGGGGATTGATTAGGGGTGAATGAAGCAATTTTCATTGGTGTTATCACCTAATCACTATTTTTTTGAAACTGTTCCCAATGGGACGCACAATGCAAGATTTTTTAAATTAGTTTACTTGTTACTGGTATCTGTCTGGGTGAAATTTCTGTTTTGTGACCATACATTAGTGTATCTGAGAAGGGGAGACGGATTGTCGGGAAAGAGTTTGTTGTACCGTGTGTGTCAGGAACCGGCCCGCGGCACGCCTGCGTATACGGTTCCCGACTGCGGGTTTGACCAGACTGAGAGGGGAAGCAGCCTTAGTCAAGCTAAAACAAGGCTGGGACCCCTCAGAACACCTCTCACTGCCACCACTAGCGGTTCGCTAGACACTTCCACTCTGCTGTCGAGTCCTCAGCGCGCACTCCGCGTTTTCGTATTTGGGTCAGCTTTGCGCTTAGGCCAAATACGGGAACGCCACGCACCCACACACACACACAGTTGCAATCTTATACTGTCGTGAAGCAAAGACCCACTAACAGTCATTCCGAACGATACTGTTAGCCACTCTGCTGTCGCTACTCGCACTGGCGTTGTTCGTACGTTGGGTCAGCTGCGCGCTTAGGCCAACGTATGACAAACGCCCCCACACACAATGCAATTACAATTTAATATGGTAGTGTTGCTCAAACATACAAATAGGCACGGACTTATACACAGCTACACTGCAGTCTCCTTTTAGGGTATGAGTGTTAGTTTAGTACGGCAGAAGTCAAGCTTATTAAATAATAATTTAATATTCCAGAAAAACATAGAACAGTGCAGAACTTAATATATACAAAAGATTACAAAAAACAAAGTAAAAATAGTTACAAAATTAAGAGTTACAAAGATAACACACACGGATATTTGCGTAAAAATAAAAATGGGGATTAAAAACGTTACCAACTTGAAGGTCTCAACGTTGTCGGCAGGAGCATGCCGCTTGTTCGACCAGAAGTCGAGATCAACTCTAGCTATGCGCTAACTCCAAGAGCAGACCCCGGTGGCTGTCCTGGGCCAGCTTAAATAGTCTGAAGTGTCCCCTGGGGCATTTAATGTCCAGCCCCCAGGAACTAATGCACTTTCCCCGTTTGTGACATCACCGAACGCTTGTCATAATCTTGAGAACAACAAATATCCTGTTGACATGTGTTAGTCTTTTCCTGACTAGGCTTGCTTTGTGTATTGAGACAATGGGCCGTCTCCTGAGTTCAAAAAGCCAGGCAGATAATCCCATTAGCAGAAACTCAACTCCCTTCATATGGTCAAGACAATACCCACTTCCTTGCCTATTGAAGGGGACTGGTCCATTCACTGAAGACAATGGCAGCTGTCTACACTAATACAAAAGATCATATCATACAGTTCCTCTGGACAGCCAGAAACAGGTAATGAGGTTCCCTTTGTCTGTCTATTGACACCACACACAATCACATTAATAGTCCATGAAGCTAGCTGCCACTATCTTCAAGTCATACTGGCTGACCTCCACCTCTGAAAGATATACAGCAGACATAAAAATGATAGAATAGGTTTCTGTACTCCCTAATATCATCAGCACCTAAATATATCTCCACACCTCCGCCGTTAACTTGGTGCAAGGCAGATGATCTTCCCAGTTCATCCTGCCTGCACCTACACTGTTGGTTCTGCTTGACGGGACAGCCCATCCGCATTCCCATGATTGCTCCCCTTCCTATGTTGAATAGTGAAGCTATATTGTTGGAGAACCAAGCTCCATCTCAGCAATTTTCCATTGTCACCAGAAACCCGATGTAACCAACTAAGAGGGTTGTGGTCGGTGACGACCGTGAATACGCGACCATAGAGGTAGTGCTGCAGCTTTTGTAGGGCCCATACAATTGCCAAGCACTCTTTCTCTATGGTGGCGTAGGCTACCTCCCGGGGTAGCAGCTTCCGACTTAAAGAGACTCCGTAACAAAAATTGCATCCTGTTTTTTATCATCCTACAAGTTCCAAAAGCTATTCTAATGTGTTCTGGCTTACTGCAGCACTTTCTGCTATCACAGTCTCTGTAATAAATCAATGTATCTTTCCCTTGTCAGACTTGTCAGCCTGTGTTTGGAAGGCTGCCAAGTTCTTCAGTCTTGTGGTTCTGCTATGAATTCCCCCTTCCAGGCCCTTCTATGCACACTGCCTGTGTATTATTTAGATTAGGGCAGCTTCTCTCTTCTCTCTTATCTTTTACAAGCTGGATAAATCGTCCTCTGAGCTGGCTGGGCTTTCACATACTGAAGAATTACAGACAAGGGCAAAGCTGTTTGCAGGAGAAAAAAGAGCAGCCTGAAACTTCAGTGCATGAGAACTGCAGGGAGAAAGAAACACACAAATGATCTCTTGAGATTCAAAAGGAAGGCTGTATACAGCCTGCTTGTGTATGGATGTATTTTCTATGTGTGGACATACTGTACATCAATCTACTTCCTGTTTTGGTGGCCATTTTGTTTGTTTATAAACAAACTTTTTAAAACTGTTTTTAACCACATTTAATGCGGCGAGGAGCGGCGAAATTGTGACAGAGGGTAATAGGAGATGTCCCCTAACGCACTCGTATGTTTACTTTTGTGCGATTTTATCAATACAGATTCTCTTTAAATACAGAATCAGATGTTCTTCCCCAGTCTGGTTTACCTGGCTTAACACAGCACCAAGGCCAAAGGCTGAGGCGTCCGTCTGGACCACAAACCGTCGGCTGAAGTCTGGCGCTTGCAACACGGGAGGGCTGGCTAGGGCCCTCTTCAGAGCTGTGAATGACTGTTCACATTCTGGCGTCCAGAGAATCTGCTTGGGCAGCTTCTTTTTGGTGAGATCTGTCAATGGCTTGGCGAGGGCACTGTAGTTGGGGACAAACTTTCTATAGTACCCAGCCGTTCCTAAGAAGGACTGAATCTGTTTCTTCGTTTGGGGGGTGGGCCAGGACACAATGGCATCTACCTTCCCCGTATCTGGACGAAGCTCTCCCCCCCCCACCACATGTCCCAGGTACTGTACCTGTTTCATGCCGATCTGACACTTGCTAGGCTTGACTGTTAGTCCTGCTGCAGTGATGCGCCCCAAAACCTGTGACAGCTGCACTAAGTGGTCGTTCCAGTTGGCGCTAAACACGGCGATGTCATCCAGGTAGGCGACAGCGCAGTGTTCCAAACCTTCCAGGAAACCTTTTACAACCCGTTGGAAGGTGGCCGGGGCGTTTTTCATTCCAAAAGGCATTACATTAAATGCAAACAGACCTGAGGGGGTGATAAAGGCAGTCCTCTCCCGTGCCTCAGCTGTTAGAGGGACCTGCCAGTATCCCCGACTCAAATCCACGATTGTTAGATATTGCGCGCCAGCTAGCTTATCTAACAATTCGTCGACCCTCGGCATTGGGTAAGCATCTGACGCAGTTATCAAATTTAGTTTTCGATAATCTACACAGAACCGAGTGGTCTGGTCCCGTTTGGGTACTAGCACTACAGGTGATGCCCATGCGCTGTGCGACCGTTGGATCACCCCTAGTGACAGCATTTCCTCAATCTCCTTGCTGATGTGGGCCTGAACCTCAGGGGAGACTCTATAGGCTGACTGTCTAACCGGCTTGTTATTTCCGGTGTCAACATGGTGTACAGCCAGGCTGGTCAGACAAGGGCAGCTGTAAAGGTACCACGGTAAAGGGTCAGCACATCAGATAGCCCAGCCTGCTGCTCTGCTGTCAACTCCGGATTGATCTGCACCTCGGTAACAGAGTCGGTTTCCTGGGTGGAGGCCAGGATGTCAACCAGGGCCTCTGCTTCACCGTCCGGTAGCAAACTGCAGACAGGGAGAGCGCAAGCGGTTCTAGCATGATGTTCCTTTAACATATTTACATGGTATGTTTTCAGCTGCTTACCTCGGTCATCCAGCGCGACCACATAGGTCACATCACTAATCTTCCTATGTATGGTATAGGGCCCATCCCAAGCGGCCTGCAGCTTATTCTGTTGCATCGGGTTTAGGACCCATACCTTGCGACCTACCTCATAAACTCTCTCCCTAGCCCCGTGGTCATACCACTGCTTCTGGGTGGCCTGGGCTTGAGTTAGATTCTCTCGCACTAACCCCACCAGGGTGTCCATCTTTTCCCAGAACTTTAGAACGTATTCCACTATGGAGACCCCGGGACCCATATCCTGCCCCTCCCAGACCTCTCGAATGAGATCGAGGGGTCCGCGTACCCTCCTCCCATATAAGAGCTCAAAGGGCGAGAACCCGGTGGATGCCTGGGGCACCTCACGATAAGCAAACAGTAAGTGGGGCAGGTATCGCTCCCAGTCCCTCCCTTGCGATTCAACAAACACCCTTAGCATCTGTTTCAGAGTACCATTGAACCGCTCACATAACCCATTTGTCTGGGGGTGGTAAGGGCTGGCCATGATGTGTTCTACCTGCATTTGTTTACAGATGCATTCCATTAGGCGCGACATGAATTGCGGGCCGTAATCGGTGAGCATTTCGCGGGGAAAACCGACCCGTGAGAAAATGCGCATCAATG